>NC_058088.1:29983775-30341275 GCF_014858855.1 Bufo gargarizans | reverse complement strand
GTAAGCATCTCCTCCAGGTCCATCGGAGCAACTCTAATAGTGCCTGTCGAGGGGAGCTGGGAAGATTCCCTCTACACTTTACAATCCAGAAGAGGGCGCTATTATTCTGGGGCCATCTATATGGTAATAGTGAAGGCTCCCATCACCATAAAACCTTGCTACACCAAGGGATCCCTGGCAAGCCAAAGCCCCAAAATCAACTTACTGAAACCCAGCCCGACCAGATAATCACCGCACACCACCTCACAAAAGCCAGAATCTGGAACACAGTAAACAAGAGACAAGAGGAATACGTCAGTAAATGGAGAAAGGAGGTGAGAGCATCCCAGAAGCTGACGGTGTAGCAGAGTCTGCAGAGAGACTATAAACTGGCCCCATATCTGGAGAAACTAGGGAACCCCAGAGACCGGAAAATCCTGAGCCGCTACAAACTGAGCGCCCACAGCCTGGCCATCGAATCTGGACGGCATCAATAGAGCTACATGCCTAGAGAAAGCAGAGTGTGCCAGCAGGGCCACCTGGAGGTGGTGGAGGATGAGGCCCACTTCCTGATATACTGTCCCAAATACTCAGCAGTGAGGGATATCTCTGATCTACTCCCCGACTTCAGCTCCATGGAGGAGGAAGAGAAGCTGCCATGGAGGAGCCTGCTGCCATGGAGGAGCTCCGATACCCCCATTTCTCAACCCCCTATTTCCCGCATGCTTTGGCAATACTAATGTATAATTTTAGACCTGCCAATAAAGCTTTATTGATTGATTGATTGATTGATATAGAAGATAAAGATAGATAGATGGATAGATATTAGATAGATAGATAGGATATAGATAGATAGATAGATAGATAGATAGATAGGAGATATATATATAGAAGATAGATTTTTTTCGCATCTGGTGGAATAAAATACGCACATTATCTTTTGGAAGTGCCGTGGAGTTTCTTTCTTTATATTTGGTTGGTTGATCGCATCTACAGCCGCTGGCACTCCTACTTTGCTGTCTTAATTGCGGTGCTGCCCAGTGTTATATTTTTTATAGATAGATAGATATAAATTAATAGATACTAGATGGATATGATAGGTAGATAATTTATTTATTTATTTTATGCACTTATATAGCGCTACTATATTCCGCAGCACTTTACAGACATTAGCATCCAACTGTCCCCAATAGGGGTTAACAATCTAAGGTCCCTATCAGTATGTCTTTGGAGTGTGGGAGGAAACCGGAGTACCCAGAGGAAACCCACGCAAACATGGGGAGAACATACAAACTCCATGCAGATGTTGTCCTTGGTTGGATTCGAACCTAGGACCCCAGCGCTGTAGATAGATAGATAGATATGATTGATAGATAGATAGATAGATAGATAGATGGATATATATATATATATAGATACTAGATAGATATAGATAGATAGATAGATAGATAGATAGAAGCTAGATAGAGATGATAGTTAAATAATCGATAGATAGATAGATAGATAGATAGATAGATATAGAAGATAGATAGATGGATAAAGATAGATAGATAGATAGATAGATAGATAGATATACATAATATATAGATAGATAGATACATAGATAATCAATAGATAAATAGATATACATAATAGATAGATAGATAGATAGATAGATAGATAGATAGATAAAGATAGATAGATAGATATACATAATAGATAGATAGATAGTTAGATAGATAGATAAAGATAGATAGATACATAGATAATCAATAGATAGATAGATATACATAATAGATAGATAGATCGATAGCTAATGATAGATAGATACATAGATAATCAATAGATAGATAGTAGAGTTGAGCGAACACCTGGATGTTCGGGTTCGAGAAGTTCGGCCGAACATCCCGGAAATGTTCGGGTTCGGGATCCGAACCCGATCCGAACTTCGTCCCGAACCCCATTGAAGTCAATGGGGACCCGAACTTTTCGGCACTAAAAAGGCTGTAAAACAGTCCAGGAAAGAGCTAGAGGGCTGCAAAAGGCAGCAACATGTAGGTAAATCCCCTGCAAACAAATGTGGATAGGGAAATGAATTAAAATAAAAATTAAATAAATAAAAATTAACCAAAATCAATTGGAGAGAGGTTCCATAGCAGAGAATCTGGCTTCCCGTCACCCACCACTGGAACAGTCCATTCTCAGATATTTAGGCCCCGGCACCCAGGCAGAGGAGAGAGGTCCCGTAACAGAGAATCTGTCTTCATGTCAGCAGAGAATTAGTCTGCATGTCATAGCAGAGAATGAGGCTTCACGTCAGCCACCACTGCAACAGTCCATTGGCATATATTTAGGCCCAGCACCCAGGCAGAGGAGGGAGGTCCCGTAACAGAGAATCTGTCTTCATGTCAGCAGAGAATTAGTCTGCATGTCATAGCAGAGAATGAGGCTTCACGTCAGCCACCACTGCAACAGTCCATTGGCATATATTTAGGCCCAGCACACACACAGGCAGAGGAGAGAGGTCCCGTAACAGAGGATCTGGCTTCATGTCAGCAGAGAATCAGTCTGCATGTCATAGCAGAGAATCAGGCTTCACGTCAGCCACCACTGCAACAGTCCATTGTCATAAATTTAGGCCCAGCACCCAGGCAGAGGAGAGAGGTCCCGTAACAGACAATCTGGCTTCATGTCAGCAGAGAATTAGTCTGCATGTCATAGCAGAGAATGAGGCTTCACGTCAGCCACCACTGCAACAGTCCATTGGCATATATTTAGGCCTAGCACACAGGCAGAGGAGAGAGGTCCCGTAACAGACAATCTGGCTTCATGTCAGCAGAGAATCAGTCTGCATGTCATAGCAGAGAATGAGGCTTCACGTCACCCACCACTGCAACAGTCCATTGGCATATATTTAGGCCTAGCACACAGGCAGAGCAGAGAGGTCCCGTAACAGACAATCTGGCTTCATGACAGCAGAGAATCAGTCTGCATGTCATAGCAGAGAATGAGGCTTCACGTCACCCACCACTGCAACAGTCCATTGGCATATATTTAGGCCTAGCACACAGGCAGAGCAGAGAGGTCCCGTAACAGACGATCTGGCTTCATGTCAGCAGAGAATCAGTCTGCATGTCATAGCAGAGAATGAGGCTTCACGTCAGCCACCACTGCAACAGTCCATTGGCATATATTTAGGCCTAGCACACAGGCAGAGGAGAGAGGTCCCGTAACAGACAATCTGGCTTCATGTCAGCAGAGAATCAGTCTGCATGTCATAGCAGAGAATGAGGCTTCACGTCAGCCACCACTGCAACAGTCCATTGGCATATATTTAGGCCCAGCACCCAGGCAGAGGAGGGAGGTCCCGTAACAGACAATCTGGCTTCATGTCAGCAGAGAATCAGTCTGCATGTCATAGCAGAGAATGAGGCTTCACGTCACCCACCACTGCAACAGTCCATTGGCATATATTTAGGCCCAGCACCCAGGCAGAGGAGGGAGGTCCCGTAACAGAGAATCTGTCTTCATGTCAGCAGAGAATTAGTCTGCATGTCATAGCAGAGAATGAGGCTTCACGTCAGCCACCACTGCAACAGTCCATTGGCATATATTTAGGCCCAGCACCCAGGCAGAGGAGGGAGGTCCCGTAACAGAGAATCTGTCTTCATGTCAGCAGAGAATTAGTCTGCATGTCATAGCAGAGAATGAGGCTTCACGTCAGCCACCACTGCAACAGTCCATTGGCATATATTTAGGCCCAGCACACACACAGGCAGAGGAGAGAGGTCCCGTAACAGACAATCTGGCTTCATGTCAGCAGAGAATTAGTCTGCATGTCATAGCAGAGAATGAGGCTTCACGTCAGCCACCACTGCAACAGTCCATTGGCATATATTTAGGCCCAGCACACACACAGGCAGAGGAGAGAGGTCCCGTAACAGAGAATCTGTCTTCATGTCAGCAGAGAATTAGTCTGCATGTCATAGCAGAGAATGAGGCTTCACGTCAGCCACCACTGCAACAGTCCATTGGCATATATTTAGGCCCAGCACACACACAGGCAGAGGAGAGAGGTCCCGTAACAGACAATCTGGCTTCATGTCAGCAGAGAATTAGTCTGCATGTCATAGCAGAGAATGAGGCTTCACGTCAGCCACCACTGCAACAGTCCATTGGCATATATTTAGGCCCAGCACACACACAGGCAGAGGAGAGAGGTCCCGTAACAGAGAATCTGTCTTCATGTCAGCAGAGAATTAGTCTGCATGTCATAGCAGAGAATCAGGCTTCACGTCACCCACCACTGCAACAGTCCATTGGCATATATTTAGGCCCAGCACCCAGGCAGAGGAGGGAGGTCCCGTAACAGAGAATCTGTCTTCATGTCAGCAGAGAATTAGTCTGCATGTCATAGCAGAGAATGAGGCTTCACGTCACCCACCACTGCAACAGTCCATTGGCATATATTTAGGCCTAGCACACAGGCAGAGGAGAGGTTCATTCAACTTTGGGTAGCCTCGCAATATAATGGTAAAATGAAAATAAAAATAGGATTGAATGAGGAAGTGCCCTGGAGTCCAATAATATATGGTTATGGGGAGGTAGTTAATGTCTAATCTGGACAAGGGACGGACAGGTCCTGTGGGATCCATGCCTGGTTCATTTTTATGAACGTCAGCTTGTCCACATTGGCTGTAGACAGGCGGCTGCGTTTGTCTGTAATGACGCCCCCTGCCGTGCTGAATACACGTTCAGACAAAACGCTGGCTGCCGGGCAGGCCAGCACCTCCAAGGCATAAAAGGCTAGCTCTGGCCACGTGGACAATTTAGAGACCCAGAAGTTGAATGGGGCCGAACCATCAGTCAGTACGTGGAGGGGTGTGCACACGTACTGTTCCACCATGTTAGTGAAATGTTGCCTCCTGCTAACACGTTGCGTATCAGGTGGTGGTGCAGTTAGCTGTGGCGTGTTGACAAAAGTTTTCCACATCTCTGCCATGCTAACCCTGCCCTCAGAGGAGCTGGCCGTGACACAGCTGCCTTGGCGACCTCTTGCTCCTCCTCTGCCTTGGCCTTGGGCTTCCACTTGTTCCCCTGTGACATTTGGGAATGCTCTCAGTAGCGCGTCTACCAACGTGCGCTTGTACTCGCGCATCTTCCTATCACGCTCCAGTGCAGGAAGTAAGGTGGGCACATTGTCTTTGTAGCGTGGATCCAGCAGGGTGGCAACCCAGTAGTCCGCACAGGTTAAAATGTGGGCAACTCTGCTGTCGTTGCGCAGGCACTGCAGCATGTAGTCGCTCATGTGTGCCAGGCTGCCCAGGGGTAAGGACAAGCTGTCCTCTGTGGGAGGCGTATCGTCATCGTCCTGCCTTTCCCCCCAGCCACGCACCAGTGATGGACCCGAGCTGCGTTGGGTGCCACCCCGCTGTGACCATGCTTCATCCTCATCCTCCTCCACCTCCTCCTCATCCTCGTCCTCCTCGTCCTCCAGTAGTGGGCCCTGGCTGGCCACATTTGTACCTGGCCTCTGCTGTTGCCAAAAACCTCCCTCTGAGTCACTTCGAAGAGACTGGCCTGAAAGTGCTAAAAATGACCCCTCTTCCTCCTCCTCCTCCTCCTCCTGGGCCACCTCCTCTTCCATCATCGCCCTAAGTGTTTTCTCAAGGAGACATAGAAGTGGTATTGTAACGCTGATAACGGTGTCATCGCCACTGGCCATGTTGGTGGAGTACTCGAAACAGCGCAACAGGGCACACAGGTCTCGCATGGAGGCCCAGTCATTGGTGGTGAAGTGGTGCTGTTCTGTAGTGCGACTGACCCGTGCGTGCTGCAGCTGAAACTCCACTATGGCCTGCTGCTGCTCGCACAGTCTGTCCAGCATGTGCAAGGTGGAGTTCCACCTGGTGGGCACGTCGCATATGAGGCGGTGAGCGGGAAGGCCGAAGTTACGCTGTAGCGCAGACAGGCGAGCAGCAGCAGGATGTGAACGCCGGAAGCGCGAACAGACGGCCCGCACTTTATGCAGCAGCTCTGACATGTCGGGGTAGTTGTGAATGAACTTCTGCACCACCAAATTCAGCACATGCGCCAAGCAAGGGATGTGCGTCAAATTGGCTAGTCCCAGAGCTGCAACGAGATTTCGCCCATTATCACACACCACCAGGCCGGGCTTGAGGCTCACCGGCAGCAACCACTCGTCGGTCTGTTGTTCTATACCCCGCCACAACTCCTGTGCGGTGTGGGGCCTGTCCCCCAAACATATGAGTTTCAGAATGGCCTGCTGACGTTTACCCCGGGCTGTGCTGAAGTTGGTGGTGAAGGTGTGTGGCTGACTGGATGAGCAGGTGGAAGAAGAGGAGGAGGAAGCCGAGAAGGAGGAGGTGGCAACAGGAGGCAAAGAATGTTGCCCTGCGATCCTTGGCGGCGGAAGGACGTGCGCCAAACAGCTCTCCGCCTGGGGCCCAGCTGCCACTACATTTACCCAGTGTGCAGTTAGGGAGATATAGCGTCCCTGGCCGTGCTTACTGGTCCACGTATCTGTGGTTAGGTGGACCTTGCCACAGATGGCGTTGCGCAGTGCACACTTGATTTTATCGGATACTTGGTTGTGCAGGGAAGGCACGGCTCTCTTGGAGAAGTAGTGCCGGCTGGGAACAACATACTGTGGGACAGCAAGCGACATGAGCTGTTTGAAGCTGTCTGTGTCCACCAGCCTAAATGACAGCATTTCATAGGCCAGTAGTTTAGAAATGCTGGCATTCAGGGCCAGGGATCGAGGGTGGCTAGGTGGGAATTTACGCTTTCTATCAAATGTTTGTGAGATGGAGAGCTGAACGCTGGCGTGTGACATGGTTGAGACGCTTGGTGACGGAGGTGGTGGTGGTGGTGTTGGTGGTACATCCCCTGTTTGCTGGGCGGCAGGTGCCAACGTTCCTCCAGAGGCGGAGGAAGAGGCCGAGGCGGCAGCAGCAGAATAGGCCGAGGCGGCAGCAGCAGAAGAGGTAGCAGGGGGAGCCTGAGTGACTTCCTTGGTTTTAAGGTGTTTACTCCACTGCAGTTCATGCTTTGCATGCAGGTGCCTGGTCATGCAGGTTGTGCTCAGGTTCAGAACGTTAATGCCTCGCTTCAGGCTCTGATGGCACAGCGTGCAAACCACTCGGGTCTTGTCGTCAGCACATTGTTTGAAGAAGTGCCATGCCAGGGAACTCCTTGAAGCTGCCTTTGGGGTGCTCGGTCCCAGATGGCGGCGGTCAGTAGCAGGCGGAGTCTCTTGGCGGCGGGTGTTCTGCTTTTGCCCACTGCTCCCTCTTTTGCTACGCTGTTGGCTCGGTCTCACCACTGCCTCTTCCTCCGAACTGTGAAAGTCAGTGGCACGACCTTCATTCCATGTGGGGTCTAGGACCTCATCGTCCCCTGCATCGTCTTCCACCCAGTCTTGATCCCTGACCTCCTGTTCAGTCTGCACACTGCAGAAAGACGCAGCAGTTGGCACCTGTGTTTCGTCATCATCAGAGACATGCTGAGGTGGTATTCCCATGTCCTCATCATCAGGAAACATAAGTGGTTGTGCGTCAGTGCATTCTATGTCTTTCACCGCTGGGGAAGGGCTAGGTGGATGCCCTTGGGAAACCCTGCCAGCGGAGTCTTCAAACAGCATAAGAGACTGCTGCATAACTTGAGGCTGAGACAGTTTCCCTGGTATGCATGGGGGTGATGTGACAGACTGATGGGGTTGGTTTTCAGGCGCCATCTGTGCGCTTTCTGCAGAAGACTGGGTGGGAGATAATGTGAACGTGCTGGATCCACTGTCGGCCACCCAATTGACTAATGCCTGTACCTGCTCAGGCCTTACCATCCTTAGAACGGCATTGGGCCCCACCATATATCGCTGTAAATTCTGGCGGCTACTGGGACCTGAGGTAGTTGGTACACTAGGACGTGTGGATGTGGCAGAACGGCCACGTCCTCTCCCAGCACCAGAGGGTCCACTAACACCACCACGACCATGTCCACGTCCGCGTCCCTTACTAGATGTTTTTCTCATTGTTATGGTTCACCACAACAACAAATATATTATTTGGCCCAATGTATTGTATTCAAATTCAGCGGGATATAAATTTGAGGCCTAGTATTTAGGCGCTGGGTGACCGGTATGGATTTAGTGACAGAATTAGACTTGGAAATGCACAGAAGCGTGTGTGTGAAGTTATTCTGAATGACCCTATGTGCACCTTCAATATGATCTACCCTTTTAGGGATAGATTTCAAATAGCTCTGATATAGCAGAAACGACTAAATTATGAAATTGCTAAATTGGGAATTGTATTTCAACCCAGAACAAAAAATGTGCTTTGACGGACACTAAATAACTTTCCCAGCCACAACAGGACAGCGGTAACGAGAGATTTAGCGGGATATAAATTTGAGGCCTAGTATTTAGGCGCTGGGTGACAGGTATGGGTTTAGTGACAGAATTAGATTTGGAAATGCACAGTAGCGGGTGTGTGAAGTTATTCTGAATGACCCTATGTGCACCTTGAATATTATATACCCTTTTAGGGATAGATTTCAAATAGCTCTGATATAGCAGAAACCACTAAATTATGAAATTGCTAAATTGGGAATTGTATTTCAACCCAGAACAAGAAATGTGCTTGAACGGACACTAAATAACTCGCCCAGCTACAGCACTAGGGACAGATTTAGCGGGATATAAATTTGAGGCCTAGTATTTAGGCGCTGGGTGACAGGTATGGGTTTAGTGCCAGAATTAGACTTGGAAATACACAGTAGCGGGTGTGTGTGAAGTTATTCTGAATGACCCAATGTGCACCTTGAATATTATATACCCTTTTAGGGATAGATTTCAAATAGCTCTGATATAGCAGAAACCACTAAATTATGAAATTGCTAAATTGGGAATTGTATTTCAACCCAGAACAAGAAATGTGCTTGAACGGACACTAAATAACTCGCCCAGCTACAGCACTAGGGACAGATTTAGCGGGATATAAATTTGAGGCCTAGTATTTAGGCGCTGGGTGACAGGTATGGGTTTAGTGCCAGAATTAGACTTGGAAATACACAGTAGCGGGTGTGTGTGAAGTTATTCTGAATGACCCAATGTGCACCTTGAATATTATATACCCTTTTAGGGATAGATTTCAAATAGCTCTGATATAGCAGAAACCACTAAATTATGAAATTGCTAAATTGGGAATTGTATTTCAACCCAGAACAAGAAATGTGCTTGAACGGACACTAAATAACTCGCCCAGCTACAGCACTAAGGACAGATTTAGCGGGATATAAATTTGAGGCCTAGTATTTAGGCGCTGGGTGACAGGTATGGGTTTAGTGCCAGAATTAGACTTGGAAATACACAGTAGCGGGTGTGTGTGAAGTTATTCTGAATGACCCAATGTGCACCTTGAATATTATATACCCTTTTAGGGATAGATTTCAAATAGCTCTGATATAGCAGAAACCACTAAATTATGAAATTGCTAAATTGGGAATTGTATTTCAACCCAGAACAAGAAATGTGCTTGAACGGACACTAAATAACTCGCCCAGCTACAGCACTAGGGACAGATTTAGCGGGATATAAATTTGAGGCCTAGTATTTAGGCGCTGGGTGACAGGTATGGGTTTAGTGCCAGAATTAGACTTGGAAATACACAGTAGCGGGTGTGTGTGAAGTTATTCTGAATGACCCAATGTGCACCTTGAATATTATATACCCTTTTAGGGATAGATTTCAAATAGCTCTGATATAGCAGAAACCATTAAATTATGAAATTGCTAAATTGGGAATTGTATTTCAACCCAGAACAAGAAATGTGCTTGAACGGACACTAAATAACTCGCCCAGCTACAGCACTAAGGACAGATTTAGCGGGATATAAATTTGAGGCCTAGTATTTAGGCGCTGGGTGACAGGTATGGGTTTAGTGCCAGAATTAGACTTGGAAATACACAGTAGCGGGTGTGTGTGAAGTTATTCTGAATGACCCAATGTGCACCTTGAATATTATATACCCTTTTAGGGATAGATTTCAAATAGCTCTGATATAGCAGAAACCACTAAATTATGAAATTGCTAAATTGGGAATTGTATTTCAACCCAGAACAAGAAATGTGCTTGAACGGACACTAAATAACTCGCCCAGCTACAGCACTAAGGACAGATTTAGCGGGATATAAATTTGAGGCCTAGTATTTAGGCGCTGGGTGACAGGTATGGGTTTAGTGCCAGAATTAGACTTGGAAATACACAGTAGCGGGTGTGTGTGAAGTTATTCTGAATGACCCAATGTGCACCTTGAATATTATATACCCTTTTAGGGATAGATTTCAAATAGCTCTGATATAGCAGAAACCTCTAAATTATGAAATTGCTAAATTGGGAATTGTATTTCAACCCAGAACAAGAAATGTGCTTGAACGGACACTAAATAACTCGCCCAGCTACAGCACTAAGGACAGATTTAGCGGGATATAAATTTGAGGCCTAGTATTTAGGCGCTGGGTGACAGGTATGGGTTTAGTGCCAGAATTAGACTTGGAAATACACAGTAGCGGGTGTGTGTGAAGTTATTCTGAATGACCCAATGTGCACCTTGAATATTATATACCCTTTTAGGGATAGATTTCAAATAGCTCTGATATAGCAGAAACCACTAAATTATGAAATTGCTAAATTGGGAATTGTATTTCAACCCAGAACAAGAAATGTGCTTGAACGGACACTAAATAACTCGCCCAGCTACAGCACTAGGGACAGATTTAGCTGGATATAAATTTGAGGCCTAGTATTTAGGCGCTGGGTGACAGGTATGGGTTTAGTGCCAGAATTAGACTTGGAAATACACAGTAGCGGGTGTGTGTGAAGTTATTCTGAATGACCCAATGTGCACCTTGGATATTATATACCCTTTTAGGGATAGATTTCAAATAGCTCTGATATAGCAGAAACCACTAAATTATGAAATTGCTAAATTGGGAATTGTATTTCAACCCAGAACAAGAAATGTGCTTGAACGGACACTAAATAACTCGCCCAGCTACAGCACTAAGGACAGATTTAGCGGGATATAAATTTGAGGCCTAGTATTTAGGCGCTGGGTGACCGGTATGGATTTAGTGACAGAATTAGACTGGGATATGGCCAAAAAATAAACAGACTATTGCTGGTTAAATGCACTTGGTGTGACAGCTTCACCCTGATGTAGGCTTTAGCCAAAAAACAACCACACCATTGAGGGTTAAATGCACTTGGTGACAGGCGCAGCTTGCCCCTGATTTAGTATATGGCCAAAAAATGAACAGACTATTGCTGGTTAAATGCACTTGGTGTGACAGCTTCACCCTGATGTAGGCTTTAGCCAAAAAACAACCACACCATTGAGGGTTAAATGCACTTGGTGACAGGCGCAGCTTGCCCCTGATTTTGTATATGGCCAAAAAATGAACAGACTATTGCTGGTTAAATGCACTTGGTGTGACAGCTTCACCCTGATGTAGGCTTTAGCCAAAAAACAACCACACCATTGAGGGTTAAATGCACTTGGTCGCAGCTTGTGCTGGCGCACCACAAGACACAAAATGGCCGCCGATCACCCCAGAAAAATGTGACTGACAAACGGTCTGGGCAGCCTAAAAACAGTGAGCAATTGAGGATCAGCAGCTCAATGATCCACAGCTGCAGATCGATCAGTTAATCAAGTCCTTTGGAGGAGTTAATCTGCCTAATCTCGCCCTACTGTCGCAGCCGCAACCTCTCCCTACGCTAATCAGAGCAGAGTGACGGGCGGCGCTATGTGACTCCAGCTTAAATAGAGGCTGGGTCACATGGTGCTCTGGCCAATCACAGCCATGCCAATAGTAGGCATGGCTGTGATGGCCTCTTGGGGCAAGTAGTATGACGCTTGTTGATTGGCTGCTTTGCAGCCTTTCAAAAAGCGCCAAGAAAGCGTCACAAAAGCGCGAAGAAAGCGACGAACACCGAACCCGAACCCGGACTTTTACGAAAATGTCCGGGTTCGGGTCCGTGTCACGGACACCCCAAAATTCGGTACGAACCCGAACTATACAGTTCGAGTTCGCTCATCCCTAATAGATAGATAAAAAAAATGAGGTGCACAGAGGAATATTCTACTCTTTTAATTTTGATTTAACAATGAATTTGAATGTGTTTAAAATCTAAGAAGCTGCATAAAATCAATGCTAGACTTTATTAACAAACTCTACACCAAGAAACAAAATATGAAGAGGGAAAACATTTTTGGGTGGTTTGTCTAGTGATATTGCTATTACAATAGGTATTTATTTGACATATATATGAGATGCATAGATAAATCCTAGATTTTCCAAACATGCAAGTTGAAGGGACCATCGCCATTCAGAAGATGCCATCAGTACTGATCCATGAGCTCGATTCTAGTATTAGACATCTCCAACTATTTTTGAAGAGTTTAGGCATTTCACAGCAGAGCACTCTTCTGATTTAGAACTTGACCAGGACCTCTTGACGTCTACTGGTGACTCTGTCTACTGTTAGAAGAATTATTGAAAACGAATTGTGTCAATGGCTATTATGAGTATGGTACTCATACCAAGACTGTTCATTTGCTGAGGGCCCCAGTGAGGTGAGAAGCTTGAGAGTGCCGCAGTGAAATCTTCACATCTATATGAAAGATACAAATTTTAATTGATGCCCAAGCTGTCATCCTAATTGTCTAATGAGAGAAAGAGAGGTCCTTTCTCGGAGGGACTCCTGCATGAATTATGAATCACAGGCCTCTGATGAATGAACCGTTGGCTGCTTTTACTTTGTGTTAATAAAAAAAATCAATATCAATGTAATAAAATAATTCTAATTTCATATTCAGTTACAACCATCTCGTGTCTTCACTTGCAATGTGAAAATTAACTGAAAATTGTCCACCAATGTTAAAGTGGCAGCAAAGTGGATGAGATTTTACAAAGTGTGGTCTGCTTGCTGCAAAATCGTCAGTGCAAATTGACCTGTGGTGAGGGGGAGAGCAGACAGAGTTGTCTTAGGCAGATGACATTTTTAATGAAGACTATATAGAAAATTGCTTATTTTGTATTTAGAAATCAATCAAAGGAACAAGAAAAGTAAGCTTAAAGGGGTTGTCCCATCTGGGACGTTGATGACATATGGCTAGGATATGGCCTCAATGTCAAATAAGGTCCTACCTCTGGGAACTGGGACACCTCACTGCTATGGGTCTGTGGGAAATAGTCACGCCAGCATTCAGGACGGAGGCTCAGTGGTTAACACTGGTGCCTTGCAATGCTGGGGCCCTGGGTTCGAATTGGACCAAGGACAACATCTGCATGGAGTGTTGTATGTTCTTCCCGTGTTTGTTTGGGTTTCCTCCAGGTACTCCGGTTTTCTCCCGACATACTGATAGGACAGATGGTGAGCCCCATTGGGGACACCTCGATTCTATTGTCAGTAAAGAGCTGTTGAATACATTAGCGCTATAAAAATAAATAAAAAATAATATAAAAAAAACATAGCAGTGAATGGAGGGTGACCACTCATGCGTGGCTGCTTTCCATTCATTTTGAGGGCCCTGTTCTGGATATAGGAGTGGGCACCAGAGGTGGGACCTGTACCTATTTGACATTGAGGCAAATCCCAACAATATGCCATCAATGCCCCAGATGAGCCAACCTCTTTAATTCAAAGATGCCCAATTTTTTAAAATGTAGATAGGTTTAATTGTTGATTGAATGAGTTGTTTTTTTTTCTCATGCAGAGCCTCAAATCTCCTTTATACTTGTAGCGTCAAATAATAAAATTCTGGTTGACCTCATCCACCAGTTGTTTGAGCTTATGAGTTTCTGCATACTGTTAATAAATTAAGCATAGCAATACAATATCCTGCAATAAGCTCCTAAGCTCCCCCTACTGGTGACAATAGGCATCTAGAATTTCATAATTTTTATTATCATTTAAAGGGAGTTTCTGTTGTTACTTTAATATTGATGGCTTATCTTCAGGATAGGCCATCAATATCTGATTGTCGAGGATCCCAATACCCAGCATCCCTGCAATTAACTGTTCTGCTGTAGCTCTGATGCTGGAAGACAGCATTAACCACCTCAGCCCCCCTAGCTTAAACACCCTTAATGACCAGACCACTTTTTACAATTCTGCACTACACTACTTTCACGGTTTATTGCTCGGTCATACAACTTACCACCCAAGTGAATTTTTCTTTTCTTCTCAATAATAGAGCTTTCATTTGGTGGTATTTCATTGCTGCTTACATTTTAACTTTTTTTGATATTAATCGAAATTCACCAAAATGTTTGCAAAAAAATGACATTTTTCACTTTCTGTAGTAAAATTTTTCAAATAAAACTACATTTCTATATAAATTTTTCTCAAAATGTATTGTTCTACATGTCTTTGATAAAAAAAAATGCAATAAGTGTATATTTATTGGTTTGGGTAAAAGTTATAGCCGTTTGCAAACTATGGTGCAAAAATGTGAATTTACGCACTTTGACCTTCTGAGCACCTGTCATGTTTTCTGAGGTTCTACAATGCCCAGACAGTAGAAACACCCCACAAATGCCCCATTTCGGAAAGTAGACACCCTAAGGTATTCGCTGATGGGCATAGTGAGTTCATGGAAGTTTTTATTTTTTGTCACAAGTTAGCGGAAAATGATTTATTTATTTATTTATTCTTACAAAATCTCATATTCCACTAACTTGTGACAAAAAAATAAAATTTGACATGAACTCACCATACACCTCACGGAATACCTTGGGGTGTCTTCTTTCCAAAATGGGGTCACTTGTGCGGTATTTATACTGCCCTGGCATTTTAGGCAACCTAAAGCGTGAGAAGTAGTTTGGAATCCAAATGCGTAAAAAACGCCCTGGGAAATCGTAAAGATACTCTTCGGAATTTGGGCCCCTTTGGGCACCTAGGCTGCAAAAAAGTGTCACACATGTGGTATTGCCGTAACTCAGGAGAAGTAGGGCAATGTGTTTTGGGGTGTATTTTTAAATATACCCATTCTGGGTGACAGAAATATCTCTGTAAAAGGAAACTTTTCCCTTTTTTTATACAAAGTTGTCATTTTACAGAGATATTTCTCTCACCCAGCATGGGTATATGTAAAAATACACCCCAAAACACATTGCCCTACTGCTCCTGAGTACGGTGATACCACATGTGTGACACTTTTTTGCAGCCTAGATGCGCAAAGGGGCCTAAATTCCTTTTAGGAGGGCATTTTTAGGCATTTATATTCCAGACTTCTTCTCACGCTTTAGGGCACCTAAAATGCCAGGTCAGTATAAATACCCCACAAGTGACCCCATTTTGGAAAGAAGAGACGCCAAGGTATTCCATGAGGGGCATGGCGAGTTCATCGAAGTTTTTTTTTTGGCACAAGTTAGCGGAAATAGATTTTTTATTTTTTTTTCTCACAAAGTCTCCCTGTCCGCTAACTTGTAAAAAAAAATACAAAATTTACATGAACTCACCATGCCCCTCACGAAATACCTTGGGGTGTCTTCTTTTCAAAATGGGGTCACATGTGGGGTATTTATACTGCACTGGCATTTTAGGGGCCCTAAAGCGTGAGAAGAAGTCTGGAATATAAATGTCTGAAAATGTTAACGCATTTGGATTCCGTGAGGGGTATGGTGAGTTCATGTGAGATTTTATTTCTTATCACAAGTTAGTGGAATATGAGACTTTGTAAGAAAAAACAAAAATCTAAAAAAAAATACAATTTCCGCTAACTTGTGCCAAAAAATAAAAATTCTATGAACTCGCCATGCCCCTCAAAAGTGATCTTTTTATTCTGTCACTGCGGTGGGGCGGACTAAATGCAAGTGTGCGCACAAGATCAGGCCTGATCGGGCGAACACTGCGTTTTTTGTAGAGCCTATAAAACATGTCCTATTCTTGTCCGCAATTGCGGACAAGAAAAGGCATTTTCTATATGGTTCTGGCAATGTGCGGATCCGCAAAATGCGGAAAGCACATTGCCTGTGTCCGTGTTTTGCAGATCCGCGGTGTCCGTGTTTTGCGGATCCGAGCCTTACAGGGGGGTGATCAATGACAGGGGGGTGATCAGGGAGTCTATATGGGGTGATCAGGGGTTAATAAGGGGTTAATTAAGTGACAGGGAGGGGTGTAGTGTAGTGTGGTGATTGATGCTACTTACAGAGCTGCCTGTGTCCTCTGGAGGTCGATCCAAGCAAAAGGGACCACCAGAGGACCAGGTAGCAGGTTTATCAGACGCTCTTAACAAAACAGCGTCTGATATACCTTTCAGGGTCAAGGAGGAACAAATCGACCGCCGCCAGAATGCATCCCTGCATTAGGCAGTCGTGAAGCAGTTAAAACTAGAGAGCTCTGCACATTTCTGTAGTGGATGGATCTGGTTTCTACAGTACTGACTTCAGTGGGAGCAGCGCTGCAGTAACTGTCTCTGTCTATTATAGAAACTGATGAAGTTGCGTAGTGTTAGGGAAATATCCCTTCACCTATAATTGTTGGAATCCAAATTAAAAGGGATTTGAGCGCTGGGGAAACTGACACAAACATTGGATGTAGTTGTATCAGCTTGAAAGAGAAAAAAACATCACATGACAAACATGACATTTGCTGTTTCAAGATATAAATCATAAGACCATATAAGACCATACGTATGTTTCCATACCTCTCCCCCCCCCCCCCCGCACTTCCTGAGGCTCAGACTATACCTCTGCTTGAGAGGAAACTGTGGGGAGGGGGTGGGCTCTATCACACACATAAACTGACTTTTTGACCTTGTTGTTAGACATTATTATTATCTGTCTATTTAACCCTGTAAGCTCCATTTAGGATCTCCCATATACACAAGATGGAGGACATGTTTATACAATATGGATTCTCATCCCTCACAGTAGTTTCGGCATTGGAGCTACCGCCATTGCAGAACAGCTGATCGGTGGCGGATTGTTGGAGCTATCATAAAGACAGGCCATTAATATTACCCTACCAGAAAACCCCTTTCCCTGTATGTCTATGCAGGGGATTTGGAGCTCTTTGTAAGGAAAATAAAGATCGGACTACTCTAAATACAATTTCAATTTCAACATTCTTGAAAGAACATAAAAATGTATATATTCTGTTACAAAAACATTACCCTTGTAAATGAATGCAATAAAAAAGACAAACTCAAAACATATTTTTTTTAATTTATTTATCATTCTTCAAAGACGAAGACAAAATTCAAGATGTTTTCCAGGACTTTGGGGGAAATGTATCATCTCCATTGTGCCTGAAAAGAGGAGTGCAAGAGTCACAAACTACTGTACATATGTATTTGTGACTTTCTAACTGCAAACTTTTACAGCGACTTTTTAAAAATAGTCGCATTTTAAGTTTTTTAAGCCGCCCTCGCCACTTTTCCTACAGGGGACATGACATGGGTGGAAAGGAAGTATGCCCTGCAGCTGTGACAAATTTATCTTCATTTACTCCAGTTTTTTGGCGCAAATGAAGTCAGAAACCTATGGCAAATTTGAGATGTCAAAGATTTCTATTCAGGCGCATGGACTGCCGGAGGAGGCTCCTAATTTATGACAATGCATGCACTTCATTATACATTAGGTGTATCCTTCAGCAACACAGGGGATATCAAGACCGATTCAGAAAACTCCTGTCTACTCTTGATAAATCTCCCCATTTATCTTTTATGGCTCATCCTTAGGGTAGACATTCAATGTTTAAGGGTGGATGTTCAACCGCTGGGCCCCTTGTTGATCAGCACATTGAAGGACTAGCTTCAAATCCAGCAGCTCATATAGGTGAACAACTGTGTGAGGCAGAGCGGCATCTTTACAGCTGTTTGGAAGATGTTCCTGAGGTCCCACATGAAAATTATTTGTTTCATCTATGCTTGCAAAGCACAGCCTGATGAGTAAGGGTGAGACCAAATGGTATAGATCACTGCAGTTTTCAAACTGAACATTTAGTGCATGGATCTACTGAACTGAAGCGTCCACTTAACAATTTATTTTGGCGCGCCACTGCGGTTCTTGGTTGCATGGTGGCAACAACAGTCCCTCCCCATTTGGTCTTACCCTCACTAATGAGCACACCTGCACCCAATAACATGCAGCTGAATCAGGTGCCATTTGGGGGTCTGGAAAGGGACATTCCCACTTGGTGATGTTTCTATAATTAAAATAGTCCTGGAGAAATGGCCCCAAGAGCCATCATAGTTCTGCTGAATGCCCATGAGGGTTGACCATGTGAAGGAATGAAATGAATAAGGGACCATCAATATTTTTTTCACAACATCGTTACTGAATTTTCAGTCTCAGAAAAGTTACAAACCTTTAAAAGCATTAAACATTAGCGAGATTAAACAAACTAATATATAGCAATGGTGGATAATAATGAGGAAAGTAGAGAAAGACTATGCCACTACACAACTAGGCACACCTTTCAGGTTAGAACTTTCAAAGGGAATGATGCCATGCATATATCATCTTATAGCTCGTAAAAGTTCTCTTACATGGCCCAATGTCAGACCAGTAACGAGTGATGATCAATATTCAAGCCAATCGGTTCTCGGTAAAAAGGTTTTTCCAATGGCCTGTTACAGAAATGAATGAGAAACTAAAGATCATCATTATGATCATTCATTTTCTGTGGGGGGAGAGCTGGGAGCTGCTCATACAAATTATACTGTCAGCCAACAATACACTAATGTGTGGGGGGACCTTAAGAAGAGTAGTACTTGCCAAGTGTATCAACGATATGCTGGTGTAAATTTCACCATGAGGTGCCAAAACCCTAACCGTCTTAACCAAATATATAAATACTTTTGATAAATATGTGCTATTTTCTCATGGTAGCTCATTGGTTAACACTGGTTCCTTAGAGTGTTGGTGGTCCTAGGTTCAAATCCTACAAGGACACCATCGGCATGGAGTTTGTGTGTTCTCCCTGTGTTTGCATGGGTTTCCTTCCATACTCCAAAGACTTACTGATAGGGAAATTAGATTTTGAGCCCCACTGTGCACATCAAGAGATGATAGTGCCTGTAAAGTGCGATAAGTGAGTAAAATAAATGTTTTCCACCTTATTGTAAATTCGCAAAGTACTCCCTTCTATACTTTTTAACCCAACCGTATTACATGCACGTTTTTGGCATTATATTACGGCTACAATTTTTGCACCTCCTGTTGTACAACTGAACTGGGTTTAGCTCATCATAGGGCCGGTAAATGTATCCATACCATGTCCTTGGGAAAACTTCACTCCCCTAAATTTGATGTCCACGAAAAAATCTTGTCCTAGGCATTAGTACTGCATTTAGTATGGCATTTTAATATTTAAGAAGTCCAAATTTTGGCACTGCCATCCAATTAAAAAGAAAACGAATCACCGGGTGCAGAGTGCATCACGGAAAGTTGGAACGCTGAGTCAACTGAATCGGCAGCCAGACAACGTTGTTGAGCTGAAGCAGCAACAGCTGGGGAAACCATAACATTCGTTTTGCACCATTTTTGATAAATTTTCCCCAAAGTTTAGCAAAATCCTACACCAACAGTTGGTCTCTAGATAAACGTTACATGGATGGTTGTCATTTTGGATGAGGGCTAACCTGGAATCTTGGAAGGGGATGAGCCACGTCAACCTGCACTACAATACAGCACTTTTACAGCTCCTGCCTTTGTCTTATCGACTCTGTGTCCCGGGGTCCCTACATTAGTTAATCATGAGTTGTTTACTTACATAGTTGGTTTAATGGTTGATGGGGAATTGACTTGCATTCCAATCCTCTGTGTGGAAGGCAGTATGCCGGGTTGAAAGGGGGAAGGAGGGCAATTAACAAAGACATGGTGGCGTTTCAATGTGAAAGGAAGCTATTCTTGGTTTCCCTAATAGTACAGGGATGTCAGCAGATTCTGAGTGCTTTAGGAAATACGGCAAGGTTAACGCTATGTTAATATGAACCCACCAGGGAATAAAGCAATTGGGGAAAGATTGAGGGTAGGAAAATGAGCAGGTAGGTGATTGAAATGTGAAAATGCTGTTTTTTTCTTTTTTTTTTTCTTTTCCAAAGAAGGAATACAAATGATCCCTACAAAGCTTGCACCATCCTCAGACCCTGTAGCCAATTAGTGTACATCAATATTTAATCAAAACTGCGCTATTGTGCAGAGGAAGCCTACACTGCACAGACCAGCTACCCCGGCTCTTTCAGACACACTGCTATGACACATAATGATATTGTCAATTAATAATTGAACAGTTTTTGTTCTCCCTCCTTGACCTTATTAGTAGAAAACGTGAAGGAGTTTTTCGGCGAGATAGGAAAATATATGTTCCCTTCGTTTCCTCGGCTCCCGTTCAGTAGTATTTTTGCCCCTGTCAGACAATTCTCGCTGTTTAGAGAGACAACAGACGACGTTGAGAATTAAACATGCCATCTGTCTTCTATCATTAACACCGCAGGGGAAATATATTTTCATAACTGTGTTAACATATGGGTAATGGTATTAAACAAAGCAACATGTGCAATTATAGGAAAAAGCTTGCAACAGCCCGTAACCCTATGAATGGAGTGAGTTAGTCTACTGCATGTGGACTGTCCACATACGTTGCGCATGGGCAGCAACTGTGGTAATCAAAGTTCAGCTGAATGCAATTGTTATTGTAGTAGTTCATACTCCCTTCTATACTTCTCCTCAAAATTAAATTCACCTGAATCGGTTGATAGATTCAATTTGGGCCAAATCTATTCTGCCAGTATCAAATGTGATCCAATTGGCCTGAACATTTGTGCATGACACTATGAGGTCTCCTAGGACTCACATTTTTCTTTTGTTTCTCCCATAAAAAAAAAAAAAATGATGTACCCCGTATTTTTCGCGTTATTAGACACTTTTTACCCACAAAAGTGGGGGCAAAATGGCAGTGTGTCTTATAAAGTGAATACTAATGAGCGCTTTGATTATGGAAGTGCTCATTAGTATGCAGGAGGTGTGGTAAGCGGTGAGTGTAGTGCTGCTAGCTCACCACCTGGTCTTCTTTCAGGCACCATGGTGGACTGCGTCCTGACTGCATATAGCATCAAGATGTAGTACATGTAGGTGTGCACTATGACCTGTAGCTGTGTGTTGTCAGGCCAGAATGCAGTGCAGAGTTGGCAGAGGACCAGGGAGCGGTGAGTGCAGCAAGAACATGCTGGATCTGCAAAGTTGCGGGGCCATACTGAGCAGGAGAGTTAAGTTCATTTGCATATATATTTTATATTTCTAAGGTGTGATGAGGATTGGGGGGTCTGATTTGAAGCTTGATACAGATTGGGGGTCTGATTACGGGGTCTGATCTGAGGTCTGATACAGATTGGAGGTCTGATTTGGGGTTTCTGATCTGAGGTCCGAAAAAGTTTGGGGGTCTGATTGGGGGTCTTGTACAGATTAGTGGTCTGACTCGAAGTCTGATAAATATTAGTGGTATGAACTGAGATCTGATAAAGTTTGGGGTTTGATAGAAATTGGGAGTCTGATTAAGGGATCTGATCTGAGGTCTAATAAGGTTTTGAATCTTTATTGGGTGGTATAATAAATATTTGGGGTCTGATTTGAGGGTCTGATTTTCTTCCACTAAAATCTAGGTGCATCTTATAAATAAAAAAACTATTAATTTTCTTCCTCTCTCTCCCCATCCAAATATCAGATTTGGCCTTGCCCAAGTTTTTGAAAAGTAACGAGTACAGTATGAAATAGACCTAAGTTGCAAAATTTTGCCCCATACTATTGTGTACCAAAATCGGAGACTTTATTATGGCAGAGAACTGGATCAAGGGCCATAGTGAATTATCCACATACTGTGAGTACACTGCTTGCCAATATACCGTACTCACCTTACCTTGTATTCAGACACTATTGTTTCCTGATGCTCGTTGTTTGAGAGGATGCATGGTGCTAGAAGTGCCTGAAATTGTCATAGGAGAGAATAGAGAATGGTCAAGATCAGTAGTTGAGCGCCACAATGTAAACACTTTTTCTTCATTACAAGTTGCCTATATTAAATGATGACCATTGTCCTTCATTGCTGAACTCTTTGATTTTGCTTATGAAGGTGTATCCCCTTAATTAGGTCATTATGTTCCGATATGTCTAAACAGATAACCCCTTTGAGTATGATGGCTTATTGATCACAGATATATATTAAGAGCACAAATGTCTTCTGCATGCCTGTGATCACATTGATACCTCATTTATACATGTTGGGGAAGATTTACTAATCCTGCAGATAGCGTAAACTTACAGTGGACAGGATGTCTAGACCTGACGCACATTTATCACAGTGGCTCAGGCTGGATAGATTTGGTCCAAGGATAGACACTTTTGTCTTACGCTATACCATTTATTGACTGGCTTAAGCTGGCCATACACATTAGATAGAAGTTGGTTGATGGTTCAATAGCAGTTGAAAAAACAAACATCTGGTGAATGTTTGTTTGATAACCAGAGCCATGTGCCATTTAGTCCATATTGGCCATTATATTGCCCATATATGTCTAATGAAATCGGGTGATGGATGAAAGATCTTTCTCTGAAGGTTTTTTTTCAAGAAAGATCTTTGGTTCAAAGAACGATTGTCCATAAACAAAAAAATCGTTCTTTAAAAAACAAACAAACAGAAAGATCTTTTATCCCTTGCTTGATTTCATTGAACATGTACGTATAGGCAGTTTTAACAAATGTAATGGCCAGTATAAACTAAAGTTGTATGGCTCTGTCTGTTAAGGGAGCATCCACCAGATGTTTGTTTAACTTCAGACCTCAGTTCAGATCTTTCAACTATCAGATGAAAATATTAAACATGGTCGACTTCTTTTCAAATGTTAATGGTCTATAATTTGTCAGTTTAAACTATTGTTTGTTGTTAAACTTCAGCAAATGTTTGTTTTAGTTGAAATCGTCTATTTTGATCAGCTTTAGACTAATGTGTATGGGCATCATTACTTTAAGACAGGATTCTACACCAGAATCATGGCACAATTTTGGTGCAAAATGGGGCATCTCAGACCTGTGTCCCTTTCCATCGAAGCCATGCACCTTCAGTCATTGTTGACAGGAAGTGGAAAAAAATTGCACCAATTTATGCCACTTTAGGAACAGACACATGACTAAATTTGGGCCACTGTCCACAACTTGAAAAATAAGGTTGAGGGGCTGGTAATATGTGTCGCCATTTGGCCCAGTTGCTAGGTGTGAGGGGCTGGTACACCTAAGCATCAAGATTAATAAAAAAAAATGTATTTGACAGTAGAACTGGTTTATCTGATGGAGGAGAGGGTATAGCATGACCAGGGCATGACAGACTATTATTAGGGGCAGTTAACAAACTGGGGATTAGATTGAGGATAAGGGAAACCAGACTGATTTGTTGCCCCTAAAATTTTGTCTCTGACCTATGTTATAGGCATGCTTATTATGACAGCAAAATTTATTTTTCATATTTTTATTCCCATCCTACAAGAAAGGTTATAGACTGACAGAAAGAAGAATGCTGATGGTTTAATGGCTTGTAGCTTGAATTTTTGCTATCAGTTGGGTTCAATTTGTTAAGAATGCACAAATGTAGTTTGTAGCAATGTTTATTTCATGATATATTCAGATAGTGGACCAATTACTCAGAGAATGTCTTGCTTTTATGTTTTTCTATGAAATCTTCCAGGTTTGTCTATTTTCTTGATGAGTTACACCATTGATTTATTTGCCTTCTTTCAATCTGCTTTGTGAATTATCCATTGGAGCCACTCTTTATCCCTCAGAAGATCCAGGCATGTTGCAATCCAATCAATTGAGCCATGCTTGCAATAGTTTTGTCAGGAATCCCCAAATGGGCATAAGAAATAAAAAGTAAGTCAGAGAATTGAATAATGAGGACTGGGAATGAACTTGCGATTCTAGTGCAGCAGAAAAAGAGAGAATGAAGGTTGCTATGTGAGAACTGACCTGCTGTGGTCCTCAGATCCAAGACTCAATCAATAAGTTCTTCTGACACCTCTGACTTCACAAGACGAAGAAAGCTTAGTAACTGGCATATCATAAAACTATTCCACATTCATATGAATGAGGACTTGGCTTTATCATGGCCTCTGAATTATTCTTTCTCAGAATGTCCTTATGTTCCCAATAATGGTTTGGCTTTTAATTTACTTAGATACGGATGTTCCTGTGAATTCACAATCAATCCTTAATCTGTATGTTAGTCCTACACCTCAAGGAGCTCCACAATCATCCAATCTTCAGGTGGTGCTCAGTGTATCAGGTAAAAGAAACTGATATAAGAGGTTGTAGCTAAATGCCATACGTAGCACTCACCATTCAGTATGTTTCTTCACTTTACTGAGTAGCAAAGTAATAGAATATGGAAAAAAAACATGACAATTGCTATTTCATGCAATCTGGTCCTCAATTTATGACTAGCATCCTCCATAATCAGAACTCACTCCCAACACCAAGACTTTTCTCAAGGTGCCCCAGTTTGCTGGAATCACTACTCCAAGCAATTGGGTATAAGGATTTTCTAGGAGAAGAATATCAAGGAGCTATTCTCAAGATAGGTCATCAATATCTAATCGGTGGGCATTCAACCCCAACTGATCATCTGTTTGAGAGGCTATGACTCTCCGATGAGCACTACAGCCTCATGACAGCATACCAAGCACAATACTGTACATTGTATAGTGACTGAGCTTGGTATTGCAGTCCAGGCCGGTTTACTTAATCACACAGCAGGACAAGTTACTTCACAACACTGAGCTAAAGAGCTGCCTCATCCTCCTCTCTGCTCTGCTTGTTAGGAATTATGATCCTGAGTTCAGCTGATAAGATCTTCTGCTGAATCTCTGTAGGAATGGAGTTCATGAGGAGACATGAAGTACATAGAGGATGGACAGGACAGACTGTTTTTAGGAAGACTGCACACAAGTGTTGCTGCTCATTAGCCACATCCCCACTCTCTTCTCTCTGTAACTTATGTCTCTTTATAAACTCCATTCCTACAGAGATTCAACTGAAGATCATATTAAACTCTATTCAGGATCATAACCCCTGACAAGCAGATCAGAGAGGAGGCTGAGGCAGACCACGGTATTCAGGTGCTACATTCATTTCTATGGCAGTTTGCTACAGTGTATCAGTGTGAACCCTAGTCTGTGAGACTCTCAGAGCATTGCTTAGACTGGACACATTCAGATCCACTTCTCAGATTAGAATCAGCTTTAGAGATCATAATAGTGATTAATTTGTGTTTCTCTTTTTGCCAGTGGGCAAGATTTTGCATCTCATCTATTCATGAAATGGCAGTCTGTATTCTACTTATGGGTCTCCACTAGAGATGAGAGAATCAAATTAATTGACTTCAATCCGAATTTCAGGAAAAATTCGAATTTGCCAAGAAGCTGAATTTCCTTGCAGTTCGTGGTAAAGAATATATTTTTCCTGAAAAATACTCACCTCGTCCATCTGCTCGTGGAGAGGTCGTCGTGGCCATCTTGATTGAAGAAACCGGTCTAAATCTCACGCACAATGATGTGTGACATCACCGCGCTGACCTGGCACAGGGACGTCATTCATCGCGCCAGGCCAGCTTGAAGACGTGATAATGTCAGTTTCTTCAATCAAGATGGCCACAACAGCCTCCCTGCTATCAAATGGATAAGGTATGTATTTTGGTTTTAGGCTGAATATCCCCTTAAAGGCCTCAATTTTAATGCTAGATGCCACGATTAGCAATGAACGTGGCATCTGAGGGGTTCAATGACGGGGGTTGGCACGATCACCTACATACAATGAAATGCAATTCATGATGAAGTAATTCGTAACAAATCGAATTTCTTTGTGAAATGCAGCGAAGCAGCCGAATCGAGTTATTGATAACTTTGCTCAACACTATTCCACGTCAAGTAACAGCATTCCATATTCAGTATTTTAGGAAATTGCTGTTTATGCAGCGAGTAGCTCTAAAGGAGGTTTCTCTTTTTGATATATACATGGAGTAAACCTTACAACTGATGACAATGTTTAATCTCCTTGTCTGTATTTAGTGTCCTAAATTATACCCTAAGTTAAACATTGACTAAACCCGTTTCCTCTATGAGGCAATACTTTGAATGATAAAACAAACATCCCCGAGTGCTGCAATGCGAGCATGGTTTATCTTCTCATCTCTCCACGGAATAGATTTCTCTTTTTGTTGACTGTACATGTGTTCCTCTTAACTTCTTGATGTTCGCTGGATTGCCTGAGGCAGTGCAGTAATCCAGGTGATTTTGCTTTTCCTACTATGATCTGTCTTACACCTTCACACATTTCCTCTCTCCTGAGTGCTAAGCAGATGCTTCTGTCTTGTCCGTGCCAAAACAGCTTCCCCGAATCTTAACTTTTATGCATGCTCACTGTGATCCCAAACTATAATGTAAGAAGCTGGTTTTATTTCAATTTATCATGAACATTCATTCACATGCTAGTTAAAATAGATCAGATAGTAAGTTAACTAGTGATGAGCGAAGTGAAGTTCATGAAATGGACTTCGATCCGAATTTCAGGAAAAATGAAATTTTCAAATGGATAACATAAGTACAATTAATATATTTTTTTTTAAATGAGCAAATATTAAAAGGCTTTAATGTGGATCTCAGATGCCGCAATCAGCAATGAAAGCTGCATCTGGGGTGTTCAGTGGACGGGGGCGGCTCAATCTCCGTTCCCTGTCATTGCACCTGCTATTTACAAAGAAATGCACTTTGTAATGAAGGAATTCGCCAAATTTTGTAAAATTCGACAAAGCAGCCAGATTGAATTTTAGAGAACTTCACTGATCTCTAGTAGTAGCCTTACAAATTACTTCAGCACCAGGGATAGCGGAGATTGGCATAATGGGGAAAGGTCTTTTTACAAAGAATGGCAATCAGGGATGATCGTTTGTAGAAACGTTTGTTCCCCACAATTGGCCTGTGTAAAAAGTGCCGGTGAAGACCCGATGAATGAATAAACGCTCGTTCATGGGGGTGATCCTATCTTCAGCTGGCACCTAAAATCATGTTTTCTGTGCAGCGGATTGTGCTGTGTAAACTGGGCTCTGCTGCGGTGGAATATTTTTTTTTCTATAGGGACAAGTAGGACACAAGGGTAGCTTGATCTCCATTGACTAAAATATATTTCCGGATCTTAAGGGCATGTTTACATGACAACTTTTTTGAGTGGAATTTTGGTACGCTGCAATTTCGCCCAAAAAACTCCAGTGCCCACGTCCTTTCTGCCTCCCATACATCTCAATAGAAGGCAGTGCTGAGGAAAGGCAGTTTAAAGGTGTTTTCTGGGATTTTGATACTGATGAACTATCCTCAGAATAGGTAATCAGTATCTGATTGGTGGGGGTCCACCCGGGACCCCTGCTGATCAGCTGTTTGAGAAATCCCTGGCCCTCCGGTCACCTGAATAAGGCTACTGTGTCACATGTGGCCCAGCAATCTGGCAGGTTGTACCGGCAGAGAAAAGCTTGCTCGAGTTCTCCAGGTTCACCACCAGGGACCCTTGATTATGGGAAACCGCTGGGATCTGGCCACTCCCTGGCATAAATGAAGGGATTCGGCTAGACAAAAACTGTTGCGTGCATTGATTTTTGTCCTAGCATCTATGCCAGGGAGCAGCTGTATTCCAATTGGATCCCATTATAGTCTGTGGGATCTGGCCGGCACATGGCACTATCTGGCTAGCCTGGATGCAGAGGACTTTGGCAGGCCATCTCTGCTGGATTGCTGTGCTGCATGTGTGAACTAATAGCATATTCGACTGTCTCAATTTGAAAAGTTGAACATCACTTCAATGCATAGACCAATAGAGTAAAATCTCCTAATTATAAAAAGTATCTCAAATGTTGGATGAATTATTGCTTTTCTTTAATTTTAATTAATTTTCTTCGAAACATCACTCCTGATCCAGCAATTTTATGGACATGTTGGTTGAAAAATGAACATATTTTGAACAGCAATAGTCAAGTTATATCTGGTATATAGTATTTACTTCAATCCCTAGTAATGACACTGTGAAAGATTAACTAATACTGTCTAACAGCAATACTGTGTAAGTATAGTCTCAAACTGCACCAGATTTATCATAGCGGCTGATGCAGGATGATAAATCAGTAGTATCTTTAGACTGTCCAGTCTAAGTTTACGCCACCTACAAGTTGGCTTACTTGTGGTCCAAAATTTTGGTGCAATTCTTGGTGCACAGAAGATCATTTAAGCCAAGTTCCCTTTCCCATGGAGTCATGACTCTCTCTACTAATTCATGCCCCAGTAGGACAAGGTGTGAAAAAGGTTACAAAAGTATATAAAAACCTGGCAAATACAGGCTTTTGGTGCAAATTGCACCAAAAACGGGGACATTTTCCCTAGTAAATCTGCCGATGGTACAAAAAATGTAGCATGATTTTAGTAGCCTGATGTTGTTTTGTACTCAAGGACTTCAAGACTTTATTTCATTTGGACACGTATGGTGCTCTTGCTATTACAGGCTATGCTAGCTACAGAAATGGCAAAACCACTATGTAGATCAAAATAGAAAGTCCAGTGCCATTGTCCTATAATAACTGATTTCCAGATGCTTCGCCAACCAGGAATTCAGCCCACAGTCATTCAGAGTTCTTCACAATGTGCAGGCCCTTTAAGAAAAATGTCCAGTGATCAATGTACAGTATATGATCAGATCTTGAAATGTATAGTAAGATAAAACAAAACATAAGTCAAATGCAACTCTGGCTGAGCAAAAACAATATAAAAGTCTTACCTGGAGCCCACTAAGGATGTTGTAGCAAGATGTCAAATAACCAGACATAAAAGCTAGCAATTCAAATGCCTCATATAAAATTATAGAATTTGTTATGCCCTGAGAGGGGAGATCAATGAATATGATATTCATAATTAGACTATTACATGTGCAAAATCTGGTACTTAAAGGGCATCTGTCAGCAGTTTTGTACCTATGAAACTAGCTACTACCTGTGCGCTTGGCAGCTGAAGACATCTGTGTTGGTCCCATGTTCATATGTGCCTGCATTGCAAAAAAAAAAGATATTTTAATATATGCAAATGAGCCTCTAGGAGCAATGGGGGAGTTTCCGTTACACCTAGAGACTCAGCTCTCCATGAAACTGACACACCCTCTGCACTTTGATTGACAGAGCCAGGCAGTGAATATGTTATCAAACCTGACCTTGACAAAGTGCAGAGGCCGCACTCAGCAATGTGGGCACATATGAACATGGGACAACACAGATGCCTTCAGCTGCCCAGCACACATGCAACAGGTCAGTGTCATAAGTAGAGATGGCCTTGCGGTTTGCCCGGCGGTCGTCTCGCGGCGAACTTTGCGTGTTCGCGATTCGCAGAACATGCGAACATATTGAGATATTCGCGCCCGCCATATTCATTTACATTGTGAAGAACTTTGACCCATGACACATCCATCAGGTGGTACAGGACAGCCAATTGAGACGTTTGAGCACATGGATGTACCCCCTACCTTATAAATAAACCTGATCTGGCCGCCATTTTACATTCAGTGTTTTGCCAGTGTAGGGAGAGGTTGCTGTGTGGAGCAGGGACAGGCTAGCTAATAGGGCCACAAAAGTCATTTTAAGCTCTAGTATAGGTGTGCTATCGATAGGTGTGATACACAGAGGGGTGCGATATACTTATAATATACTTTTAGAATGAGACAAAAGCACATAGATCTATATAGTGATCACCTGGAAGTCAGGGGCCTAGGGTCTAGGGGCTTACTAGGGCCATTTTTATATAGGGTAAGGTTCTGGACGGGGTCGCTCTTATCAGGGCGAGTGGTCTGTGGTTAGGCTATCAGGGCCAGAATAGTACCTGTAGGGCAATATCAGGGACAGTTCTTTGCCCACCCTGTCCTTCAATATCACATCATCATCTAGCCCAGGGATAGATGGTTTTTGCTTCCCCTCCTGGATTCATGGATGTGCACTAGAACCCCTCGGATTGTGGTAGAACATATGGTTTCTGATTTGGTGCCGCCGAGCACCTGATTTAGTGCCGCCGAGCACTTGTTATTGCCTACCACATCTATGCTTTTTGCTTAACTTTAATATTTTAATTTATTTTCATTTTGAGGGATATCTTTTCCATTCACACGTTCACAAAATGGGTCGACACCCGTTCCGCAATTTTGCAGAACGGGTGCAGACCCATTCATTTTCAATAGGGCCGGAATGTGATGTCCGCATCCGCATTTGCGGATCCGCACTTACGCATCCGTGCTTCAGTTTTCACAAAAAAAATAGAACATGTCCTATTCTTATCCGCAATTGCAGACAAGATTAGGCATTTTCTATTATAGTGCCGGCGATGTGCGGTCCGCATATTGCAGAATGCACATTGCCGGTGTCCGTGTTTTGCGGATCCACAAAACACTTACAGACGTGTGAATGGACTCTCATAGTAACATTATTAAAGGTTACGTTTTATCTTCATGTATATTCTAATGGATTGCCTTCCTTGTACAATGTTATAATATATTTCTATGTTAGAAAGTATATTATAGTGCATTTGTATTGTGCGGCAGTTGTGTGCGGTTCTGCTGCGATACTGCAGCCTGCAGGTATATAGAGGGACAAGCGTTATTAGAACAAATAATTTCTACTGATGTGATATATCAGTCGCCCCCCAAACAAACTGATTGAAGCGGGGTGTTATATACCAATATACTTTCTTTATAGTGCATTTGGGTACTGTATAGTGCATTTGCGCATGCGCGTACGCAAAAATTATATTGCCGATATTTTGCATTGAAAAAAATAATGAATGGAGATCGCAAATTCGAATAATACATCTGGTATGTCACTGTCCATGTTGTGGGACTATTTGTGCACTTCTAGAAATTATTTCTTGGCTGAAAATATGAGCTGATGGTTTTTCAGGTTCGCCTGCCATTAAAATGAATGGGACCCGCCGCAAACTTGCGGTTTGCGAACATTTGATCGCGTTCACGAACCGTCCCGGCAGATGTTCGTCCAACATTAGTCATAGGTACAAATCTGCTGACAGATGCCCTTCAAAGGGACTATCTATCTAGGACCATCTACTTTCTATAGAATGCTTGTTGATTTCCATAACTATCATGGATTTCAATAAATAAGAACAAAATCCATGACATGAATTGAAATGTAAAAAGATCCAGCATCCCAGCATAGGTATCTGCATCTTCTTCCATTGTTTAATTTATGTTATTAGCTTTTGGGTCCCCAATCAAATCCATGCAATACATGACTATTCCCTAGAGTTGAGCGAACACCTGGATGTTCGGGTTCGAGAAGTTCGGCCGAACATCCCGGAAATGTTCGGGTTCGGGATCCGAACCCGATCCGAACTTCGTCCCGAACCCGAACCCCATTGAAGTCAATGGGGACCCGAACTTTTCGGCACTAAAACGGCTGTAAAACAGCCCAGGAAAGGGCTAGAGGGCTGCAAAAGGCAGCAACATGTAGGTAAATCCCCTGCAAACAAATGTGAATAGGGAAATTAATTAAAATAAAAATTAAATAAATAAAAATTAACCAAAATCAATTGGAGAGAGGTTCCATAGCAGAGAATCTGGCTTCCCGTCACCCACCACTGGAACAGTCCATTCTCAGATATTTAGGCCCCGGCACCCAGGCAGAGGAGAGAGGTCCCGTAACAGACAATCTGGCTTCATGTCAGCAGAGAATCAGTCTGCATGTCATAGCAGAGAATGAGGCTTCACGTCACCCACCACTGCAACAGTCCATTGGCATATATTTAGGCCTAGCACACAGGCAGAGCAGAGAGGTCCCGTAACAGACAATCTGGCTTCATGACAGCAGAGAATCAGTCTGCATGTCATAGCAGAGAATGAGGCTTCACGTCACCCACCACTGCAACAGTCCATTGGCATATATTTAGGCCTAGCACACAGGCAGAGCAGAGAGGTCCCGTAACAGACAATCTGGCTTCATGTCAGCAGAGAATCAGTCTTCATGTCATAGCAGAGAATCAGGCTTCACGTCACCCACCACTGTAAGAGTCCATTTTCATAAATTTAGGCCCAGCACCCAGGCAGAGGAGAGAGGTCCCGTAACAGAGGATCTGGCTTCATGTCAGCAGAGAATCAGTCTGCATGTCATAGCAGAGAATCAGGCTTCACGTCAGCCACCACTGCAACAGTCCATTGTCATAAATTTAGGCCCAGCACCCAGGCAGAGGAGAGAGGTCCCGTAACAGAGGATCTGGCTTCATGTCAGCAGAGAATCAGTCTGCATGTCATAGCAGAGAATCAGGCTTCACGTCAGCCACCACTGCAACAGTCCATTGTCATAAATTTAGGCCCAGCACCCAGGCAGAGGAGAGAGGTCCCGTAACAGAGGATCTGGCTTCATGTCAGCAGAGAATCAGTCTGCATGTCATAGCAGAGAATCAGGCTTCACGTCAGCCACCACTGCAACAGTCCATTGTCATAAATTTAGGCCCAGCACCCAGGCAGAGGAGAGAGGTCCCGTAACAGACAATCTGGCTTCATGTCAGCAGAGAATTAGTCTGCATGTCATAGCAGAGAATGAGGCTTCACGTCAGCCACCACTGCAACAGTCCATTGGCATATATTTAGGCCTAGCACACAGGCAGAGGAGAGAGGTCCCGTAACAGACAATCTGGCTTCATGTCAGCAGAGAATCAGTCTGCATGTCATAGCAGAGAATGAGGCTTCACGTCACCCACCACTGCAACAGTCCATTGGCATATATTTAGGCCTAGCACACAGGCAGAGCAGAGAGGTCCCGTAACAGACAATCTGGCTTCATGACAGCAGAGAATCAGTCTGCATGTCATAGCAGAGAATGAGGCTTCACGTCACCCACCACTGCAACAGTCCATTGGCATATATTTAGGCCTAGCACACAGGCAGAGCAGAGAGGTCCCGTAACAGACAATCTGGCTTCATGACAGCAGAGAATCAGTCTGCATGTCATAGCAGAGAATGAGGCTTCACGTCACCCACCATGTCCGACCATGTCCACGACCATGTCCACGTCCGCGTCCCTTACTAGATGTTTTTCTCATTGTTATGGTTCACCACAACAACAAATATATTATTTGGCCCAATGTATTGTATTCAAATTCAGCGGGATATAAATTTGAGGCCTAGTATTTAGGCGCTGGGTGACCGGTATGGATTTAGTGACAGAATTAGACTTGGAAATGCACAGAAGCGTGTGTGTGTGAAGTTATTCTGAATGACCCAATGTGCACCTTGAATATTATATACCCTTTTAGGGATAGATTTCAAATAGCTCTGATATAGCAGAAACCACTAAATTATGAAATTGCTAAATTGGGAATTGTATTTCAACCCAGAACAAAAAATGTGCTTTGACGGACACTAAATAACTTTCCCAGCCACAACAGGACAGCGGTAACGAGAGATTTAGCAGGATATAAATTTGAGGCCTAGTATTTAGGCGCTGGGTGACAGGTATGGGTTTAGTGCCAGAATTAGACTTGGAAATACACAGTAGCGGGTGTGTGTGAAGTTATTCTGAATGACCCAATGTGCACCTTGAATATTATATACCCTTTTAGGGATAGATTTCAAATAGCTCTGATATAGCAGAAACCACTAAATTATGAAATTGCTAAATTGGGAATTGTATTTCAACCCAGAACAAGAAATGTGCTTGAACGGACACTAAATAACTCGCCCAGCTACAGCACTAAGGACAGATTTAGCGGGATATAAATTTGAGGCCTAGTATTTAGGCGCTGGGTGACAGGTATGGGTTTAGTGCCAGAATTAGACTTGGAAATACACAGTAGCGGGTGTGTGTGAAGTTATTCTGAATGACCCAATGTGCACCTTGAATATTATATACCCTTTTAGGGATAGATTTCAAATAGCTCTGATATAGCAGAAACCACTAAATTATGAAATTGCTAAATTGGGAATTGTATTTCAACCCAGAACAAGAAATGTGCTTGAACGGACACTAAATAACTCGCCCAGCTACAGCACTAAGGACAGATTTAGCGGGATATAAATTTGAGGCCTAGTATTTAGGCGCTGGGTGACAGGTATGGGTTTAGTGCCAGAATTAGACTTGGAAATACACAGTAGCGGGTGTGTGTGAAGTTATTCTGAATGACCCAATGTGCACCTTGAATATTATATACCCTTTTAGGGATAGATTTCAAATAGCTCTGATATAGCAGAAACCACTAAATTATGAAATTGCTAAATTGGGAATTGTATTTCAACCCAGAACAAGAAATGTGCTTGAACGGACACTAAATAACTCGCCCAGCTACAGCACTAAGGACAGATTTAGCGGGATATAAATTTGAGGCCTAGTATTTAGGCGCTGGGTGACCGGTATGGATTTAGTGACAGAATTAGACTGGGATATGGCCAAAAAATAAACAGACTATTGCTGGTTAAATGCACTTGGTGTGACAGCTTCACCCTGATGTAGGCTTTAGCCAAAAAACAACCACACCATTGAGGGTTAAATGCACTTGGTCGCAGCTTGTGCTGGCGCACCACAAGACACAAAATGGCCGCCGATCACCCCAGAAAAATGTGACTGACAAACGGTCTGGGCAGCCTAAAAACAGTGAGCAATTGAGGATCAGCAGCTCAATGATCCACAGCTGCAGATCGATCAGTTAATCAAGTCCTTTGGAGGAGTTAATCTGCCTAATCTCGCCCTACTGTCGCAGCCGCAACCTCTCCCTACGCTAATCAGAGCAGAGTGACGGGCGGCGCTATGTGACTCCAGCTTAAATAGAGGCTGGGTCACATGGTGCTCTGGCCAATCACAGCCATGCCAATAGTAGGCATGGCTGTGATGGCCTCTTGGGGCAAGTAGTATGACGCTTGTTGATTGGCTGCTTTGCAGCCTTTCAAAAAGCGCCAAGAAAGCGTCACAAAAGCGCGAAGAAAGCGACGAACACCGAACCCGAACCCGGACTTTTACGAAAATGTCCGGGTTCGGGTCCGTGTCACGGACACCCCAAAATTCGGTACGAACCCGAACTATACAGTTCGAGTTCGCTCATCCCTACTATTCCCTAGTTGACAACCCCTTTAAAAGATGGCAAAAATCATAACATTAGCGTACCAAAGCAATAAAATAAATTTCACATTAAATAAAATGAACATATATTTGGATTTCCCAATGAACCACAATATAAATATAAGGGACTGGCAGCTCTGGCCGACCCACAGACGCCCGGTGATCTCTGATTATGCAGTACAAACGCAATTCTAGCATTTATAGCCTCAAGGCAATGAGCATTAGACTACTAAAGAGGTCTACAGGCAGGTATGTGCTGTGATGATGGGAGTCTTTGATCTCCAATGATTTTCTATAGAATTAGGGGTCATGGTCACGCTGTTAGTCTATAGCGTAGGATAGCAAGTAGATTGACGGTACAAACAGAATGAAGAAAATTGCAGCACAACCCCGTGTTTCCGTACCTATAATCCCAGTTTATTAGTTATTTATGATTTTGGGAGTGAATGTTTTTTCCTAACACAATACCATGGTTGTAGAATATCCAAAACTGGGAACCTGGTGCAGTTTTCTTTTTTTCATGTTTACTAACTACTTAATCCAAATTTCCAGAGATTTTAGCAAAACCTTTCATAGTCTATGTCTTCGGACATCAATGAAAATGTTACATTTGTTTGGAAAAGATCTCAAGTCTAACCTTTATTCTTTATATAGTTACATTTTGGGCAGCTTTCCTTACTGCAAATGAAATAGGAGGAGAAGCTATCTACTTCCACCCTCACAGCTCCCGGCATTCCTTGTTTTTAACTTGTTAAAAATGACTATTAACTTTAAAGGAGTTGTCCAAAAAAAACAATATTCTACATTTATCAAACCAGCATCTGGACCGGAACCAGGCCTGGACTGAAGATCTGCCCAAATGGTCAAATACCAGATCGGCCAACCAGATCTGAGCACCAAGGTTACCCAGGACCTGGTTTTAAAAATGTAGAACATTTTGCCCAATTGGCCAAATGGGGGATGGGCTGCTCAGATCTGAGTACCAATGTTAGGCAGGACCTGCATGGCTAAAGTCCTTGTAGCCTAGCCCAGGCCTCCAGTGAGGCTTTGGTGGCCCTGGTCCACCATTCCAACAACATTTGCGGTTTCTGGTACTTTCACTCTTGCATTTGTATTGTATTTAGTATTGAGATTCTGAAAGCTGCGGTTTTGTGTCTGGTCATAAAAATGGAAATAAACATCAGTTATTTTGTTTCTTTTATGATTTCACACAACTGCATCCTAACGGAACGGATGCATCCTGATGTGCAAAATCAATCCTCTGCTGGATCTCAATACCGGAATTAGCATCGCAATTGTGAAAGAAGCCTTAGTTGACTGACTTACACTAGCAGGGTGGTTTGGGGGTCAGGGGCAAACTCTTAGTAGTTTGGGGGAAGTAAATAGCTACAGTGCTGATGTTTTTAGGAGTTTAGTAATTTTTATGCTGGGGAAGTTGGTTGGGGAGGCCAGGGTAGACTAACAGCAGCAGCTTAAAGGGATTGTTCACCCCATGGGCCTTTCTGGCAGATGTTGCTGCATGACCAGACCTGCAGAGGAAATAATTCCTGATCCCCACTGCTGAATTCCGGGTTATACCCTTCACCGCCATCGCTGCAGATCACAAGTCTCCCCGCATCAACATCTGGTTTGATGCAGATCACATAGCCACTGTCAATAGCTGGGTGCAGCTATGATGTGTCCACTATGCGTCACTGGCTCACCGCTGCAGCCCGTCATTGGCTTACTAACGGTTGTCTCACTTCAGCAAATGTCATTTATCATGTAGACAAATTTAATACAAGGCACTTACTAATGTATTGTGATTGTCCATATTGCCTCCTTAGCTGGCTTAATTGCTTTTTCCATCACATTATACTCTCCTTTTTTCCAGAGCTTATAACTAGAGATGAGGAAAGTTTACAAAAAATTGATTCGGACGCTTCACCGAAATTTTACCCAAAAATTTGATGCGAATGAATTCATAATGAAGCGTGTTAAATCAGCTATATCCAGGCCTGCAGGGAGAATGTATCTCCGTGTACATCACTGTGCATTGCAGCAACATGCATAGCTAGTCCTTTCTGCCAGTGAAACAGTTACTATGCGTCAGTATGACAGGCAGGTCACATACAGTATATGGATGAGTGCATCACTATTAGGCTCAGTTCACACTTCACTTATTTGGTTGGTTACGAGTCCAAAAAAAAGTACAGGTGCAGATCTGTCCATGATACATTATCTGCGAGTAGGATTGGCTCCTGAGTTTGGCTCATATTACAGTAACTGGAGTTAACTTACCAAATAACTGAAGTGTGAACTCAGCTTTACAGGTCAATGTTAGCGTCAGGTATAATGTACTTAACCATGCAGTAGCCCAAGATTCTACTATAGAGGGAAAGAGTGGTCTCATAGATTGCTATTTAACCTTTTAGCCACTGATTCTACTAAATTGTGAAAGAACAGTCTCATTTCACTGTTTGTGGAGTGTCCACATTGATTGATAGATATGGTCTTGTGTCATCCACTCATTCTACTATAGAGTGAAAGAGTTGTCTTATTGTACACCGTTTGCTGTTTCCACATAGATTGCTAGAGAACCTGTTCTGCTAACTACTGATATAAGTAGTGGCACCATGACAGAGTGGGGAGGGTGTCAGCAGTAAGTTTATGTTGATGTCAATGTTTTTATTTCCCTTCTTAAGATCCGTCAGAAGAACAACCCCCCCTAAAAATGGGATCCTATCTTTCAAGTATCCATCTTCACATGGTCAGTATTTGGTCAGTAATTGATCATTATTGGTAAGGCAAAAACAGGATTGGGTCCAAAACAGAGATGACACTTGAATGGAATATTTGCATGTCTTCTATGTTTTGAGCCCACTCCTGCTTTTGGCTTCCAAATCATAATCAAATCCTGATAAAAAATATTCACCGTGTGATACAGACCTTATAGATGCTCCAAAGACAGGATCCGTTGTGTTTTTCATTTTTCGGTTCTTATGACAGATCAGAAGAGTAAATGAATTGTAATGTCAACAAGGCCAAACATAAACACTAATGTCCCCAGAACAGACTGGTGAAGGTGGCAACAGCACGAGGAGTCAACACAGTGGCCCAGTCACAGAGTGGTGAGGGTGGCAACAGCATTAAGGGGGTCAACACAGTGGACAAATCTCAGAGTGGTGAGGGTGGCAACAACATAACGAGTCAACATAGTGGCCTAGTCACAGAGTGGGGAGGTGGGGGGCAATATCAGTAGCAGAAACAGCACAAGATGGTGGCAGCAGGAGAAGATGGTAGCAGATGCAGCAGGTGTGTTCCATCAGGTGGGTGGCAGCATCAGGATACTGTAGTGGCTAAAGTATGTGGCCAGAAGTAATGGGCCATTTTTAACAATGTTCTGGTGTGGCAGAAAACTTCAGTCAGAACATTACTGCCCGAATGATCTAGTCTGATCCACCAGGCTGTGTGGAAATCCAGGTTGATCCGTGCCTAATTCATCTTTGCAAAGGTTAAGCTCTCAATATTTGTGTTGAAAGGTGAGTTTTCTTTAGGGAAACCATGCCCCTTACCCCCCCCCCCCATCCCCGCACTAGACACCCACTCAGATGACACATTAGTGGCTGGGCAGGGAAGCTTGTCCAGGGCAAACTCAGCCAGTTGCAGCCACAATTCAAGTTTGGCTGCCCAGTAGTCCAGTTCAGTGGTTCAGGTTCTGCTTAATTTTTCTACAGTAGTTGAGTTTATCATACCTCTCAGCAGATGTAAGAAAGGCCCTAATTTTGGTCTAGTAGTGAGGGTCTAACATTGTGGAGAGCCAGCAGTCATCCCTCTGCTAAATTGTGATAATGCTGCTGTCACTACTGGTGTTGATCGCAAATATTTTAATCGCACATTTTTATCACAAATATTGGCACTTTGAGAATTTGCGAATATCTATAATATAGTGCTATATCTTCGTAATCACGAATATTCAAGATTTTTTTCATCAGTACCCATGATCCCTCAGTGCTTCTAGCTTGTGGGCCAATGAGAAGGCTGCAATATATTTGACTGAGTGTTAATCGCAAATTTTCATTGCAAATTTTTTATTGCAAATTTTCCGATTGCTGATTTTCGCAATTTTTAAATTCGCGAATATATGATGAATATTCGCCCAAATATTTGCAAAATATAGCGAATTTGAATATTGCCTCTGCCGTTCATCACTGGTCACTACACAAACAACTCAGCATGCATCTGCCTATTTGTGCAAGGAACTCAGAGGAACTCCCTGCCTCCATCTCCATTGCATACTTCCACGGTCTGTTGGGGTTATCTGCCTGTTCTTCCTCATCGCCCTCCAGCTACTCCTGCTTCTCCTGCTCCTCTCCTGTTGCTTGTGTAGATAAACCACCTATTTTTGTATACATTTCCTGGGCGCTAATATCTTCCTCCTCCTTGTCCTTCTCCTCCACCAATTCAGCCCCCACAGGACTCAGGTGGCTGTGATATGTAGGTGCCACGTCTTTTATCCCCTAGCCAGACAGATTTATCAGCATCTGCTTCAAGAGGTCAAGGAGTGGAATGACATCATTCATCCTGTAGTCCTGGCAACTGACAAATATAGTGGCCTTATCAAAGGGCCTGAGCAAACGGCAGGTATCATGCATGAGCTGCCACTAGCTAACATCAAAGTTACACAGGGGAGTACCCCAGTCCACCTGCATCATCAATAAATCATTCACAACCTTCTTCTGCTCATATAGTTGGTCCAACATGTGAAGGGTGGAGTTCCAATGTGTAAATGTTGCATATGAGGCGATGTTGGGGAAGACTATTCTACCTTTGCAGCTCAAGGGGGGCATGTTGTGCACGGAAGAGTGACTGAAGTGCATGCACAGTTTCCTGGCCATTCTTAAGACATCTTGCAGTTGGGTGTAAGACTTCAGGAACTGGGTTACAACCAGATTAAAGATGTGCGCCATGCAGGGTGCATGGGTTAGCCCTCCTTGACGCAGCACTGATAGAATGTTCTTCCCGTTTTTGGTGACCATGGTACTGATCTTTAGTTGGCAGCATTTGATTTCTTGGTTGATGATGAGAAGCAGTTGCTCTACAGTGTGATTCCGTTCACCCAGGCTGGCCAGGTGAAGAGCAGCTTGACACCGCTGTGCTCTGCCTAAGGTGGTATGCTGGAGGGCCACTTTAAACTGTGCCTACAGTGGAGGCTGAGGACAAGGTGGCCATGCTGGCATCCTCCTGGGACTTGATAAAAAATTCCCACACCAGTGAGTATGGCTGACTGCGTACCACTGACTCTATGAAGCCGTGCACCTGTAGTTGTATCCAGATAGGTAGTGTCACGGATGGTGTTGCAGAAAGCTGGAACTTATAAATAAACGTCCGACTGGCTTGATCCCAAACTAAGGAGCATATGGGTGAGCCCTATAAAACCCCTAGAGCTCTCCCTGACTGCTATGCCCATGCAAAGGTCTTTATGGTAGACGATTGCATGTCCACTTACCTAATACTATGTGACACCTGAAAACCCTATAATAGTGAGGGGACACGACCACTGGCTCCCTGCACTTAATACGGACAGAGTCAGGGTCACCTAGAATCAAGCCAGCAAGGAAACACAAATAAAAGAAACAGACTTATCTGAGGAATCAGCATAAGCAGCATCCAGCAGTGAACACAATCCAAGAAGAAGTATAAACCGCAAAGTGAGGCAGTATGGGAGGGAATATAAAGGGAGACAATTAGTGTAAATAGGTGACAGCTGGGAGAAGGAAAGGAGATGACAAAGTGAAACTCTGTGACATCATCAAAGATCCTATTCCTGTGCACAGCATAGATGAAGACATAAGAGAAGCCGGGCTGCGCGAGCAAGTTGATTAAGTATTATGTACCGTATTTGTGAATGAAGTGTATCGAGGATACAAGGTATCGTGACTGCGCATCAAACTGAGCGTGGGAGAAGGTAGTTAAAGGCACAGAGGACACCGGCTGCTAAGAAGTACGGAGCGGTGCCCAGAACGATCCAGGGTGACGGCAGAGGAAGCCTGGGAGGAACGTGTACATCATCACACCGGACCGCAACCACAGCAGGGGAAAGTTTGTAACGGGACATCGTTGTGCAGTGAGTATAGCGGGACGTCGCTTTAAACACTCACTGGGAACTACTTACCACAGTTACAATAGTATTTCCACTAGGAGGGGACCCAATCCCTATATCAGCCAAGTATTCTAAAAGACACGTCAAGATCGCAAACGATTGACTTTTCTTATGTTTGTCAAGTCCCACTCTTGACTAGGTTGCTGCTACAGGTATCGCTCCAATGTCATAGCCATTCCAGTTGTTACATTGTGTACCAGCACCATGCGATTATAGTTTTTGTGTATCAGTCCTATATTGTACTCCTACTAAAAGATTTTTAAGGTATTTTAGCATTTTATGCTTATTTGCTTCTTTTATCTCCAAGGTTGTTTTATATGGTATATGTATATTATGTATTATATGTTTTAGATGTGAATACCTATTTGTTAATAAATCGCATGTTTCCACTTATAGAGTAAGTGCCCAGTATCTATTTCACATTATTCTATTTTCACCTCAGGAGGGGCGAATGCTCATTACTGTGAGCACCTCCACCTGTGTTTCATTCACTCCTGTGCGTCTCATACCCATATTCTTAAACAATAGCTTATTTAACCCAATTTGAGAATCAAGGCCTAATGGCACCCCCTAATGGCATACCAATAACAGTTAAATTACACAGCTTATTCACCCCAATTTGAGAAGAAGGCGTAATAGATCTGCTTATCTATTAAAATTTAATAGAGATTAGAAAAAATAGAGAGAGAGAGAGAGAGAGCATTGCATGGCCCACAATACTGTGCACATATACTTCGCATACTAGAGGCGTACCTCTCTCTCTCTCTCTGTCTCTCTCTTCAAATCAATTCATGTCCAAACCAAATATAATTATTTTTATAATTTACAATAAAAAAAGTGGTGTTCACTGAACTGCAGTCATGCACTAAACATGTCACTAACAAAAACCACACGACTCATTATTTGTGAATATTTAAGCAGGTTTTATTTTAGCTGATACATAAAACAGAGAATGCATTTTGTAGGCTCGTTTATCAACTCTTCTATGGAAATGCCAAGAAGATCAGACCTGAGGAAAAAAATTAGGAAACAAGAATTAGGTCACTTTCAAGAAATTTGTTAGGCAATCTATTAAACATTATTAAAAATTAACCATTGTGTACCCAATGTTGACGATACCAGGACAAGTATTGAAATTTTTGTGATTTGCTTAGGTTAAATTATTCACAATGGCGGCACTATTTTACAGATCAGTAGACAGAAAAGAAAGCACCTGACACCAAAAAGGGATACGTTTTGGAAAGTTTGTTAATTAATAAAATGTGCCATTACTAATGCTGTCTTGGCATTAAAGAGCTTGAAAGATGTTGTATACAGTCCTAGGAGATCTCAGAGTATCATACACGACGGTTCAGAGCAATGGGGCACCTTCAGTTCAGGTCAAATTTATTTGGACCCAAATCTACCAATTTGTACAAAGAAATTTAAGAAATTCGCTCACCACCCTGTTTAAACTTAGTGATTCAATGCATTTTCTATGGGCATGCATTGGAAAATGCAACATATGACGAGAACTGCGAAGTGTGCAAGGATTGCAGCTGCCATTTTGCACTGGAGTTTTTGAGGGGCCCAAAGGTCATTCTGCTTTATGTGAGTAGCGTAAGGGCCAGTTCACAGGACTGATTTTGAAAAACACGCTTAGAAAAATCATTGTTCAAAAAAACGTGCAAAAAAACTCATGAACTTACATGGAGCTGTTTTTAATGCTTCCCATTCATTTCAATAGGAGATTGAGCGCTGATTCTGCCCCATGATAGGGCATGCTGCTTCTTTTTACCACGTGTAAAAAAAAAAGGCAATTGCTGCAATTTTTTAAGCGTTATCCACAGTATGTACCAATATACAATACACCAAGGGGGAGATTTTATCAAAATTGGTGGAAAGAAACAGTTGATTAGATTTTTTTTTAAATCAAGACTTTTTCCAAAGTCACTTGAAGACAACATGCAGCTATTTTTGGCCTCAATATAATTTTTACATCAACAGAGCTATGTGAAGTCTTTATGCAGAGCAAGTTATAATTTCTATAATTGACATTTTGGACTAAGTATAGAATACTTTTCAACTTAATACATTTTTGTGCTACAGGCAAGAAAATTATATCCACCCTGTTCACAACTTACTTGTTTATGTTATTGCAGATATGAGGTGGATATTTTCTTTGATTCAAATTGATCTTTTATATTTATTATTAGCATTTTTACATTTTAACAGTCGTATAGGGACTTAAAATTTGACACTTTCATTTTTTTATAAGCAATAGATGCCAGCAAAGTTTGCTGATCCTTGGTAATATTCACATGCACCTACAAGGACATACTTTGAGTACGTCCTATAAAAGCATTAACAAGAGACGGCCATGGGAGCCTTGTCCCATTTTGTCTCCATGTTGATGAATATCACAGCTGTGCTCATGCTGCTGATCTCATAGGTATGCTGTCAGAGCCCGTGATATCATCATGCCAAAAATGCATACATATTGTAATTTTTTTCATAAATGTGGAAGGATTTAAAGGGAACCTGTCACCGGGATTTTGTGTACAGAGCTGAGGACATAGGCTGCTAGATTGCCGCTAGCACATCCGCAATACCCAGTCCCCATAGCTCTGTGTGCTTTTATTGTGTAATAAAAAAAACAATTTGATACATATGCAAATTAACCTGAGATGAGTCCTGTCCCTGACTCATCTGAACAGTGATTTCCACAACACCCCGCCCCCTTACCAGTGGCCTCTACAGCAATCTGCCCTTAACTGTGACCTCCACAGCACTCCGTTCCTTTAACAGTGTCATTCACAGAGCCCCTTTAAAGCTGAGCTACAGAAGTGAAGAAAAATGGCTTTGTTGTTACAGAAACCTGGTGTAAAACTGTGTGCATGTGGAGATAAGGGTCTGCGAGCTTCTATTGGCTGAAAAGGGTCATGTAACCATGTGTATGGCAGTTGGGATATGAGGAGAAAGACCTGCAGGCTTCTATTGGCTAATGTAGGCCATGTGATGGTGCCATATTAGCATTTTTGGGGAATATATCAGGAATGGTACGTGCTAGAGAGCCGATACCCGGTCTAAAACCCTCCCAGACACCTGATGTACCTATGTGCCAAATTTCGGATTCCTTTAGTGGACATACATACATACACTCAGTTTATATATTAGACTAGCTGAAGGACCCGGCTTCGCTCGGGTATATTTAATCTATTTCATTTAATGTTTGTGTGTGTTTCGTTAAAATATATTAACACTATCCACTATAACAGTGACATCTACATCACTCCGCCCCCTTAACACTGACCCATTCCCCCACAGTGCCCTGTCCCTTAAAATTGGACCTCCACAGCAGCCCACCCCCTTAACTTTGACCTTTACAGCAGCCTTCCCTTTGACAGTGAGTTTCACAGCACACCACCCCCTTGACAGTGACCTCCACAGGGGCCCGCCCCCTTAACAGTGGCCTTTACAGCAATCTGCCCCTTAACACTAACCTCCATAGAAGATCATCCCCTTAACTGTGACCTCCACAGCAGCCTGCCCCTAGGGTGGCTAGAGGTCCAGTTTTAGGCCAGACAGTCCGGCTTTCAGACTCCCTGTCCTCCGTCTGGTGCAGGGCCTGGACGGACACAAGGATGTCCTTTTGAACAGCTCACTCTAAGACAGCAGCACTGTGCAGGGAGAAAGTCACCGTCCCTTCCACCTCTGCAGCTGACAGAAGTTGATTTTTAACTTCATTTTTTTCAATCCCTGTCAGCTGAGGAGTGGGAGGGGGCGTACCCTAACGAAATCGAGGCATGGCTTAGCGGGACCTAGAAGTAGATTTTTAACTTAATTTTTTCAATCCCTGTTGGCTGAGGAGTGGGAGGGGGCATGGCCTAATCGGATCAGGAGCGTGGCTTAGCGTGACCTAGGGGCGGGAGTTTTAAGTTTGTCTTTTAAGGGTGGACACATTGTGGCAGGGGGCATGTCTGTACTCCTTCCTACAAGAGTGACGCCCCTCTGGGCACCTTATTGGTTCATTTGCATACCAAATAAGCTGGATTTTCAAAGGATAAAAACATCTATTGCTGGAACAAAGGCACATCTTGAAATAAGGTACTAAGTGCTATTAGGCCATGGCTTTACTTCAATAGTGATTATCCTGGTGACAGATTTCCTTTAAAGCTCACCTACAGCAGTGAAGAAAAATGGCTGGGTTGTTATGGAAACCTGGAGTAAAACTGTGTATGTGGAGGCTAACGGCCTGCGAGCTTCTATTGGCTGATAAGGGTCACGTGCCAATAGAAGCTTGCTAATGCATTTTTTTGGGAATATCTCAGGAACGGTACGTCCTAGAGAACTGAGACCTGATCTAAAACCTTCCCGGACACCTGATGTACCTGTGTGCCAAATTTCGTGATTGCAAATGCGACGGTGCAGATTCCATTAGCAGACATACATACACACATACACTCTACTTTATATATTAGATAATGATGATGACTATTATTATTATTACCATGCATTATTATTATTTTTCTTGTACTCGTATTATTATTTTGGGGGGAGTTGCAGTATATTAAACAATTTTTTTGTTTTGCTTTTTTCTGCTCTCTTTATTAAGTTTTCATCTTTTTATTTTGGAAACATGTCAAACGGGTGGAAAACAAATAGGAAAAAAGGTGCTCATGCTCCCAATAAAAATCTATAATATATATGAATTTACCACAAATAGGCAAATAAGATCTACATAAACAGCACTTAAAATACAATAGAAACACAGAATTTTTAAGCTTCTACACAAAGCTGGCTACAATCAGAAGAACCCATCTTTCAAGGCAGACCTTCTGCTTTTATCTATATTTTAAACCCCACACAAGGTATACAAGGCGAATGGTGCTGTTATCGTCTTAGGGACTTAAATAATATATGAAGAACAGAAGTTGCTTCGAAAAAAAAGGACATAAAGAAAATTGTAGAAAAAATGATGTGCAGTGGAAAAAAAAAAATTCATTTTAGTAACTACACGGAACCAGCTCACAGAGGTTTTATGGCGGAAGCAATGATTGGAGTCTATTGATGAAACCATTATTTTTGACACAGTGATTAGTGAGATCAAGTCTAGATATGTTTTGTATGTTTGTTGGTGGGATAGGGATTGGTTTAATTATGTCCTACTGTATCTGTAAATCTGGATATGGAATACATAGCAGTGAAAGAGGTTTTCTGGGCTCCACATATCATTGACATATCCTCAATATGTGGGGGTCTGAAACCAGTCCCCCACACAAATCAGTTGTTACATGCAGCTTCCGATATCTGAACTAGTAGCTCCACTCAAGGTGTTAGTTCCAGTGCTGGAGGCCCCATTGAACTAACGATCAATGGGGGTTGCCGGACTTGAGGATAGGTCATCAATATATGGAGTTTAGAAAAACCCTTTAATAGATAATAGATATACGTAAATATCTAATTTTGACCACAATTCACAGGTCAATGTTAATCTTTTAAAAGGTACCCTTGTCTCAGGTCTTTTCATGCTTTGTATATCGAAAAAAACACAGAATCATGGAAATTCAAATGGTTGGGTATGTGTAACCTGCATTTCATGTATGGATGCAGGCTAAATTGAAATTATCGAACTAAAGAACCAATCAGAACCAATCACATTTCTCCTAACCCAGATAGGCATTTCAAATATACTCTACAGGGTGAGGCAAAAGTCTGGACACACCCTTTAAACTAGTTTAATTTGTAGAAGATTGACTTCCAATGCGTGCCAAGGTTGATGTATCATATGACCCCCTCCTCATTGGAAAAATGTTGGCTGAATTCAATATGATGGCTGAAACCTTTTCCTCCACCAAATAATGCAGCCCCCATTATTGCTTTGACACATTTGAAGTCAATTTTCTACAAATTACACCAGTTAAGAGGTTGTGTCCAAACGTTGCCTCACCCTGTATATAAATTATACTTGAAAGGCATGTTAAGAAGAAAAGTCCTTATATTTTTCAAAAACAGCACCCCTCTGGACTGTTTGGTATTGCAACTAATTTGTGACATGGGTTCGCCTGGGTTATAAAATTTGCATCCTAAACCTAGGCTGTGAATGATGTTTAACCAGTGTGAATGAGCGATGATATCCTCTGACTAGTAAATTACAGTGTATTGTTTCCATCAAAAATCATTACACTCAAGGCTACCTTTAGACTGATATTAGATTTTTACATCTCATTTTAATCATCTACTTTGACATTGGCAAGTTGGTTGCCATAATGTGCTGGCACAGGCATAAATGAACTTAGATGTAAATCCCAATCTCAGTGGTACAGAATATGTGATGAGCATGAAGACAGAACATCTGGAGCAAGTATGAAAAGAAAAAAAAAACGGCACAGTTTAAGAGATAACGGCAACCTCTCAATAGGTTGTCAAAACCTAAATGTACATTATGACATATCTCCTATGTTGTCAGCAGATCACTAATTCATAAGAATGGTCTAGTACCCGGTAATTTTAAAATGTCAAAAGGACTTTAAAGTGTCTGTCAAAAACAGTGCCACTCTTGTTCATGGGATGTGCCAGGCATTTAGCTCCATTTACTTGAAAGGGCATAAACTAGATTGTCAGATATAGGCAAAAGACCGGAGTGATGCTATTTCTGGAGAAAAGGGCAGATTATTTTTTTCTAATTCTGGACAACCCCACTAATCTAGTTAAGGTAAACTTTATGGCTCATTATTGCAAGGTACTTAGGGGTCCATTTTCTAATGACTAGTTGGTTTTTGGACAGCGTAACAGAAATGGAAGAGATGACATGCATGACCAGTCCACCACTGAAATCATTGGTCACCATTGACCAGTCCCAAATCTGGTCGAGTTGTTTCTTAAATGCCATGATCACATTGATCAGACCATTTTTGTGGGTCCAAGCTACAGGACCATATATGCGTGGTGCATACAGGTCCTTCTAAAAAAATTAGCATATTGTGATAAAGTTCATTATTTTCTGTAATGTACTGATAAACATTAGACTTTCATATATTTTAGATTCATTACACTCCAACTGAAGTAGTTCAAGCCTTTTATTGTTTTAATATTGATGATTTTGGCATACAGCTCATGAAAACCCAAATTTCCTATCTAAAAAAATTAGCATATTTCATCCGACCAATAAAAGAAAAGTGTTTTTAATACAAAAAAAAGTCAACCTTTAAATAATTATGTTCAGTTCTGCACTCAATACTTGGTCGGGAATCCTTTTGCAGAAATCACTGCTTGAATGCGGCGTGGCATGGAGGCAATCAGCCTGTGGCACTGCTGAGGTGTTATGGAGGCCCAGGATGCTTCGATAGCGGCCTTAAGCTCATCCAGAGTGTTGGGTCTTGCGTCTCTCAACTTTCTCTTCCCAATAGCCTACAGATTCTCTATGGGGTTCAGGTCAGGAGAGTTGGCAGGCCAATTGAGCACAGTAATACCATGGTCAGTAAACCATTTACCAGTGGTTTTGGCACTGTGAGCAGGTGCCAGGTCGTGCTGAAAAATGAAATCTTCATCTCCATAAAGCTTTTCAGCAGATGGAAGCATGAAGTGCTCCAAAATCCCCTGATAGCTAGCTGCATTGACCCTGCCCTTGATAAAACACAGTGGACCAACACCAGCAGCTGACATGGAACCCCAGACCATCACTGACTGTGGGTACTTGACACTGGACTTCAGGCATTTTGGCATTTCCCTCTCCCCAGTCTTCCTCCAGACTCTGGCACCTTGATTTCCAAATGACATGCAACAGTCCAGTGCTGCTTCTCTGTAGCCCAGGTCAGGCGCTTCTGCCACTGTTTCTGGTTCAAAAGTGGCTTGACCTGGGGAATGCGGCACCTGTAGCCCATTTCCTGCACACGCCTGTACACGGTGGCTCTGGATGTTTCTACTCCAGACTCAGTCCACTGCTTCCGCAGGTCCCCCAAGGTCTGGAATCGGTCCTTCTCCACAATCTTCCTCAGGGTCCGGTCACCTCTTCTTGTTGTGCAGCGTTTTCTGCCACACTTTTTCCTTCCCACAGACTTCCCACTGAGGTGCCTTGATACAGCACTCTGGGAACAGCCTATTCGTTCAGAAATTTCTTTCTGTGTCTTACCCTCTTGCTTGAGGGTGTCAATGATGGCCTTCTGGACAGCAGTCAGGTCGGCAGTCTTACACATGATTGCGGTTTTGAGTAATGAACCAGGCTGGGAGTTTTTAAAAGCCTCAGGAATCTTTTGCAGGTGTTTAGAGTTAATTAGTTGATTCAGATGATTAGGTTAATAGCTCGTTTAGAGAACCTTTTCATGATATGCTAATTTTTTTTAGATAGGAATTTTGGGTTTTCATGAGCTGTATGCCAAAATCATCAATATTAAAACAATAAAAGGCTTGAACTACTTCAGTTGGTGTGTAATGAATCTAAAATATATGAAAGTCTAATGTTTATCAGTACATTACAGAAAATAATTAACTTTATCACAATATGCTAATTTTTTTAGAAGGACCTGTAGGTTGAACCTACATCAAGTTTCCAAATAAAACAGGTTGCAACATGTTATAGACTGATTATACATGGAAATCTCTGACACACAATCTCTGATGCACTGTTCTATGATTGGTGTAGCCCCTGAATTTAAAGGGAACCTGTCACCGGGATTTTGGGTATAGAGCTGAGGACATGGGTTGCTAGATGGCCGCTAGCACATCCGCAATACCCAGTCCCCATAGCTCTGTGTGCTTTTATTGTGTAAAAAATAAACGATTTGATACATATGCAAATTAACCTGAGATGAGTCCAGTCCCTGAGATGAGTCCTGTATGTGAGATAAGTCAGGGACAGGACTCATCTCAGGTTAATTTGCATATGTATCAAATCATTTTTTTTTACACAATAAAAGCACACAGAGCTATGGGGACTGGGTATTGCGGATGTGCTAGTGGCCATCTAGCAACCCATGTCCTCAGCTCTATACCCAAAATCCTGGTGACAGGTTCCCTTTAAATGAACAAATGCCTGGCTGTAGTAAGAGACTACACCGAGCTGAACTCTGAGTTAGGGGTCCTATTACAACCTCTGGATTTGCAAATGCGCTCCTCCTGAGAAGGATAAAACTTGAAAAGGAGTCTTGAAACTCTAAAACGCATTGTCACCTTGGCATCAAATAGAAGCCATTTTTGTTTATCCTTGTCATGGTCTTACCTTCTCACTGTTCTCCTTCGTTTGACATGTGCTGGCGGCCATCTTGGTTTCTGGGTTTCTTGTAGCCTCCCACCCTGCGGCTTCTCCTTCCCACTGGGAGGAGCTGGATGCCTAGCTCATATATATAGGAGGTCTGTGGCTTCAGTTCCTTGCTTGGTCCTCCTGTGTTCACATGCTTCTAAGACTGCTGCTTCTGGTTCCTGATCCTGGCCTCGTCTGACTACCCCGTTGGTTCCTGATCCTGGCTTCGTCTGACTACCCTGCTGGTTCCTGATCCAGGCTTCGTCTGACTACCCTTCTGGTTCCTGACCTCTGTCTACGCAAGACCCTGCTTCGGTTTAGCCATCCGTTTGGACTTTTGCTTACAGCTTGATTTTCAATAAAGCCTTCTTATTTCCACTTATCTCTTGTTGTACGTCTGGTTCATGGTTCCATGACATTAGGACCAAGCCATGAATTCTGACGGTACAGGGCCATCCTCGCTACCTACGCTGGTTGCCAGACTTGATCAGCAGGATCACCTGTTGGGTCGGTTCGCTGTGGCGTTGCAAACCCTGCTTGAACGCACGGCTCATTTCGCTTCCGTTGCCGATGGGTCGGTTGTCGCTCCTGGGCCCGCTCCTACTGCCGCTCCGGTTGTTGCGCCAGAGTCTACCCCGACACCTGTTGCTGCGCCTGCGGTGTCTCGGGGTATGACCGGTTCTGCCCCCCTTCCACAGCGCTTTGGGGGAGAGCCAACTCAGTGCCGAGGTTTCCTTAACCAGGTGGGCATTTATTTCGAGTTGCTGCCACATGCCTTTCCTACTGAGAGATCAAAGGTGGGCTTCTTGATCTCGCTGCTCTCGGACAAGGCCTTGGCCTGGGCCAGCCCTTTATGGGAGAACAACAATCCGGTGGTTGCCGAGTTTTCCGGTTTTGTTGCTTCTCTTCGGAAGGTATTCGATGTGCCGGCTCGTGCTGCCTCTGCTGCGAAGCTCCTTATGTCCATCAGACAGGGTTCACGATCCGTAGCTGAATACGCCATTGAGTTTCGTACCCTGGCAGCAGAGGTGGGCTGGAATAATGAGGCTCTGGTCGCTGCTTTCTCTCATGGTCTCTCGGATGCCTTGAAGGATGAGGTTGCAGCTAAGGACCTACCAGTGGAGCTCGAGTCTCTTATTTCTTTCCTGATTTTGATTGACACCAGACTCAGGGAGAGACCTTCCTTTAAGGAGAGCCTGCGGAGGCCTTCTAACAGATTGGCGCCTACGTTTGCTGTCCCACCCGTGCCTCCCTCTCCTCCCACGCCTCCTGGGGATGACTTGTCTGGGGGTGAACCCATGCAGCTGGGGTTTGCTCGCCTGTCCGAGGGGGAGAGGGTACTCCGGAGACGCGAGGGCCGATGCATGTACTGTGGTCTCGGTGGGCATTTTCGGTTGGCATGTCCGAACCGTCCGGGAAACGCTCGCACCTGAGATCCTGTCGGGGGCAGATCTTGGGTGGAGTCTCCTCGTCCCCGGTTTCCCGTGTTGACAAACCACTGATCACTGTTGTCCTCTCCTGGGTCGGGGGCTCGGTGACGACCCAGGCGTTGGTGGACTCTGGTGCTGGTGGTTTGTTCATTGATAGTGTGTTCGCTGCCGCCAATTCCATTCCTCTGCAGCCTCGAGGTTCCCCACTGGCTCTTGAGGCGATAGACGGCAGACCCCTTCTGCCGCCACACGTGACTCATGAGACCCTTCCAGTGGGGATAGCCATTGGTGCCGTTCACAGAGAGTCGGTCTGTCTCCAGGTGATTTCGTCTCCACACTACTCGGTGGTCTTGGGGTACCCCTGGCTCCAGAAGCATAATCCGACTTTCGATTGGAGATCGGCCGAGATCCTCTCGTGGTCACCGCAGTGTGGGGCTAGTTGCATCCATGGGCCTGTCAAGTTGCTGTGTACTTCCTCGGACTCTCTGTTGCCTCCTGAATACGAAGAGTACCGGGATGTATTCGATAAGGTGCGCGCGGTTGCCCTACCTCCGCACCGCCCATACGATTGTGCCATAGAGTTACAATCTGGTGCCGTTCCTCCTCGTGGCAAAGTCTATCCACTGTCGGTAGCGGAGAATGAGGCCATGGAGGAGTACGTGAGGGAGGCGCTTTCACGCGGACACATTCGCAAATCCTCGTCCCCGGCAGGGGCTGGATTTTTCTTTGTGAAAAAGAAGGGCGGTGAGTTGAGGCCTTGCATCGATTACAGGGGTCTCAATCGCATCACGATCAAGAACGCTTACCCGATACCCTTGATTTCCGAGCTGTTCGATCGCCTCAAAGGGGCCACGGTCTTTACCAAACTCGACCTGAGGGCGGCATATAACCTGGTAAGGATCAAGGCGGGCGATGAGTGGAAGACCGCGTTTAACACCAGGACCGGTCATTATGAATCCTTGGTTATGCCCTTTGGGTTGTGCAATGCGCCTGCAATCTTCCAGGAATTCATCAACGATGTTTTCCGTGACCTGTTGCAGCAGTGTGTGGTGGTCTATTTGGATGACATCTTGGTATATTCTGAATCCATGGAGGCCCACATTATGGATGTCAGACGAGTGTTGCAACGGTTACGAGAGAACAGGCTGTTCGGTAAGCTTGAGAAATGCGAATTTCACCGATCCCAGGTAACCTTCTTAGGTTACATCATTTCCGCTGAGGGGTTCTCCATGAATCCTGAGAAGGTTTCGGCTGTCTTACAGTGGCCCCAGCCCAGTGGTCTCCGTGCCCTGCAGCGCTTTTTGGGCTTCGCCAATTATTATCGGAAGTTCATCAGGGACTTTTCCATGCTAGCCAAGCCTCTCACGGATCTGACCAGGAAGGGCAGTAATTTCCAGGTCTGGCCGCTCGAGGCCATCCGAGCTTTTGAGGCTCTAAAGTCCGCCTTTGTGTCGGCTCCGATTCTGTCGCATCCCAACCCTGGGTTGCCCTTTGTCCTCGAGGTGGACGCGTCTGAGACGGGAGTAGGCGCCCTTCTGTCTCAGCGTAGAACACCAGAGGGTCCTCTGCTTCCTTGTGGGTTTTACTCCCGGAAACTGTCTTCCGCGGAGTGCAACTATCAGATTGGTGACAGGGAGTTATTGGCCATCGTGCAGGCCCTTAAAGAATGGAGGCACTTGCTCGAGGGTTCGGTGGTTCCGGTTCTCATCCTGACGGACCACAAGAATCTGACCTACCTTTCTGAGGCCAAGAGATTGACACCACGTCAGGCCAGATGGGCTCTGTTCTTGTCACGTTTTAATTACGTGGTCTCCTACCTACCCGGTTCCAAGAACATCAGAGCGGATGCCTTATCACGGCAGTACTCCGAGCTGTCCGGGGAGGAGTCGATTCCGACTTCGGTCATACCTCCGAATCAGATCCTGGCCGCCATTCGCACCAGCCTGACCTCTCCCCTGGGTGAGCAGATTTTGGCGGCTCAATCTGGTGCTCCCTCTGGGAGACCCAACGGCAGGTGTTTTGTGCCTGAGGAGTTGCGCACTCGGTTGTTGCGAACCTACCATAACTCCAAGGCCGCGGGGCATCCTGGAAAGAATCAGCTGTCCTGGGCTGTTTCATGTCTGTTCTGGTGGCCTTCTCTACGTTCCGACATCGCCGCATATGTAGCGGCATGCTCCGTTTGTGCCCAGAGTAAGTCCCCTCGGCACCTTCCGTTGGGCCTTTTGCAACCCATAGCCACCGGGGAGCGCCCATGGTCACACCTGGGGATGGATTTCATTGTGGACCTCCCTGCATCCCGAGGCCATACGGTCATTCTCATGATTGTGGATCGGTTTTCCAAAATGTGCCACTGTGTTCCTTCCAAGAAGTTACCCTCTGCACAAGAGTTGGCCACGATTTTCGCCAGGGAGGTCTTCCGGTTGCACGGTTTGCCCAAGGAGATTGTGTCGGATCGGGGGAGTCAGTTTGTGTCCAGGTTCTGGCGCGTCTTTTGCTCCCAGTTGGGGATTCATCTCTCTTTCTCCTCGGCCTACCACCCTCAGTCCAACGGGGCCGCAGAACGATCCAATCAGGCCTTGGAGCAATTCCTTCGTTGCTATGTCTCCGATCACCAAGACAATTGGGTTGACCTCCTGCCTTGGGCTGAGTTTGCCAGGAACACGGCGGTGAACTCTTCCTCTGGGACGTCTCCCTTCATGGCCAATTATGGGTTCCAACCTGCCGTGTTACCGGAGGTATTCTCTCCCCAGGATATTCCGGCTGTGGAGGATCACCTTTCCGTCCTACGTGCTTCTTGGGTACAGATCCAGAGGTCCCTTGAGGTCTCTGCGCAGCGCCAGAGACTCCAGGCTGATCGCAGACGAGCGCCCGCTCCTTCCTACCAGGTCGGAGACCGTGTATGGTTGTCCACCCGCAACCTCAACCTTCGAGTGCCCACTCCCAAGCTGGCGCCTCGCTTTGTTGGTCCCTTCCGAGTGCTTCGCAGGGTAAACCCGGTAGCCTATGCCCTTGCGCTTCCTCCTGGCATGCGGATCTCCAACGTGTTTCATGTCTCCCTGTTGAAGCCATTGGTGTGTAATCGTTTCACTTCCTCGGTTCCTCGGCCCCGTCCGGTCCAAGTGGGCAATCGTGAGGAATATGAGGTGAGCAATATCCTGGACTCACGCCTGGTCCGCGGTCGGTTGCAGTTTTTGGTCCATTGGCGTGGTTATGGTCCAGAGGAGCGTTCCTGGGTTCCCTCCGCAGATGTCCATGCTCCTGTTTTGCTCCGAGCCTTCCACGCACGCTTCCCTCAGAAACCGTTCCTTACTCCGCGGAGGAGGGGCCCTTGAGGGGGAGGTACTGTCATGGTCTTACCTTCTCACTGTTCTCCTTCGTTTGACATGTGCTGGCGGCCATCTTGGTTTCTGGGTTTCTTGTAGCCTCCCACCCTGCGGCTTCTCCTTCCCACTGGGAGGAGCTGGATGCCTAGCTCATATATATAGGAGGTCTGTGGCTTCAGTTCCTTGCTTGGTCCTCCTGTGTTCACATGCTTCTAAGACTGCTGCTGCTTCTGGTTCCTGATCCTGGCCTCGTCTGACTACCCCGTTGGTTCCTGATCCTGGCTTCGTCTGACTACCCTGCTGGTTCCTGATCCAGGCTTCGTCTGACTACCCTTCTGGTTCCTGACCTCTGTCTACGCAAGACCCTGCTTCGGTTTAGCCATCTGTTTGGACTTTTGCTTACAGCTTGATTTTCAATAAAGCCTTCTTATTTCCACTTATCTCTTGTTGTACGTCTGGTTCATGGTTCCATGAAAATCCTGTTGTGGTGTCAGAACAACGCAGGCTACCCTTTGCCTGCATTTCCTTCTTTTGTCTATAGTATATATACTCCTCCGGAGGGTTGGTTCCCCCTCTACATGTGGATTTCACGACATCGGCAGCACTGACCAACTTACATCCACACACCCTCACTACTATTGTGCCTATGGTCGCAAAACACAAAAAGTTGACCATAATAATGTAATTGTTACGCCATTAGGTTTATAAATATCACCCTAATGGCACCTTCCCTTTTCTATTTTTTCCATAATGTGCTATTCTATCTCTCTGTCTGACCTGTGTCCATTACCCTGGTCTGTTCATCTACCTATGTTCCTCTTCTGGTTGTTGGCTGGATCCTAACCCTGTGCCATCTGCTCTGGTCCTGGGATTTTCTGGGATTTGCATGTACTCTGCCTGCCTGACCTTAGTCTGGTTCTGACTGTGTATTGTTTGATCCATTGGTGCTTTGCACCTGTTGATATCTCTGACCCCCATGGGACAGCTGCCAACTTCACCAGGAGTATTCCAAGAGAGAGTGGCCTGGTGGCTCCCTTGTAGCTTAGACTATATCCCTGTACTTAAAACTAGGGGTGCACCAGGGCAACGTCCTTAACAAGAGCATAAAGTCCAACTGGTTAGTTGGCACAGTGGTTCCACAACCATTGTCCATAACAACCACATTCTCTAATTAATAATTCTCTAATCAAATAATTCAATGTAATTTATGTTATTCTGGCACATAAATTACAGGACATAGGACCTCTTTAAGCAGTGTAACAATAATGCTGGGAATTATCATCAAATGTAACAATGTTCAGTGTTCTGTTACCATTTTTTCAACATATTTTGTCTTGTTCATTGAACTATAGTTATAAAACTGACAAATTACATGTTCTGTTTATGTTTAATTTGCATATATACATGACTTGGGCTGAGCAGCATCTCTTAGCTAGGATAAATTAAGGCCCTGCCGAGTTTTCATATGTAAATGATGGGCTTTCCTTAATTCTTTAGCATTTTCCTTCTAATTATGTAAATATCTTTAACTGGAAATGTGTTTTATGCCTTGTACTCTTAAACAGCAGGGTGCTCTCAGCTTGGCTACAAACTACGAAGACGACTTGTCGAGGATCCCACAAAGTTACCTTTGATCACAGGGTCGTTTGTCAATCTCATGTTTAATGTAATTAAATATGCAGGCATCTAAAAAAATGTGTTTTAAACAAGTAATTTCTGCTTAACTTGTGTATGTATTGATCACAATTTTCTACATTTTTAGATTTATTCTCACTTTTTAAGCTTTGCTTTGAACTTGTCATATTTAATATTTTTGTGTAGCATTTTTTCATTTTTAGTAATCACAGGAGTAAATATTATTACATACATGACTTTTTTAAATTTAACTTAGTTATTGTATTTTATATTGAATTTTTTTATTTAATTTTATCATTTAGCTTTTACATTTCTAAGTTTACTTTTATATTATTATTATTATTATTATATATATTTTTTAAAGCCCTTACAATGACAAAGTTAATTTTATTGGTACGGTTTTTCTTTTTACACAGCTTGATATTCTTAGCCCACGTTTGATGTTAACTGTTGCAAACCAAAATGATCACGGTGAGCTCAAGGCTTTTTCCGACCTCCTGGTGGGCAGCACCATACGAAGCTATACGTTTGTTTCTACTGATTGACCTCCTTTTGTGGTCACTTCTCCACAAAGTTTTTTATTGGGATTCTTTTGTTTTAAACCCAGATGTTTGGATTATATTATATTATTTTTTTGATAAAATGAAGAAACATTTATGCTTAAAAATTGTACAAAAATGCAAACTTCTATATATATTTTTTTTTACTTGAATTATGTTCAAGGTAGACTTTCCATTAATATTTCAGTGACATTATTATTATTATTTTTTTTAATATTTAGTAAAAATCACAAATATGTAAATTGCAAATAGTTTTTAAATGACTTGACTCAAAGTCAACCCATAAGTCAGATTACCACCGCTAGTCCAGCTTCTTAAATCCCTGGCTTACCACGCTTGGTGGTAGACATACTTTTTCTGAGCATTGACCTTACATGTTACCCATGCCAATAAATAGGTGACCATGTAAAATACCTGGGTGGGCTGAGACTACCAAAACAGGTGCTGCTCTTTATTGCAGAGTGGGGTCTTGAGAGGTGGAACCCCACTGTAGAACGCCCATATACATTTTCTTCAACTGAGAATACATTTTCTTCAACTGCTATCAAGAAATAGTATAGCCTCAGCATTTACTTCATTATGTGTTCCTGAGCATAAATCCAGATTCAGCCAAAGTAGAAATGGATAAAATGCAGCAGTAGGGTGTTATAGCTGTATTGGAGCAACAATCTCTATAGAAGTTTCAGATTTCAATTGACACCTATCAAAATTCCGCAGGATCATTTTCAAGGAGAAATCCAAGGTACCCATACACATTAGTCTAAAGTAAAAAAATGGCCAGTTTCAACCAAAACTATTATTTGTCTGGCGAAATTTAACAACGCATGACTGTTGTAGCCGACCTATGACAGACTATCCTTGTCTGAAAAGAGGTTGGCCATGTTTGACATTTTTGACTGATAGTCGGACAAAAGACCTTTCTTTGAAAAAACATTCTCAGAAAGATCTTTCATCCCTTGCCCAATTTCATTGAATGTGTATGACCAGTTTGAACAGCTATAAAATCCAATATGGACTAAAATGTGTATCGTCGTGTCTGTGAAAACATTTTTCACCAGATGATTGTCTGTTTAATGTTCAGCCATCAACCAACTTCTATCTAATGTGTATGACCATATTTATTTAAAGGACAACTGTGTATAAGAAATTGGAGTGGGGGGGGGGGGGGCAGTGTAAATTGAGAAACTGTGAGCATATGTCACTGTGTGCATTTGTTTCCAAGGCTGTCTTCTATGCTAACATCTTTAACAGCTTGGCTGTCAGTATGTATTTTTGTCAGCTTGAAGTCAAGCTACTGCAGCTTAGCTATAATGCACCTACATGCATTTTTTTCTTTGGTTTTCTCCAGGTTTGCTGTGGAGCCCCCTGGCTTATGAGTTCAGCCCCTGGCTACACAGATATTTTCACTTAAAAGTAACATCTTTAAATATTCTTTATTCTAGAGAGATTAGCTGAAATGCACTTTTCTTAATCTTGTTGGTTTTCTTAGTTCAGTGCATTTCCCAACAGTTTTAAAGGGGTGCCTTGGCTACTGCAAGACACGTGAAGTCACGGTTTTCTTCCTTAGGAATTACAATTGATCACTAGGCGTTTCAGTTGTAAGGCTCAGTTCCTATTGGAGACTCTGTTAGGAACCTTCATCACAGAGTTCGTCAAAAATAGCGGAGAGAAAAGTTCTGCAAGCAGGACTTTTTTCTCCTCTAAAAAAAAATAAAAAATTCTCCCTAACGGAAACTGAATGGATTCAATTGTAGCCAGTTATCTGCCAAATCCAGCACTTCCGTTATTTCTATTCTTCTGCTCCTATAACAGAGCAGGAGAATGGAAGCTGATGGCACAGATGTGAACTTATCCTTAGGGCTCATGCACACGACCGTATGTATTTTGTGATCCGCAAAACACGGATCCCCTAAATAACGGATGACATCCGCGTGATGTCCGTGTTACATCAGTTTTTTGGTGGATCCTTTGTAACAATGCCTGTCCTTGTCTGCAAAACGGAAAAGAATAGGACATGTTCTATTTTTTTGCAGAATGGATTTGCAGGCATATGGATATGGAAGTCGCACATGGAGTCATTTCCATTTTTTTTGCGGGCCCATTGAAATGAATGGCCCAGCATATGGGCCGAAAAAAAAAAAGAATAAAAACGGAGCAGACAAAAAAGCCCTTGGACTGGTGATCATCATCACATTCTGAGAGAAAGGGTTATCCACATGGGACCACTGATTTAAAATACACAGCGCACCAACAAAAATATAGGAAAATCCACACAGACCTATATAAATAGTAAATTATCTTTATTCTAAAACAGTATAATGTTAAAAACAATACATAAAAAATTAAGTTGTCATAAAAAATAAGGGAGCTAAGATTACTTAGAAAAGAGACTACATACATAAAGTGCTAAACAGGATCAAACAATTAATTTGATAAAAGAAAAGGTAATACCCTCACAGGTAGAAATAAATAAGTAAAAACACGTGTTTCGCTTGCACTTCTTCAGAGGAGGACTCCACCCCCTGAATGCGTGTTGGGGCTAGGAGCTTCTATGTGCTCTGTATCATATATATGTACTTGCTTTTTACTTATTTATTGTATCTGTGAGGGTATTTCTTTTTCTTATATCTAATTATTTCTTTAGGGCGGTTTGTCACTTGGCACTTTACTTATGTAGTCTCTTTTCTAAGTAATCTCCTCACCTCCCTTATTTTCCATGCCAACTAAATTTTTACGTATTGCTTACAATATTATGTTCTTTCTTAATGAAGATTATTTACTATTTAAATAGATTTGAGTTGATGGTATTGATAATGTGATCTATTTATTTGAACCCTTTCTCTTGTCTAGTAGACCCCCTTATTTGAATAGTGTTGGTGTGTTCTTTAAAATGTAGTAGAATAAAAGTGGTCATACACCTTAGATAGAAGTAGGTTGACGCGTTTCGGAAAAACGTGGTTTCCTTCTTCCCTGATTTCTGGATCTGGCATTGCCAGAAGCTGCCTGAATGCGAGCTGGCCCCATTAACTGCAAGAACAGCCTGCAAGAGCAGCCTGCCGGAGCTCTCAAGCGCCAGTGTGAAACTAGCCTAACTCCTTTAAATCAAATAAAAAGCGAACAAAAGAAAAGTTTCTATTATTCTACTAAAGGACCAAACCTCATGATAAATAGCTGCTTGATAAAATAGACTCAGTAAGCTGTGAGGCCGTTGTCTTCATTGAAAGCATTTGATTTGTCATGCAAATTAGAAGCAGCAAATTAAGCAGCATGCTCTCCATTCATTGTTCACTGTGGCTTGGAGACACCGCACAGAACACTTGCTGGTCTTACATGATCAAACTGTTACTTCATTCTGCTGTAATTTGTAAACAATTAGGATTCCCCTCCCATCTCACCAGGCACGGGAATCAGAAGTCAAAGGAGTTTGCACAGAACGAAACGTAGAAAGTTCTTGAAAGTTCTTGTTTATGCTGCATGTTATATCACTGATATTGTTTTTCTCAAATAGTATCCACTTTACAATATTCTAATTGGTGACAGAACTACTCAATAATTTTTATACAGCAAAAATAAGCAATGAGTTCTTACATTTCCTAATTAAAAAAATTATTTTATTAAATTTATTTATAAATCAACCAATCAATTATAGGTGGGATCCAACAAACTGCCTACCAAAACCACTAATAATACTATACTGATTAAAGACTTCTGCTATACCTTGGAGCCCCGGTGTTATCCTTCGGGGACACAGAAGCCATGTTTACAACTGACAGGCGAGCTCGGCAGGGGAGGCACAAGTAAAGGTGTTTTGAGTTTATCCTATACTTCCCTCCCCGGTAAAGTAAGTCCTTTACCTTTGCAGTCACAACTAATTAATTAATTGTTCAAATTAATTGTTCGAACTGTCACAACATGTGAATTTTTATGATAGGTTTTGTAAAACCTAATACTTTATGCACTCCAACCCTGTACTCATTTCTCATGTACTAACAACGACCTCCAATAGTAGTGATTGATTCATTAATTTGGATAAAATTCAGACCATTTCTTGTGTCTTGCTCTTTTGGCGCCCCCCACAGTGCTTTCCAGTAGACCACCGGAGTAGTACTGTATAACTTTTTCCCTTGTTCCATAAAATCACTAATAGGGCAGTGCTAGTGTGAGTTAATATATTGCACTATATCCTTTGCTAAAAAAAACATACAATAATAAACCCCTATTAATAACAATATTATCCATGCATTATGCAGTTCAAGACCTCTATGTAAAGTATAAAAGACAATATGAACAATATATGTAAATAACATGCAATGAACTTGCAATAGATGGGGGAATAAAATGCTAAATAAAGGTAATGGTGGCCCCCTTGATGTGTGTTTTGCGTGAGCTTCTTCAGGAGTGGAGAACCTGAGGACAGCCACCATATAGGATCGAGGGCACATTTTTCCAATGGGAAGGGGGTCAAGTAGCATATTGAAGAAGACACAAATTTTCTTAGAATTCAACTGACGCAATCAGATTTGCTATATCTGTTGTGGTTCAAAAATTATCAACACAGAAAGTTGCAACAAAAATCAGGAATGTCCCCTGTGATGCACAGCTATTTTACATGTTTACTTTGTTGTCCATGGTGCTGAACACATAACTTTGAAGTTTTTAACCTTTACCTTTTCATGAAGCTTGGAGCGAAACCCGGGTCAGGCAGAAGTACTAGACTGTTATATCTACTTGATATGCCGATATTTTATCTGTATTTGTGAGTATAATTAAATACTTTTTATGTGGTTATTGACGACGGTGCTCCACTATGGGAGCGATTTTTTGATTTTTCTGATGTGCTTGCATTTTCACTTGCGCTTGTGAGCATAACAATACATGTGCATGTGAATAGTGATGACAATACTTCACTATTGGTACGATCTTTGATATTTCACAGGAGGTGTGTAGGAGGATACTTGTAGAACTCAATGTTTTTTCCATACAAGCACAAGTGGATAGCTCTGATTTAAAGAGGTTACCTCCTTTACCATTGGAATTCCACGGTCCCTGAAAATGCATTCGCCTCTCACCCATTACTTGCTGGGGTGTTCAGATATTTAATTTTCCCTGTCTGAAAAAAAGGGTGTCCTGCAACTTTTGACTCACCATGTAGATTGATGGTTCTAAAAACTTTACAGTACATGAATAACTAGCAAGCAAGGTGTAAAATACAGTAAAGTAGACCAAAGAGAATACACAGTACCTAAAAAGAGTCCAAAATCTCATACAGTAAGCAGGTATAAATATTGAAGTTAGTCCATATGTAAATGCTGAAAACAAGAAAACTGAAAGATTAGACTGAGATTCCTGTGCATTTACTGTACCAGAAGGCAGGATGGAGCACATTCCAAGGCTGTTCTTTACACATAGGTGATCCATGTTGGGAGTGGATATGTTTACTGTCCAGGTTACGTCCTAGTTTCACACAATTAGATCTCACCCTGGTACCCCAATGATACTGTAGCTAATACCATAACAAAGGCAGTACTAAGCTGCCTCTATATATACAGTTGCAATAAAAAGTATGTAAACCCTTTGGAATGATATGGATTTCTGCACAAATTGGTCATAAAATGTGATCTGATCTTCTTCTTAGTCACAACAATAGACAATCACAGTCTGCTTAAACTAATAACACACAAAGAATTAAATGTTACCATGTTTTTATTGAACACACCATGTAAACATTCACAGTGCAGGTGGAAAAAGTATGTGAACCCTTAGACTAGTGACATCACCAAGAGCTAATTGGAGTGAGGTGTCGGCCAACTGGAGTCCAATCAATGAGATAAAATAGGAGGTGTTGGTTACAGCTGCCCTATAAAAAACACACACCAGTTCTGGGTTTGCTTTTCACAAGAAGCCTTGCCTGATGTGAATGATGCTTTGCACAAAAGAGCTCTCAGAAGACCTACGTTTAAGAATTGTTGACTTGCATAAAGCTGGAAAGGGTTATAAAAGTATCTCCAAAAGCCTTGCTGTTCATCAGTCCTTGGTAAGACAAATTGTCTATAAATAGAGAAAGTTCAGCACTGCTGCTACTCTCCCTAGGAGTGGCCGTCCTGTAAAGATGACTGCAAGAGCACAGAGAAGACTGCTCAATGAGGTGAAGAAGAATCCTAGAGTGTCAGCTAAAGACTTACAAAAGTCTCTGGCATATGCTAACATCCCTGTTAGCGAATCTATGATACGTAAAACACTAAACAAGAATGGATTTCATGGGAGGATACCACAGAGGAAGCCACTGCTGTCCGAAAAAAGCATTGCTGCACGTTTACAGTTTGCACAAGAGCACCTGGATGTTCCACAGCAGTACTGGCAAAATATTCTGTGGACAGATGAAACCAAAGTTGAGTTGTTTAGAAGAAACACACAGCACTATGTGTGGAGAAAAAGAGGCACAGCACACCAACATCAAAGCCTCATCCCAACTGTGAAGTATGGTGGTGGGGGAATCATGGTTTGGGGGTGCTTTGCTGCGTCAGGGCCTGGACGAATTGCTATCATCGAAGGAAAAATTAATTCCCAAGTTTATCAAGACATTTTGCAGGAGAACTTGAGGCCAGTTGCAACAGGAAAACTACACAAAGCATAGAAGTAAATCAACAACAGAATGGCTTAAACAGAAGAAAATATGCCTTCTGGAGTGCCCCAGTCAGAGTCCTGACCTCAACCCGATTGAGATGCTGTGGCATGACCTCAAGAAAGCGATTCACACCAGACATCCCAAGAATATTGCTGAACTGAAACAGTTCTGTAAAAAGGAATGGTCAAGAATAACTTGAAGTTATTGCTGCCAAAGTAGGTTCAACCAGTTATTAAATGCAAGGGTTCACATACTTTTTCCACCTGCACTGTGAATGTTTACATAATGTGTTCAATAAAAACATGGTAACATTTAATTATTTGTGTGTTATTAGTTTAAAGAGTACCTTTCACCGATTATGACACTGTGAACTAAGAATACAGACATGGAGAGCGGCGCCCGGGGATCTCACTGCACTAACTATTATCCCTGGGCGCCGCTCCATTCTCCCGCTATGCCCTCCGCTAAGTCCGGCCACTAAGTTATGGTAGGCGGAGTCTGCCCTTGTTCTGCTGTAGCGCTGGCCAATCGCATTGCAGAGCTCACAGCCTGCGAGAAAATAACCTCCCAGGCTGTGAGCTCTGCGCTGCGATTGGCCAGCGCTACAGCAGAACAAGGGCAGACTCTGCCTACCATAACTTAGTGACTGAAATCTCCGCCTACTATAACTTAGTGTCCGGAGATACCGGAGGGCATAGGAGGAGAACAGAGCGGCGCCCAGGGATAATAGTAAGTCCAGTGAGATCCCCGGGTGCCGCTCTCCATGTCTGTATTCTTAGTTCACAGTGTCATAATCGGTGAAAGGTCCTCTTTAAGCAGATGGTGATTGTCTATTGTTGTGACTTAGATGAAGACCAGATCACATTTTATGACCAATTTGTGCAAAAATCCATATAATTCCAAAGGGTTCACATATTTTTTCTTGCAACTGCAGTTATTAGCGTTGATCAAGCACCATAGTGCTCGGGTGCTCGGGCTGAACACCTTGGGATGCTCGGGTGTTCTACCAAGCACCCAAGCACAATGGAAGTCAATGGGAGAACCTGAACATTAAACCATTAAACCAGGCACCCCTTGGTCTGAAGAAGAGAGGGTGTCTGGTTCATATGAAAAGTTCCTAAATTGACGGAAACACCACTGAAATTGTTTAGGAACAGCATGGGGTGGATGTCTGCATGCATCTTGGACTCCCAGGTTGCTGCTGGGTGCAATGTTGTCTGAGCAGTACGCCACTTTTACAGACTGACAATAATGCGCACGAAACCGAAGATAAAATCGATTTTAGATGGAGGAAAAATTGTTAGGAAACATTCTTTCCTGTATATTTACTTGTATATAAGGTGCAAGTGCTGCCAAAAAAGGAAGGGGAACTCCAATACAACCTGTACAGTCGTGGCCAAAAGTTTTGAGAATTACATAAATATTGGAAATTGGAAAAGTTGCTGCTTAAGTTTTTATAATAGCAATTTGCATATACTCCAGAATGTTATAAAGAGTGATCAGATGAATTGCATAGTCCTTCTTTGCCATGAAAATTAACTTAATCCCAAAAAAACCTTTCCACTGCATTTCATTGCTGTCATTAAAGGACCTGCTGAGATCATTTCAGTAATCGTCTTGTTAACTCAGGTGAGAATGTTAATGAGCACAAGGCTGGAGATCATTATGTCAGGCTGATTGGGTTAAAATGGCAGACTTGACCTGTTAAAAGGAGGGTGATGCTTGAAATCATTGTTCCTCCATTGTTATCCATGGTGACCGGCAAAGAAATGCGTGCAGCTATCATTGCGTTGCATAAAAATGGCTTCACAGGCAAGGATATTGTGGCTACTAAGATTGCACCTCAATTAACAATTTATAGGATCATCAAGAACTTCAAGGAAAGAGGTTCAATTCTTGTTAAGAAGGCTTCAGGGCATCCAAGAAAGTCCAGCAAGCGCCAGGATCGTCTCCTAAAGAGGATTCAGCTGCAGGATCAGAGTGCCACCAATGCAGAGCTTGCTCAGGAATGGCAGCAGGCAGGTGTGAGCGCATCTGCACGCACAGTGAGGCGAAGACTTTTGGAAGATGGCCTGGTGTCAAGAAGGGCAGCAAAGAAGCCACTTCTCTAAAAAAAAAACATCAGGGACAGATTGATCTTCTGCAGAAAATATGGTGAATGGACTGCTGAGGACTGGGGCAAAGTCCCACTGGGGGCAAAGTTCCGATTGTTTGGGGCATCAGGAAAAAGGCTTGTCCGGAGAAGAAAAGGTGAGCGCTACCATCAGTCCTGTGTCATGCCAACAGTAAAGCATCCTGAGACCATTCATGTGTGGGGTTGCTTCTCATCCAAGGGAGTGGGCTCACTCACAATTTTGCCCAAAAACACAGCCATGAGCAAAGAATGGTACCAAAACACCCTCCAACAGCAACTTCTTCCAACAATCCAACAACAGTTTTGTGAAGAACAATGCATTTTCCAGCACGATGGAGCACCGTGCCATAAGGCAAAAGTGATAACTAAGTGGCTTGGGGACCAAAACGTTGACAATTTGGGTCCATGACCTGGAAACTCTCCAGATCTTAATCCTATTGAGAACTTGTGGTCAATCCTCAAGGGGCGGGTGGACAAACAAAAACCCACTAATTCTGACAAACTCCAAGAAGTGATTATGAAAGAATGGGTTGCTATCAGTCAGGAATTGGCCGAGAAGTTGATTGAGAGCATGCCCAGTCGAATTGCAGAGGTCCTGAAAAAGAAGGGCCAACACTGCAAATACTGACTCTTTGCATAAATGTCATGTAATTGTCGATAAAAGCCTTTGAAACGTATAAAGTGCGTGTAATTATATTTCACTACATCACAGAAACAACTGAAACAAAGATCTAAAAGCAGTTTAGCAGCAAACTTTGTGAAAACTAATATTTGTGTCATTCTCAAAACTTTTGGCCACAACTGTATATCACATAAAGGAGGGCCTCATTCACATTGTGGTACAATTGTTCAGGTTGTGGGACTCCTACACTCATAAAGTGCCAAAAATTACAAGGAAGCGGCGCTCCAATACACCTTTTATTACACATAAAGGAGGGCATCATACACCCTTGAAAAATTATGATTGATGGCCTGCTGGTGAGCTGACCCTCTAAAACATTATATGCGATGGCCTGCAGGTGAGCTGGCCCTGAAAAAGATTTCAGGTGCCGGCCTGCAGGTGAGCTGACCCTGTAAAAGATTTTAGGTGCGTGCCTGCTGGTGAGCTGACCCTGTAAAACATTATATGCGAGGGCCTGCAAGTGAGCTGACCCTGTAAAAGATTGTAGGTGAGGGCCTGCTGGTGAGCTGACCCTCTAAAAAATTATATGTGACGGCCTGCAGCTGAGCTGACCCTGTAAAAGATTGTAGGTGAAGGCCTGCTGGTGAGCTGACCCTCTAAAAAATTATATGCGAGTTCCTGCAGCTGAACTGACCCTCAAAAAAATTTTATGCGAGGGCCTGCAGGTGAGCTGACCCTGTAAAAGATTTTAGGTGGAGGCCTGCTGGTGAGCTGACCCTGTAAAACATTATATGTAAGGGCCTGCAGGTTAGCTGAACCTGTAAAAGATTGTAGGTGAGGGCCTACTGGTGAGCTGACCCTCTAAAAAATTATATACAAGGGCCTGCAGGTGAGCTGACCCTGTAAAAGATTGTAGGTGAGACCCTGCTGGTGAGCTGACCCTCTAAAAAATTATATACGATGGCCTGCAGCTGAGCTGACCCTCCAGAAAATTATATGCGAGGGCCTGCTGGTGAGCTGACCCTGTAAAATATTATATGCGAAGGGCATATATGCGAGGGCATTATATGCGACGAATAAGCATGTTGATATGATGGAAGAGGAGGAGGATGAGAAAAGGAAGATTCAACCATATACCCTTGTTTGTGGTGGAAAGGGTGCATGGGAATACAGTGTATTCAGTACATTATAAACAACACATTTAAAGTGCCTTTATGTTCAGCCACTTTCCTCTGGTGGAGTCGAGAAGTCATGGTCAATCCAGGCCTTGTTCATCTTTATAAGAGTCAACCTGTCAGCATTTTCAGTTGACAGGCGGATACGCTTATCTGTTATAATGCCACCCGGAGCACTAAATACCCACTCAGAAAAAATGCTTGCTGCAGGGCAAGCCAGCACCTCCAAGGTGTAGAGCACCAGTTTGTGCCACGTGTCCAGCTTGGACACCCAGTAGTTGTAAGGCACTGAGGGATCATTGAGGACGCTGACAAGGTCCTCTGGATCAACTTGCAGGATAACAGGCCGAACTGGATGGACAGATGTCTTTTTTCGGCCTTATGTACTATGTTACTATGTTACTATGTACTCCTTCACCATCTTCCCAAATTTTTTCCTCCTTCTCACAGTAGGCCGTGCATCAGGGTGAGGGTGCTGGCAAGGTGTCATTAAAACTGTCCCAGGCTTTGGAGAGTGTTGCCCTGCCTCGGTTGGAACTGCTGTATTTTCCCCTTGTCTCCACTCCTTGGTTGCCCAAGAAACTACGGACTCTGCCGCCAGCATTGTCAGATGGAAATTTTTGGAGCAATTTTTCAACAAGGACCTTCTGGTATTGCACCGTTTTTCTCATCCTCTCCACCAGAGGAATGAACAATGAGAAGTTATCTTTGTAGCAGGGGTCGAGAAGGGTGAACAACCAGTAATCCGTGTTGTCTAAAATGCGTATAACGCTCGGGTCGCTGAAAAGGCAGCCTAACATGAAGTCAGCCATGTGTGCCAGAGTACCAACAGGCAAGACTTCGCTGTTGTCATCAAGAGGATGACTCTCAATGGATGAGGAGCCTCTTCTTCATCTTCTGCACACCCACGCAAAACAGATGGAATTAAATTTCCATGGGTACTACCCTCTGTAGCGGAAGCAACCTTCTCCTGCTCCTCCTCCTCTTCATCGTCCAATTTGCGCTGAGAAGACAAACTGAGGGTGGTCTGGCTATCACTCTGTGTAATGTCTTCCCCTATTTCCTTCTCTTCCACATGCAAAGCATCATCCTTAATTGTGAGCAGCGAGCGTTTGAGTAGACACAGGAGTGGTATGGTTACGCTGATAATAGCGTTATTGCCGCTAACCATCTGTGTTGATTCTTTAAAGTTTCTTAAAACCTCACAGAGGTCAGACATCCATGCCCACTCCTCGCTTGTGAATAGCGCAAGCTGACTGGAAAAGCGACGACCATGTTGCAGCTGGTATTCCACTACTGCCCTCTGCTGCTCACAAAGCCTGGCCAACATGTGGAATGTGGAGTTCCAGCGAGTGCTCACGTCGCACAGCAGCTGGTGAGCTGGCAATTTCCTGCGCTGCTGCAGTGTTGACAGCTGTCGATGACTTGCCGAAATGTGCACACACGCGGTCCACCTTTACCAGTAGCTCAGGCAAATTGGGTTAGGTTTTGAGAAACCGCTGAACCACTAAATTTTAGATGTGTGCTAGGCATGGGATGTGTGTGAGCTTGCCGAGGTCCAAAGCCATCACCAAGTTACGGCCATTATCAGACATAACCATGCCTGGTTCTAGGTTGAGTGGCGAGAGCTACAGCTAAGTCTGGTCTCTTATCCCCTGCCACAGCTCTGCGGTGGTGTGCTGTTTGTCACCTAAGCAGATCAGCTTCAGCATGGCCTGTTGACGCTTATCCACTGCAGTGCTACACTGCTTCCAGCTACGACTGATGGCTGACTGGTGCTACAAGAGGATAATTCTGAGGTGGAAGTAGAGGCGGAGGAGGAGAAATAGGGGTTGGAGCCGCTACTAATGTAGGTGGTGGCGGAAACCCTGATAGAATAAGGGCCTGAAATCCTTGGCGTTGGTAGCACCTGTTCCATCCCAGGGTACTACTTGCTCCTGGCCTCCAGAATGATCACCCAGTGTGCGGTCATGGAAATGTAGCGTCTCTGGCCAAAAGCACTTGTCCATGTGTTCGTGGTTAGGTGGACCTCCCCAGTAACTGCGTTGGTCAGGGCATGTGTGATGTTACAGGACACATGTTGGTGTAAGGCGAGCATGGCACATCTTGAAAACTAGTGGCGGCTGGGGACTGCGTAATGCGTGATGGCCGCCGACATCAGGCTGCGGAAGGCATTACAGTGAGGGCAGTACGTACCTGCACGTTTATTGACTGCGTAGCCGAATGCCACCATGTACCGAGCATCAAGATGCTCGAGCCGAACTAGTGTTCGGCTGAGCATGCTCGATCATCACTAATAGTTATCCTTATACTACCCTTATCTACTTCCAAAATGTTTCATCCTCTGGGTGCTGAGAAGTCATCAGGGTATACAAGATGGCGTCCCTACCTACAAGAAGAAGTACCCGGTAACTAGCTAAGTGCTCCCCAGGTGAAAGACAGCCATATGGCTTTCGGTCATCAACTAGCAATGTATTTTCTTGTTATATGATACACATTTTAAATATTATATACAGGACGTGATGATGTAGGTGGTGCGTCACGCCCCCCCCCCCCCTCCTGCCATGCCGCACCGCGCTCCTGACTTTCCAACTGTTGGATCTATTCCAGAGTGATAAATCTGTGCCCCGTCAAGCTTGCCGATTGCTAAAGTGCTGTCTTACCGGCTGCTACGTGTAACCTTAGGGTCTGGACAGTTTTCTGCTGCGGCTGCCCTTCATGGTGTAAGGTTCCCTTGGTTGCTGTTCTCGGCTGGAACGAGGTCTGGAGTCTCAGGAAGCCCCTTATCTTTCCGCTCTGCCTAATTCCCCTGTCTCTGCCTCCTACGTCTCTGTTTCTTGGAGAGCCTGGTATTGATTTCATTCTCTGTGTTATTGCATGCTTTGGAAAGTCCGCTTGTCGATCCCTATATTGTGTTCCCATTTGCCTTCTTCTGGATAAACTGCTGCGGTCCGTGGCGTGTTAGGAGAAGATCAGTGAGATATTTTTGATTTGAACTGTTTTTCACTTTTCTTTATTTGTCTATGTTGTTTTGCCTACTGTTCTCCCTATAAAGCATCAAGAATAAGGAAGAACAAGGCGAGAGGGAGATTAAATAAATAATAAAATAAAAAAAATACAGTAGGGGAAAAAATAAAACATTTAAAAAAGAGAGGGAAAAGGAGAGAGAAGGAAAAAAGGAGAGAAAAAAAAGGAAAAATAAAAAGGAAAAAAAAAAGGGAAGAAGGAAGAAAAAGAGAGAAAAAAATGGGTACTAAACAAAAAGAGGGGACTATTCTGTTTTAAAAAAAGTCAAAGACCTTCGGATTTGGCAAAAATCGACCAGTTTATGAAATCTCCAAAGCTCAATACAAGAGCAGGGCAAAAGGGGACTTCAGATAGGGGCTAATTCAGATGACCGTATGAAACATGTCCTATACTTGTCCGTGAAAATCAGGACATGGCCCCATTGAAGTCTATGGGTGGACATGCTGAACTGGCCGCAAAAAAACGTATCCGCATTTTTGCAGACAGCATATGGCCGTCTGAATGAGGCCTTAGTATCAGGGTTAGGGGTGTGAGACCCCCTAGAAGATCCATATTCTGGAGGTCTTTTGGCAGATTTTTTGTCAGTTAGGCAATAGAGTAAAAAGACAGGCGATTGCGAATTTGGTGGGGAGACATTTGCCAGCGATTGTTTGCCTAGTGGAGACACACTTCATCAGGGATACTATCCTGCATCTTGACAGAGGATGGGCTGAGCAGATGTATCACTCCACTTTTAATAGTTATTCTAGAGGAGTGTCAGTTTTCATCCATAGGGGTTGATTTTGTCTGCGAGGCATCCTCTGTTGATAAGCAGGGAAGATTTGTTTTTCTTTATGGTAAAATTACTGGAAGAACATGCATTTTGGCCTCTATCTATAGTCTACCTCCTTTTTCATTATATGTGCTTAATTGTTTACTAATAGTGTTGAGCGCACCCGAACTGTAAAGTTCGGGTCCGTACCGAACTTTGCAAGTTCGGGTACCCAGACCCAAACCTGAACTTTGCCGGAAAAGTTCGGGTTCGGGTTCGGTGTTCAGGCATTTAATAAAGCTTGTTGAAAGGCTGCAGGGCAGCCAATCAACAAGCTTTTAAGCTGTAGGCACTTAGAAGCCATAACAGCCATGCCTACTAATGGCATGGCTGTGATTGACAGGTGCATCATGTGACCCAGCTTCTATAAAAGCTGGATCACATGTAGCACCGCCCATCAGCTCTGAGTATTGCATGGACCGGAAGCAGGCAGCTGAACTGAGGGACAAAGTTAGGAATCTGGCTATTTGTTTTGTGGGTGACCTACAGTATAAAGATTTTTTGTGGGTGCAATACACTGGCTTTGCACCCCTGACACAGAAATATAATAGTTAATCTGTATGTTAGTTCAGTGGGTGACATATACCCATTTTTTGTCTGAGGTACACCTGCATTGCATACGTGACAGTGAAATTGATATAGTTAATACATCTGTTAGATTGGTGGGTGACATATTCCCATTCTTGTTGTGAGGTACACCTGCATTGCATACCTGACATGATATAAATACAGTTAATCCGTCTGTTAGTTCGGTGGGTGACATAAACCCATTTTTTGTCTAAGGTATTAGTGATGAGTTTTTAGCCAAATATTCGCCATAAATTTGCAAATTCGAGAATTTGTGATCTCCAGTCATTGTTTACTTGATTGCGAAAATCGGCAATGCAAAATATTCATGATACATTTGCGATAAATTAGTGATTAGAATATTCAACACTATTCGCAAATACGAATATATAGCACTATATTAAAAATATTCACAAATTCTTGAAGTGGCAATATTCGCGATTAAAATTTGCAATTAGAATATTCGCGCTCAACACTATGAGGTACACCTGTATTGCATACATAATGGTGAAATTGATATAGTTAATTAGTCTTAGTTCGGTGGGTGAAATATACCTAATTTTTGTGTGAGGTACACCTGCATTGCATACATGACAGGGAAATTAATATAGTTAATCCATCTGTTAGTTCAGTGGGTGACCTCAAAGAATGAGGAGAGCATCAAATAAGGGCTGTGGCCCTGGTCGTGGTGCTGCTGGTGGTGGTGGAGCTCCTATTTCAGGGAGAGGACACGGTCGATCTGTGCCAGCTACAAGCCCAAATGATACACCTTCCTCAGGTGCACATGCCACGCCAAAAACTTCAGCATTATTTTGTAGGCCCGAATACCGGTGTACGAATGGTGAGGCCAGAACCAGAAGAGGCGGTAGTAGATTGGGTGGCTGACAGTGCCTCCAGTTCCTTCACATTGTCTCCCACCCGGTCCCCTGCTGAAAGCGCAGAGTTGGCACCTGCAGCCCATGGGCATCTGTCTTTCACCTCACCCCCTTGCAAATCATCCAAGCAGTCTGAGCCCCAAGTAATGCAGCAGTCTCTTATGCTTTTTGATGACTCTGCTGGCGAGGTTTCCGTGGGCCATCCACCTAGCCCTGCCCCAGAAGTGGAAGAGATTGAGTGTACCGATGCCCAACCACTTATGTTTCAGGATGTGGACATGGGAGGACCACCGCAGCACATCTCTGATGATGACGAAACACAGGTGCCAACTGCTGCGGCTTTTTTACAGTGTGCAGACCGGCAAGGAGGGCAGGGGTGAAGAGTGGGTGGAAGATGATGTGGAGGATGATGAGGTCCTAGACCCCACATGGAATCAAGGTCATGCGAGTAACGTGTGCAGTTCGGAGGAAGAGATGGAGGTCACACAGCGCCAGTTGCACAGCAAAAGAGGGAGCAGGGTGCAAAAGCAGAGTGGCCATCCCCTAGCCAGTGCGCCTTCTATTGCCCACCACACCCAGGAACTGAGCACACCAAAACCAGCACCAAGGAGTTCCCTGGCATGGCAGTTCTTCAGACAATGTGCTGACGACAATACGCGAGTGGTTTGCACGCTGTGCTATCAGAGCCTGAAGCGAGGCATAAATGTTCTAAACCTGAGTACCACCTGCATGACCAGGTATCTAAATGCAAAGCACGAGCTGCAGTGGAGTAAACACCTAAAAAAACACAAAATATCTCAGGCTCCTCCTGCTCCCTCTTCTGCTGCAGTCTCGGCCTCTTCCTCCCCCTCTGGAGTGGCAGTGGCACCTGCCACCCAGCAAATAAGCAAATAGAGGATGTGGCAGCAACGCCACCGCCTCCGTCACCATCACCAAGTTTCTCCACACTGTCCCATGGAAGCATTCAGCTGTCCATCTCCCAAACACTGGAGAGAAAGAGGAAGTACCCCATACCCACCCGCGATCCCTGGCCCTGAATGCCAGCATTTCAAAATTCCTGGCCTTTGAAATGCTGTCATTCCGTCTGGTGGAGACGGAGACTTTTAAAAACCTTATGGCGGTTGCTGTCCCACAGTACGTGGTTCCCAGCCGCCACTACTTTTCCAGGCGAGCTATCCCTGCCCTGCACAACCAAGTGGTGGACAAAATTAGGTGTGCACTGCACAACGCCATCTGTGGCAAGGTCCACATAACAACCGATACATGGACCAGTAAGCAAGGGCAGGGACGTTATATCTCCCTAACTGCACACTGGTAAATACAGTTGCGGCTGGGCCTGAGGCGGAAAGCAGTTTGGCACATGTCCTTCCGCCAGCGAGGATTGCAGGACTTTTCTCTTTGCCTCCAGTTGCCTCCTACTCCACTTCTTCCTCTACCACCTGCTCATCCGATCAGCAAAACACCTTCTCCACCAACTTCAGCACAGCCAGGGGGAAACGACAGCAGGCAGTTTTGAAACTCATCTGTTTGGGGGAAAAAACCCACACCGCGCAGGAGCTGTGGACGGGCATGGAACAACAGACCTATGAGTGGTTGGTGCCACTAAGCCTCAAGCCTGGCCTGGTGGTGTGCCATAATGGGCGAAATCTCGTAGCAGCTCTGGGACTAGCCGGTTTGATGCACATCCCTTGCCTGGCGCATGTGCTGAATTTGGTGGTGCAGAGGTTCCTGAAAAATTACCCCGATATGTCTCTGTGCGCTCTCAGCGTTCTTACCCTGCTGCTGCTTACCTGTCTGCGCTGCAGAGTTACTTCGGCCATGCAGCTCACCACCTCCTATGCAACATACCCACAAGGTGGAACTCCACCTTGAACATGCTGGAGAGACTGTGCGAGCAGCAGCAGGTGATAGTGGAGTTTCAGCTCCAGCACGCACGGGTGAGTCGCTCTGCGGAACAGCACCACCAACAAGAGGGCTTCCGGGCGGGATGTGTGTGCTGTTTTGCGCTGTTTCGAGTACTCCATGGAAGGCCACAGAGGGAAATGTTGCAGTATTCTAGGCAGGAGATGATGAGGGCATGTACAAGCATTTTTGCAGACTCAAAGTTGAGGAAAGCGCGGATGTGGGAGATGTTTTTGAATTGGAGGCGGCAGGTGGTGGAAAGGGCTTGGATGTGTAGTCGGAAGGAGAGGGCAGAATCCAAGGTCACTCCAAGGCAGCAGACTTGGTTGACCGGGGAGAGTGTGCAGCCATTGATCGTAATAGATAGGTCTGTTGGGGGGGTTGAGCAAGATGGGGGAAATATGATGAATTCTGTTTTATTCATGTTAAGTTTTAGCGAGAAATCAAGTTTAGTTAGAAAGTGAGAGGAGAAGAAGGAGGAAATGGAAGATAGGCATTGTGGGATTCTGGATAGTAAGGGGGTGAAGTCTGGACCAGAGAGGTAGATTTGTATGTCATCAGCATAAAAGTGATACTGAAAGCCATGGGACTCTATCAGCTGTCCCAGGCCTAAAGTGTACATACAGAAGAGCAGGGGTCCTAGGACAGAGCCTTGCGGGACACAAACAGAGAGGGAATGAGACGAGGAGGTGGTGCAAGAGTGGGAGATGCTAAACATCCACTCTGTAAGGTATGATGTGATCCAGGAGAGGGCCAGGTCAGTGATGCGAACAGATGACAGAGTTTGTAACAGAAGGGAGTGGTCGACAGTCTCAAAGGCAGAGGACAGGTCAAGGAGAAGGAGGACAGAGTAATGTTTTTTGGTTTTGGCTGTTAGTAGGTCATTGGTGACTTTGGTAAGGGCAGTTTCAGTTGAGTGGTGGGGTCGGAGGCCAGATTGTAGCCGGTCAAAGAGGGAGCAGGAGGAGAGGTGAGAGGACAGTTCAGAATGGACATGTTGCTCAAGTAGCTTTGAGGCATATGGAAGAAGTGATATGGGGAGATAACTGGACAAAGAAGATGGGTCAAGTGAAGGCTTTTTGAGGATAGGTGTAATGGTAGCATGTTTAAAACCAGAGGGGAAGACACTAGAGGTTAGTGATAGGTTGAAGAGATGATTTAGGGCTGGGATAAACACTGTGGTGAAGTTAGGGATGAGGTGGGATGGGATTGGGTCAAGTGCACAGGTGGTGAGATGTGATCTGGAGAGTAGAATGGAGAGTTTTTCTACTGTAATGGTGGAGAAGCGGGTTTTGGGAGAAGAGGACTGAGCAGTTGCGTAGAGGGTCTGTGGGGACTGAGCACTGAAGCTTTCTCTGATGTTGACTACCTTTTGTTTGAAGTATGTAGCAAAATCCTCATCTGAGATGAGAGGAGAGGGTAGGGGCGCTGAGGGACGGAGAAGGGAGTTAAAAGTGTTAAAAAGTCTTTTAGGGCTATTGGGAAAGGGAAGATATGACAGATGAGAAGTAGGTCTGTTTTAAATCAGCGAGTGAGGATTTGAAAATGAGGAGGGATTGCTTGTATGCGGTAAAGTGATCCTTGAAATGGGATTTCTTCCATCGCCGCTCAGCAGCCCTGGAAGCTTGTCTGAGTTTTTTGGTCATGTTGGTGTGCCAGGGTTGTCTGTTAATTTTTAATTTTTTTAGTGTGTGAGGAGGTAACAATGTCCAGAGCTGTACTTATTGTGGTGTTATATAGGGTGATGGCAGTATCTGGGTCTTGGGGGGAACAAATTGTAGAGAGTGGCAAAAGAGAGTCCGAAAGCAAGCGAAAGTCGAAATGCTTAAGGTTCCTGCAGGGGTGTGTTAGTGTGTGGACTGGGGGAGCAGCAGAAGAGACGAGTGAAGAGAAGGTGAGTAGGTTGTGGTCGGATAGGGAGAGAGGTGAATTAGAAAGGTTAGATAGGGAGCAGAGGTGGGTAAAGATAAGATCCAGAGTGTGACCATCTCTGTGGGTGGGAGCGAAAGACCACTGTGAGAGGCCGAAGGAGGAAGAGAGTGATAGGAGTTTAGAGGCGGCTGAGTGGCAGGTGTCAATAGGGATGTTGAAGTCACCCATGATGATAGTGGGGATGTCGGCAGAAAGAAAGTGTAGGAGCCAGGTGTTAAAGTGGTCAAGAAAGATGGTGGCTGGGCCTGGGGGGCAGTAAATGACAACTATTTGGAGGTTGGAGGGAGAGTAGATTTGAACAGAGTGTACTTCAAATGAAGTGAGTTTAATGGAGGGCGGCAGTGTAGTTGGGGTGTAGGAGCAGGTGTCTGATAGTAGAACACCAACTCCTCCACCATGTTTGCAGCCGGAGCAGGGGGTGTGAGTGAAATGAAATCCGCTATAAGAGAGTGCAGCAGTGGGAGTAGGTGTCAGAGGGTGTCAACCATGTTTCTGTGAGACCCAGAAAGGAAAGTTTTTGAGTGATGAAAAGATCATGAATGTAGGACAGTTTGTTACAGACAGAGTGTGCATTCTACAATGCTCCTGCAAGGGGAAGCAAAAGAGCAGGGGTCAGAGGAATGGTTATTAGGCCTAAGGGGTTGCAGAAATTTGTAGAAGGAGATTTGTAGTAGGAGGTAGAGGTGATAGTGGAGATTTGCTGAGGGGGGGTCTGGATTTGAAGAGATATCACCAGCAATGAGGAGAAGCAGATGAAGTGTTAGTAGGTTAGAATAGGAGAGGGCAGGAGGTATCTGTGTGTGTTTGGGAAGGAAGTGTTTTATGTTGCCAAACAGGTTTGTGCAAGCGTTCAGCAAGCTGTATGAACTGTGCAGTGGCATAACTAGAAATTACTGAGCCTCACAGCAAATTTTTGAACAGGGCCGCCCCCAGCAATTTCTTCGCAACCCCCTCCTCACATGCAATCACAACTCCTGTGGCTAGTCAAGATCTCTCAGACCAGGCCCAGCAGTCGCTCCGTCTGTTTCCTACACATATATACTGTATGTCATGTCTTTGTATATACTGTCACTGTATAGTACTCATAGTACTGAGCTGGCCCTGACAATAAAATCTTTTAGTCCTCCTCCTGGGTGGACCCTCTGAGTTTGGGTTCCAAATCAGCTGCTTACCCTGTTTTCCCTATAGCTACGCTCCTGGAACTGTGAAACAACACACAACTCAGTGGCCAGTCTCTGACTCTCTATATTAATCTTTTCCTGATAAAACCCTGAAATCTATCAAATTATATCTCCTTATTCTCTCTATAGTGTGTCCTGAGTATGAATTGATCGCTGCCTTGTGTCTGCTCTGCAATTGTTTTTTGGCAGACACAGAATGGTATTATATTGCATTCTCAGCAGCAGGACCTGCCAGAATTCTGCCCCTGATTGGCTGATCAGGCGGTTTTTCAGCTTCTGAGCCAATTAAGACAAGCTCTCCTCCCTCCTAGGGCCATATGATCCCCCATCTTCTTCCTTCCTTTTATTTTCCCTGCCAATTTTCACAGTAAAATGGCGCTGGGTGCTGTTTTTGCACGATTTGTCCAAAGCAAATACCGTAGCAAAAACTTTGGATGCGTTTGACAGAAAAATGTATGTGAAATTCATAATGAATCTGATTAATTTAGAATTGATTCACTCATTTCTATTCACATACATACTGCCCCTCATGTGATATTGGATAATTTTTTTCAATAAATAAATGACTATGGTTAATATTTGTAATTTGTTTGATGTGGTTATCCTTATATACTTTAAAGGAATTTTCTGAGACTTTACTAGTGGTGATCTATTCTCTGTATAGGTCATCAGTATCTGATCGGTTGGGGTCCGACATCCAAGATCCCTGCCTATGAGCTGTTTGAGAAGGTAGCGGCGCTCACAGTAGCATTATGGCCTTCGCATAGCTTTCCCTACGCCATGTGACGCCACATTCATAGCCTAGGGGCAGCTCAGCCTTATACAAGTGAATCGGGCTGAGCTGCAATACCAAGCACAGCCACTATCAAATGAACAGCGCTGTGCTTAGTGAGAAGAGAGAAGGCCGCAACGCCACTGCGAGCGCAGGTGCCTTCTCAAACAGTTCATCAGACAGAATCCCAGGGGGATAGGTCATTAGTAGTGTAGTCTCAGAAAACCCTTTTAACAACTTGTGAAAATCTGATTTAGTTTTAGGTTAAATTTATGCAGAAACATGGGGAATTCTGAAGGGTTCCAACAACTTGCACGCACCACTGTAAGTATTTCTATTGACCATAGAAGATGTGAACACCGATACCAGGTGAATTGGATCAAGAAGATGGTCTTGGTGGTAAATGTCTCATTTACTTTTATTATAGTTTTCATTTTCTATGTTCTATGTTCTCTTGTTATGTTTTTTTTTTTTTTGTATTTTCTTTTAACAAGTATATAAGCATCACCCTCCACAAGCCAATTAGGTTATAAAGACAATTGTCATCAAGTCGAAGTACTCCATCCCTCTTGTTGCTCCTCATAAAGTTTATCAGATGATCCTTGTAAACACTTTTGTACTTATAAGCATTGTTGAACAAGGCAAATGTTTTTGACAAGCTTTTGGGAAATAAACTCTTTTCATCGAGTCAAGAAATTCTGACTGCATTTCTCTTGACCTGAAGGAATTTCATCTCCCAAATGCTTGTCAAAGTTAATCTAGTCCAAAAGATTTTCTTCTGTACATTGCGAGGCACTGAGAAAAAAAAATATTGCAACAGTATAAAAAGTGCATGAAAAGGTTTTCTTGATACCACTCACTTTTGATTTCCCTAAAACAGACTCAAATATTAAATGAGTGAAAGGCATCTTCTACAATTGATTTTAGCCACTGGCCTTTCATCTATGTTCTGTTTAAAGTATATCTCAATTTAGACATTAAGGGGGACATTTATCAAGACCACTGTTTTATGCGCCAGTCTTGATTCCCTCTGTGCTGCTGGAGGATGCAACAAATTTCTGTTGAGGCCTCTTACGAATTTGTCACATCCTCCGGCAGTTAAATCTATAAAAAAAAAAACAGAGAAATAAGGATCATTTTAACTTAAAGCTGTATTATACTATTATATTACTATTATATTATACTCACTATAAATGAAAAAATAGAAGCTCTTTGCCCACAATTTTCATCAAACATGTGTCGGACCCATCTACCAGGCGTCAAGGTGGCTTCAGCAGATGGGTCCCTAGCACTAACAGAACTGCCTCACCTGGGCTTGACTAAGCCTACAATATTCAGGGCAGTGTAGGAACCAGCTACATTTATACTCTGCTCAGAAGCCCCAGGCAGATGGGCGGGGAAGGCTCAATCTAAAAGAGTCCGCTACCCTCAATATATACTACAAGAAAATTTAGACTAGCACATCCATAATCACAGATGCATATCCATAAAGCTAACATGCAGGAAGCAAACACAAAAAGGTATGGCAGCACAATATTTCACATACAAGCAATAAAAAAAACCTGAGAAATAAGGTCATTCTAACTTAAGGTACCTTTAAGGTGCATTTTTTTGTTTGCTTCCTGCATGTTAGCTTTATGGATATGCATCTGCGACTATGAATGTGCAAGTCTAAATTTTTTTGTAGTAACAGTGAAATCTATGGCAGCCTCCTACCTGTCATAGGTTTCTATCCTAATTTACACCAGAAATAAACAGATACATACAGATATGTTGGAACCCTCTGGCCCACCCCTCCCTGCTTTCTCAATGCCCCCTTTTCACATCACTTCTCAAAAGTGGCGTGAACTTCAAAAAGTTGCAAATTTTACCATAACTACAGAGTGCGATGACATTAGTGATTTTTCCACACCAGAATTCTAGTGAAAAAGCCATAGTACTGTAAATGTTCCCCTAAGTTTTTGCCAATTGTACAACATCCACAGCCCTATGCCACACACTAGAATTATCTCTTTCATCTGATGCTTCTTTCTTCTCACTAGCATTTGTCCTTGAACCTTTCATCACTGTCTTCCAAGCTATAACATAGATGGTCACCTGAGCAGTGCAGGCGAACTCCTGGTGATGACAGATTTTATTCCTGTTATATACAGTATATATATACAGAGTAGTCACCAATTCAGGAAATAAGATTTACCTTTTAGTAAACTGGAAAACTTGTTGAAAACTTTTAAGCAGCTCTTATGGCTCTTACATCATATTAGTAGTCAGCACGTTTTCTAAGCACTAAGCAAAAATAAAATGTCCTAAAAACTGAAATATTAAGTCTATTTAAGGTTTTGAATTGGCACTTTTGAATCTTCTGGACAATGTGTTTTGATAGTCTTAAATTTACTGTTACTCTTTCCAAATAAGTTTAAAGGAATTTGCTCATCTCATACATTGATGGCTAGTATAGGACATACCATTAATGCCAGATAGGTGAGGGTCCCACCTATCATCTCCATATTAGTGATATTGCAATGGCAGGACTGTTGGTGACTATCCAGCTGATTGTCTTGATCAGCATCTGCCTGGGATTAGATGTTTTGAAGCATTTATTTAAAGTGACTCCTTCCTCCGTCTTGTGCAAAAAACTGTAGGTTTGCACATTGCTGTGTGGCCAGTGCTCTCACATCTCTGCTCTTGAACTTTTACCCTCATGAAGGCAACTTTTATCTTACTATCTGCTTTATCTTTCTGATAAAGGTGCCCATAGCAAAGTCCAATACCTTCCTGAAGGGATCCCTACTGAAAATCAGAAGGCTTACTAGACTCATTTCATTCAGAAGAAAGGTCTTACAATGCAGAAAATGTTTAAAGGGATTTTTGGAGATAATATAAATATTAAATAGAATTTGAACTATGTTATGTTGCATCCTTATGCTAAAATAAAAGACAAATCAAGTTTTCTCCCATCATTTTGCACTCAATACCCTATAATGAGAAAGTTAAAAAATATTTGCAAATTTTTTAAAAAGTAAAAAGTTTAATCTTCCATTGATATAAGTATTCAGACCCTGTCAGGACTTAGTTGAAGCACCATTAACCGTGTTTAAAGCCTCCAGTCTTCTTGGGTATGATGCTACAAGGTTTGTACACTTGGATTGGGGATTTCCTGCCATTCTTCTCTGCAGATCTTCTCAAGCTCTGTCAGTTGGATGGGGGGCTGTCAGTGGACAGTTATTTTCAAGTCTCTCCTGAGATATTCATTGGTTTCAAGTCAGGGCTCTGGCTATGCCACTCAAGGACATTCACAGATTTGTCCCTAAGCCACTTCTGTGTTTTCTTGGCTGTGTGCTTGGCTGTGTCAGCCAGAGTGCCTATTGGGTTCTTGGTTATCTCTCTTACCAAAGCCCTTCTCCCCTGATTACTTAGCTTGGTAGGTATTGGACAGCTCTAAAGAAAGTCCTGGTTCTTCAAAACTTCTTCCATTTACAAATTATGGAAGCTACTATGCTCTTGGGAACTTTCTGTGCAGCAGAATGTTTTTGTGCCGTTCTTCAGATTTGTGCCTTAGCACAATCTGGTCTCTGAGCTCTATAGGTAGTTCTTTCTTCCTCATTGCTTGTTTTTTGTTCTGATATGAATTGTTAACTGTGAGGCCTTATAGAGACAGGGGTTTGTCTTTCCAAATCATGTACAATCAACTGAATTTACTGCAGGTGAACTCCAATCAATGTTTAGAATTATCTCCAAGATGACCAAAATAAATGGAAGGCCCCCAGAGCTAAATTTCAAGAGTTAAAGCAAAGGATCTGAATACTTATGTCTATGCCATTTTTTTTTTTTTTTTTTCTCCTTTTAAATAAATTAGCAAACATTTCTAAAATTCTATTTTCACTTTCTCATTATGGGGTATTGAGTGCAAAATGATGGGAGAAACGTGAATTTTTTATTTATTTCAGCACAAGGCCGCAACATAACAAAATGTGAAAATAGTGAAAGTGTCTGGATACTTTCCAAATGCATTTGTAACATCCCAGAGTTATGTTACTGTTTCCCCGCTACTATTGGTTGGTAACATGTGCCTTGTCATCTAATGTGATTTTATTCAATATCCTTCACAATTGTGCATTTTCTAAGCCTATTATATATATTTGCTGTATTTTCCATGTACACCAGCAGGTGGCAGCAATGTGTCAGCAGGACCTTAGACAGTTTAGTGTTTCTAAACTGGAATAGTTTATTCCAGTTTAGCTCCCCCTCTATGAGCAGAAGTGGGCTGGCCCATGTCCTGCCTCATGGTGAGGAAAGGAAGTTATAGTTTGTGTGCCAGCCACCCCGGCTAGGGGAAGGTTGTGCAAGTAGGAGCTCCCAGAAATAGGGAACCCAACCCAGGATCGTGCCTCGGCTGAGGCCAAAGATCACCATTCCCAGTCTAAGCCTTCAGCCTCAGCTGGTTGAAAAGCAAGCAGCACCTCCAGCCCTCCAGGAAGAGCCATTCTCTGTGAGCTCAACTGTGAGTACCATCCAGAGACCAGGAAAAGCCAATTCCTCCTCAGCTAGTCAGTCCCATACACAGCAGAAGATAGACAGAGCAGAAGAGATAGATTCCTGCCACATATTACAGAGCCATAAGCAGACGACTAATCCTGCAAGACAGCTCCAGGCACATGCTAGATGCAGAAGAGATATTGATCCCTGCCATACATTGCCAAATACCTGCTGGGACCTAAAAGACTAATGCTGTATCTCATATGGATTAATGCTGCCTTCAGTAAAGACAAGTTGAATTATATTACAAGTCTGGATCTCATTCATTACTACCAAAACCCTAAATTACTCCTACTAGCAACACACTCATTTATTGCAAGTGAGCCAGGATCCAGGAGTCCAGGAGCCATACCCAGGTAGGAGACACCATTGACACTATACCTACTGCTACACAGAGACATTATACCACTCTGGCATTCCTCACCTGGTACGTGAGTTGCAACACCTGAAAGGGCCCTGGGACTGTAACCTGCGCATGCTGCAATTGGCGTCACAAACAAAAAACTATTAACTATCATTTACACCTGACCCAGTCAGTGCATATTATTGCACCAGTGTGCATTAGTCCAATCCGGCTTACTACACATTGTGCATGGAGTATGCTGCAAGGAAGCATATCAACAAACACATAATCCGTAGCTGAAGTTCTCATGCTAAGTTACTGGGATGTTTTTAGTCATAATGACAAGATACTACTACAGATGAGCAAATTATTCATGAATTTGATTCAGCTGCTTCACTAAATTTTATAAAATAATTCAAACTGCATTTCTTTGTAAGTAGTGGGTGCAATGACAGTGAAGAGCGATTGTGCTGCTCCCCATCATTGTACCCCTCAGATGCATTCTTGATAGCGGCATCCGATATAATAAACAGAATATACAATTTAAAAAAAACATGCTTACCTGATCCATTTGCTCACGACAGACTGGCTGCCAACATCTTGCTTGAAGATCTTTCATATGTCATACGTCACCGCGCACCGGATTTCAAGCGAGATCTTCAAGCAAGATGGCGGTGGCCGGTCCATCGTGAGCAAATGGATCAGGTAAGGATGATTTTTTTAGTTTTTTTTACCCTCTTTCAAGTTAAATAGATTCACTACCACGATGCACGAGGAAATTCTGCTTTGCAGTGAACCGAATTTATCCTGAAATTCGTATCGATCGGCTCAACACTAGATACTACTTTACGGCACACAGCTGTATTACAGATCTATGTTGTATGAATCTGTAATATGGTTCCCATGTCATGCTGTGGGCTCATACTGTACCTATTTGTGTCTCCAAATGTATATCGAAACACATTGCGTTTTTTTTTTATCATGAAATTTGGACATTTTCCATCACTTGCAGTTTAATGAAGGGATTCTCCCCTGGAAACATTGCTTCTGGGAATGAATACAGTAGCTTTTGGTGTCCATTGGGTGGCACACAGACTCTGTGTACACACATCATGAGTCTGGGCACCTAGTAATTGTAACTGTATAATGGTTATACAAGGATTATATATATATATATATATATTTTTTTGCTATTTGTGATCCTGTGTTTTCTATATCAGAACACAACTCTATGTGTATCATTATCAAAGCATTATTGCCATATGTAACTCCTGCACAACAATACTACAAACTCAATATACTTTTTAAAGGAGTTTTACAGGATTTTGATGGCCCATCTCCCACCATTGAGCAGCTGCTTCAATATATAGCTGCACTTTGGTGAGTGCTGCGGTCTCTTACTTGGTCTGTGATGTCACGTTCATTGGTCACATTGCGTAGGCCCAGCTCAGTCTCATTCAAGTTATTGGGGCCACAGCAGCTATGATTGGACGGCGCTGTGTTTGGTATGCTGTGTTAGGTTCATGACACTCACAGGAGGGCAACAGCCTATTCAAACAGCTGATCATTGGGGGTGCCAAGAATTTTACCCCCACTGATTACATACCGAAGAACTATTCTCAAGATAGGTCATTAATATTAAACACTCGGACAACCCTTTAAAAATTTCTGACCATGACTAGTAATTTAACTTTGTTTAATTACACAAAGGGAATGAAATAAAATACAGAGGTGCTTCATAGTGTGAATAGGTTGACACAAGGTAAAATCACACAAAGCTGTAATTATGTTCACCAGATTGAGTTGCAGAAGGATTAGGCACAATTTTGGTTAGGGATTGGGTGAACACTTCTTGCAGCCATCACGGCTGCTCCACCAGCCTGCAATCGTCTTCAGATCTAATAAAAATAAAAAATGGAATCAAAAGCACTGCCACACATAAGTTCCAAAATAAAATGCATTTTCTAAAAGGCATGACAGGAATAATGTACAATGTTTTGGAAACTCGGGTCCACAAGGAAGAAGACAAAATGTCTACAAAATGTGTTCTACATTTTTCCGATCATTGTTTTTTTTAATAAAGTTATTTTATTTTGGATTTTATGTGTGGCAGCACTCTTAAGTTTTTAATTTTTATAGGATTTAATTACAGAAAGTAACATGGTAAGGTAGTCTGTAAGGGTGAATAAGACCTATATCCATCCAGTTCAGCCCTTTATCCTGCAAAGTTGATAGAGAGGAAAGCAAAAAATATATAAACCCTATGAGGTAGAAGCCAATTTTTCTCATCTGAAGACCTTTTTACAAAAGCCACTATCAGGAATGAAGCAAACATTCCCAATAATTGCCTATGAGACAATCATCTCCTTTTAATGGCACAAGTGATTGTTACTGCAATCACTTGTCCTAACTCCCTCTACAGTTACCTTGTTTCTGGGCAGCAGATCCCACTTTGCACAGGACAATCTGCTGCTCAGACACAATGATTTTGGGTGTTGGCCGAAAAAGATATGATCACTAGTGATGAGCGGGAGGTGCCATATTCGATTTCGCGATATTTCGCGAATATTCGAATGAATATTCGTGTTATATTCGTCGAAATCGAATATTCGTAATTATTCCAATTATCGCGAATAATATACGAATTTTTTTTCGTGTATTGCGATTATTTATCTTGATAGTATAAGGCAACGTTCCTATGCTAATTGACTATGGCTAGGCTAATATGTGTATTTTACGAAATTTCGTGATTTGCTCTAACTTCGTCTCTTAGAATATTACGAATATTCTAAAAGACGAAGTTAGAGCAATATTACGAAATTTCGTAAAATACACATATAGATTGTAATTTAGCTAATATACTGCTATAATCCCTTTTTTTGCCTCTAATTTTTTTTTTGCCTCTTCTGAACTTAAGTTTTGTAAATTATGTACACTATTAAAAAATAATACTATAGCAGTATATTAGCTTAAATACAATCTATGTGTATTTTACGAAATTTCGTAATATTGCTCTAACTTCGTCTTTTAGAATATTCGTAATATTCTAAAAGACGAAGTTAGAGCAATATTAAGAACATTTGCAAAAGCCGAAATTGCGATGCGAGTAATATAATACGAAATAATCGCATGAAGATTTCAACTTAGCACTGCTATATTCCATATTCTAGCCTAATATGGAATATAGCTGTGCTAAGTTAGCACTGCTATATTCCATACTAGGCTAGAATATGGAATATAGCAGTGCTAAGTTGAAATCTTCATGCGATTATTTCGTATTATATTACTCGCATCGCAATTTCGGCTTTTGCAAATGTTCTTAATATTGCTCTAACTTCGTCTTTTAGAATATTACGAATATTCTAAAAGACGAAGTTAGAGCAATATTACGAAATTTCTAAAAGACGAAGTTAGAGCAATATTACGAAATTTCGTAAAATACACATAGATTGTATTTAAGCTAATATACTGCTATAGTAATATTTTTTAACAGTGTACATATTTTACAAAACTTAAGTTCAGAAGAGGCAAAAAAAATTAGAGGAAAAAAAAGGGATTATAGCACTATATAAGCTAAATTACAATCTATATGTGTATTTTACGAAATTTCGTAATATTGCTCTAACTTCGTCTTTTAGAATATTCGTAATATTCTAAAAGACGAAGTTAGAGCAATATTAAGAACATTTGCAAATTTCGCAAGTTGCGATGCGAGTAATATAACACGAAATAATCGCATGAAGATTTCAACTTAGCACTGCTATATTCCATATTCTAGCCTAGTATGGAATACAGCAGTGCTAACTTAGCACAGCTATATTCCATATTAGGCTAGAATATGGAATATAGCAGTGCTAAATTGAAATCTTCATGCGATTATTTCGTGTTATATTACTCGCATCGCAACTTGCGAAATTTCGTAAAATACACATATAGATTAGATTGTAATTTAGCTAATATGGAATATAGCAGTAAGTTGAAAACGCCACTGACTGGAGCAGCCAGGAAGCCAGGAATCCAAAGGACAGGTAAGAACAACTTTAGAGAAGTGGGAAAGAAAAAAAATATTATAATAAAAAAAAAAAAAAACGAATATTCGAATTCGCGAATATATAGAACGATATTCTAAATATTCGCGAAATCTCGAAATTGCGATATTCGAGAAAAAAATTCGTAATTCGAATATTCGCGCTCAACACTAATGATCACCTGATGAACAAGCGTTTTCTTGTTCATTTGGTGATCGGTGGCACCTTTACACAGGGAAATTAATCGTAAACAGCATTTATACAAAAGCTCACCCCTGATGATTGCCCTGATCCTCACCCCAAATAAAAGAGGCTTTAGGTAAAATTAGGTCAAAATAAATCTTTCTTCCATCCAAATCTGGCACTCAGAATAACTCCCTGGATCAACAACCTTTCCAGAAATCTGGTAACTATAACTTGTAGTATTGTTTCTGGTTTTAAAAGTCTTGGAATTAATAGTTTACAGGACTTATTAACCCCTTAAGGACAAAGCCTTATTACACCTTAGGACCAGGCCATTTTTTGCAAATCTGACCAGTGTCACTTTAAGTGCTGATAACTTTAAAACGCTTTGACTTATCCAGGCCATTCTGAGATAGTTTTTTTCGTCACATATTGTACTTCATGACACTGGTAAAATGAAGTAAAAAAAAAATATTTCAAAAGTTTCAGTTTCTCTACTTCTGTAATTCATAGTAATACCCCTAAAAATTGTGATGACTTTACATTCCCCATATGTCTACGTCATGTTTGAATTATTTTGGGAATGATATTTTATTTTTTGGGGATGTTACAAGGCTTAGAAGTTTAGAAGTAAATCTTGAAATTTTTCAGAAATTTACAAAGACCCAATTTTTAGGGACCACTACAGCTCTGAAGTCACTTTGCGAGGCTTACATAATAGAAACCACCCAAAAATGACCCCATTCTATAAACTACACCCCTTAAGGTATTCAAAACTGATTTTACAAACTTGCACAAGAGTTATTGGCAAATGGGGATGAAATTTGAGAATTTCATTTTTTTGCCTAATTGTCCATTTTAACAAATTTTTTCCACTAACAAAGCAAGGGTTAACAGCCAAACAAGACTGTATCTTTATTGCCCTGACTCTGCCGTTTACAGAAACACCCCATATGTGGCCGTAAACTACTGTACGGCCACTCAGCGGGGCGTAGAGTGAAAGGTGCGCCGTAGGGTTTTTGGAAGGCAGGTTTTGCTGGACTGGTTTTTTGACACCATGTCCCATTTGAAGCCCCCTGATGCAACCCTAGAGTAGAAACTCCATAAAAGTGACCCCATCTAAGAAACTACACCCCTCAAGGTATTCAAAACTGATTTTACAAACTTCGTTAACCCTTTAGGTGTTGCACAAGAGTTATTGGCAAATGGGGATGAAATTTGAGAATTTAATTTTTTTGCCTAATTTTCCATTTTAACCCATTTTTTCCACTAACAAAGCAAGGGTTAACAGCCAAGCAAGACTGTATCTTTATTGCCCTGACTCTGCCGTTTACAGAAACACCCCATATGTGGCCGTAAACTACTGTACGGCCACACAGCGGGGCGTAGAGTGAAAGGTGCGCCATATGGTTTTTGGAAGGCAGGTTTTGCTGGACTGGTTTTTTGACACCATGTCCCATTTGAAGCCCCCCTGATGCACCCCTAGAGTAGAAACTCCATAAAAGTGACCCCATCTAAGAAACTACACCCCTCAAGGTATTCAAAACTGATTTTACAAAGTTTGTTAACCCTTTAGGTGTTGCACAATATTTAATGGAAAATAGAGATACAATTTCAAAATTTCACTTTTTTGGCAGATTTTCCATTTTAATATTTTTTTTCCAGTTACAAAGCAAGGGTTAACAGCCAAACAAAACTCGTTATTTATGGCCCTGATTCTGTAGTTTACAGAAACACCCCATATGTGGTCGTAAACTGCTGTACGGGCACACGACAGGGCGCAGAAGGAAAGGAATGCCATACGGTTTTTGGAAGGCAGATTTTGCTGGACTGTTTTTTTTTACCCCATGTCTCATTTGAAGCGCCCCTAGAGTAGAAACTCCAAAAAAGTGACCCCATTTTAGAAACTACGGGATACGGTGGCAGTTTTGTTGGTACTAGTTTAGGGTACATATGATTTTTGGTTGCTCTATATTACACTTTTAGTGCGGCAAGGTAACAAGAAATAGCTTTTTTGGCACCGTTTTTTTTTTGTTATTTACAACATTCATCTGACGGGTTAGATCATGTGGTAATTTTATAGAGCAGGTTGTCACGGATGCGGCGATACCCAATATGTATACAATTTTTTTTATTTATGTAAGTTTTACACAATGAATTAATTAAAAAAAAAAAAAAAGTTTTTGTGTCTCCATAGTCTAAGAGCCATAGTTTTTTCAGTTTTTGGGCGATTATCTTAAATAGGGTCGCATTTTTTGCGGGATGAGATTACGGTTTTATTTGCACTATTTTGGGGTGCATATAACTTTTTGATCGCTTGCTATTACACTTTTTGTGACATAAGATGACAAAAAATTGCTTTTTTTAAACCTTTTTTTAAATATTTTTTTTATGGTGGTCATCTGAGGGGTTAGGTCATGTGATATTTTTATAGATCCGGTCGATACGGACGCGGTGATACCTAATATGTATACTTTTTTTTTATTTATGTAAGTTTTACACAATGATTTCATTTTTGAAACAAAAAAAATCATGTTTTAGTGTTTCCATAGTCAAACTAAGAGCCATAGTTTTTTCAGTTTTGGGGCGATTATCTTGGGTAGGGTATGATTTTTGCGGGATGAGATGACGGTTTGATTGTTACAATTTTGGCGTACATACAACTTTTTTGATCACTTTTATTACCTTTTTTGGGAAGTAAGGTGGGCAAAATTTCAATTTCATCATAGTTTTTTATTTTTTATTTTTATGGCGTTCACTGTTTGGATAAAGTAACATGACCGTTTTATAGATCAGGTCGTTACGGATGCGTCGATACCAAACATGTGTAGGGATTTTTTTTTTTCATTTTTAATCAGTGATAAATGTGTTTTTTTATTTTTACTTTATTTTCACTTTCTTTTTGACCCAGACCCACTTGGTTCTTGAAGATCCAGTGGGTCTGATGTCTGTATAATACAGTACAGAACAATATATATTGTACTGTACTGTATTTTACACTTTGTCTGAACAGATCTATGCCTTTTAGCACAGATCTGTTCAGCACCATGGACAGCAGGACGCCTGAGAAGGCGTCCTGTTGCCATGGGAACCTTCCCCGTCTGCTCAGTAGTGGTCAGAACTGCGCAGACGGGAAGGGTAAGGACGGGGCTTCGGGGGGCTGCCTGGGAGCTCTCTCCCTCTCCATTCGGTGGGCTGCAAAGGCACAGCAGCCCCCCGATGGGAGAGGGAGGGAGCTCCCTGTGCTGTTAACCTTTTCCATACAGCGGTCCGTACGGACCGCGGTATGGAAAGGGTTAAACGTCTGACATCATAGCACAGATGTCAGCCGTTTATACCAGGGTGCCAGCAATGTGATGGCACCCTGGTATACCCACTAGACGCCAACGATTATTCAATGGGAGGCGGGCGGGGGATCGCGATCCCGCCTGCCGCACCGCCCGCCTCCCGCACCGCCCGCAACCCTCCCCCTGCACCTCCCACCAGGCAAAAATCACTCAGGGGTGCAGGGGGGGGGGGATACAGATATGTTTTAGGAATACTGAAGTTTCTGATCCCCGCGGTCAGGGACCGCGGGGATCAGAAACTGCAGAAATCGCAGCAAACCGCAGGTCTGAATTGACCTGCGGTTTGCCGCGATCGCCGACATGGGGGGGTCACGGGACCCCCCCGTGCATTTACCCTAGGTGCCTGCTCAATGATTTGAGCAGGCACCGGGTTCCGATCACTGCCAGCCGCACGGCAGTGATCGGAAAAACAGAGGGCGTACAAGTACGCCCTGTGTCCTTAAGTACCAGGGCACAAGGGCGTACCTGTACGCCCTATGTCCTTAAGGGGTTAACGGGGTATTCTCATCTCAATCATTGGTGGCATATCACTAGGATGTTCCAACGGTGTGACCCGCTCCTATCTCCAGAATAGGTCCTTCAAACTGAAGGAGAACATACCGATCAAGCACAACCACCCTCCATTCACTGCTATAGCAGTTTCAAAAATAGTTAAAGGGGTTGGCCATTCTCCATGTATTTGCTACTACTGTGTGGGAGGCAGGGAAAAAGCTAATTTCCTAATATATGTAATTTAGGGTACTTTCACACTAGCGTTATTCTTTTCCGGCATTGAGTTCCATCCTAGGGGCTCAATACCGGAAAAGAACTGATCAGTTTTATCCTAATGCATTCTGAATGGAGAGCAATCCATTCAGTATGCATCAGGATGTCTTCAGTTCAGTCTTTTTGACTTTTCAGGCCGGAGATAATACCGCATTATCTCCGGCCAAAAATCTGGAACACTTGCCGAAATGCCGAATCCGTCATTTTTTTCCCATTGACCGCCCCCGACTGTTCTTGCAAAATGGATCCGGCATTGCGGTCTGCGCATGCCCAGACCGTAAAAAATTTGAAAAAAATAAATGCTGGATACGTTTTTCCAGATGACACTGGAGAGACGGATCCGGCATTTCAATGCATTTGTCATACGGATTAGGATCCTGATCCTTCTGACAAATGCCATCAGTTTGCATACGTTTTGACGGATATGGCAGGCAGTTCCGGTGATGGAACTGCCTGCGGGAATCCTATGCCACAAGTGTGAAAGTACCCTTAGCAAAACTGCCTGTTTTTTATTATCTGAAGCCACACCCCCTAAGCCCGCTCTGCCCTGCAACCAAATCTGAATCTGTGCAGTCTATCTGCGCCTGCGCTCTTCTCCCTCACTTGAAAGAGCAGAGCATGTACAGTCTGCTCCCATCACTGGTGCCCTCCGAGTGTGAAAGAAATCAGCAGCTAGTGGAGAGGGAGGATGTACTTCCTTGAAGTTCCCTGCCATGACACCCTCCTGTGCATACAGTAGGCATTTGATAAAATTTTTGGGGGTTGCTGTCCTGACCTGAAAATGGGTGGGGCTAACAAAATGAGGGTGGAGCCTAAATGTTACCATATATATATAGATAAACACAGTATATAAATATACAGTGCAGACCAAAATTTTGGACACACCTTCTCATTCAAAGAGTTTTCTTTATTTTCATGACTATGAAAATTATAGATTCACACTGAAGGCATCAAAACTATGAATTAACACATGTGGAATTATATATATAACAAAAAAGTGTGAAACAACTGAAAATATGTCATATTCTAGGTTCTTCAAAGTAGCCACCTTTTGCTTTGATTACTGCTTTGCACACTCTTGGCATTCTCTTGATGAGCTTCAAGAGGTAGTCACCTGAAATGGTTTTCACTTCACAGGTGTGCCCTGTCAGGTTTAATAAGTGGGATTTCTTGCCTTATAAATGGGGTTGGGACCATCAGTTGCGTTGTGGAGAAGTCAGGTGGATACACAGCTGATAGTCCTACTGAATAGACTGTTAGAATTTGTACCACCCCAGGAAAGGAATACCAAAAGTCACCTCTGCTGCGGAGGATAAGTTCATCCGAGTCACCAGCCTCAGAAATCGCAGGTTAACAGCAGCTCAGATTAGAGACCAGGTCAATGCCACACAGAGTTCTAGCAGCAGACACATCTCTAGAACAACTGTTAAGAGGAGACTGTGTGAATTAGGCCTTCATGGTAGAATATCTGCTAGGAAACCACTGCTAAGGACAGGCAACAAGCAGAAGAGACTTGTTTGGGCTAAAGAACAAAAGGAACGGACATTAGACCAGGGGAAATCTGTGCTTTGGTCTGATGAGTCCAAATTTGAGATCTTTGGTTCCAACCACCGTGTCTTTGTGCAACGCAGAAAAGGTGAACGGATGGACTCTACATGCCTGTTTCCCACCGTGAAGCATGGAGGAGGAGGTGTGATAGTGTGGGGGTGCTTTGCTGGTGACACTGTTGGGGATTTATTTAAAATTGAAGGCATACTGAACCAGCATGGCTACCACAGCATCTTGCAGCGGCATGCTATTCCATCCGGTTTGCGTTTAGTTGGACCATCATTTATTTTTTAACAGGACAATGACCCCAAACACACCTCCAGGCTGTGTAAGGGCTATTTGACCATGAAGGAGAGTGATGGGGTGCTGCACCAGATGACCTGGCCTCCACAGTCACCGGACCTGAACCCAATCGAGATGGTTTGGGGTGAGCTGGACCGCAGAGTGAAGGCAAAACGGCCAACAAGTGCTAAGCATCTCTGGGAACTCCTTCAAGACTGTTGGAAGACCATTTCAGGTAACTACCTCTTGAAGCTCATCAAGAGAATGCCAAGAGTGTGCAAAGCAGTAATCAAAGCAAAAGGTGGCTACTTTGAAGAACCTAGAATATAACATATTTTCAGTTGTTTCACACTTTTTTGTTATGTATATAATTCCACATGTGTTAATTCATAGTTTTGATGCCTTCAGTGTGAATCTACAATTTTCATAGTCATGGAAATAAAGAAAACTCTTTGAATGAGAAGGTGTGTCCAAACTTTTGGTCTGTACTGTATATTGCAGTGTTATCCATAGACCCCCCCCCCCATAACAGTGCCATCCACAGAACCCCTTACCCCATAACAATGCCATCCACAGATACCTCACCCCATAGCAGTGCCATCCACAGATGCCCCTCCCCATAACAATGCCATCCACAGATTCCCCATAACAGTGTGCCATCCACAGATCCCCCATAAACAATGCCATCCACATATCCCCCATAACAGTGCCATCCACAGATCCCCCATAACAGTGCCATCCACAGATCCCCAATAAACAGTGCCATCCACAGATCCCCCACATGATAGTGCGTCATCCACAGAACCCCCATAATAGTGTCATGCACAGACCACCATTAGTTCAAAACCTACCAAAAACACACAGTGTTATCCACAGATCCCCCACCCCATAACAATGCCATCCACAGATCCCCCATAACAGTGCCATTCACAGATCCCCCATAACAGTGCCATCCACAGATCCCCAATAACAGTGCCATCCACAGATCCCCCATAAACAGTGCCATCCACAGATCCCCATAACAGTGCCATCCACAGATCCCCCACATGACAGTGCGTCATCCACAGATCCCCCATAATAGTGTCATGCAGAGACCACCATTAGTTTAAAACCCACCAAAAGCACACCTTTTGGTTAAAACATTTTTTTTCTTATTTTCCTCCTCAAAAACATAGGTGCGTCTTATAGGCCGGTGCATCTTATAGGGCGAAAATATACGGTATACTATGTCTCTGCTCCAAAGGAGACAATGCATAGTGTAATGACCAGGAAGCACCACCTCCTTTTCATACAGCTGATCACCGGGGTGCCACGTGTCGGACCCCTGTCGATCAGATATTGATGACCTATCTTGATGATAGGACATGAATATATATGGAAGGACAGCCCCTGTAACCCCTTAAGGACCAGGCCATTTTCCAATTTTTACTTTTGGTCTTCCCGGAGCCATAACTTTTATAATTTTCCATTTTTTTTGTTTCAGTTATACCGTCCACCCTTTGGAATACATAAGTGGCGGTTAGAGTTGAGCGAACACCTGGATGTTCGGGTTCGAGAAGTTCGGCCGAACTTCCCGGAAATGTTCGGGTTCGGGATCCGAACCCGATCCGAACTTCGTCCCGAACCCGAACCCCATTGAAGTCAATGGGGACCCGAACTTTTCGGCACTAAAACGGCTGTAAAACAGCCCAGGAAAGGGCTAGAGGGCTGCAAAAGGCAGCAACATGTAGGTAAATCCCCTGCAAACAAATGTGGATAGAGAAATGAATTAAAATAAAAATTAAATAAATAAAAATTAACCAAAATCAATTGGAGAGAGGTCCCATAGCAGAGAATCTGGCTTCCCGTCACCCACCACTGGAACAGTCCATTCTCAGATATTTAGGCCCCGGAACCCAGGCAGAGGAGAGAGGTCCCGTAACAGAGAATCTGGCTTCATGTCAGCAGAGAATTAGTCTGCATGTCATAGCAGAGAATGAGGCTTCACGTCAGCCACCACTGCAACAGTCCATTGGCATATATTTAGGCCCAGCACACAGGCAGAGGAGAGAGGTCCCGTAAAAGACAATCTGGCTTCATGTCAGCAGAGAATCAGTCTTCATGTCATAGCAGAGAATCAGGCTTCACGTCAGCCACCACTGCAACAGTCCATTGGCATATATTTAGGCCCAGCACCCAGGCAGAGGAGAGAGGTCCCGTAACAGACAATCTGGCTTCATGTCAGCAGAGAATTAGTGTGCATGTCATAGCAGAGAATGAGGCTTCACGTCAGCCACCACTGCAACAGTCCATTGGCATATATTTAGGCCCAGCACACAGGCAGAGGAGAGAGGTCCCGTAACAGACAATCTGGCTTCATGTCAGCAGAGAATCAGTCTTCATGTCATAGCAGAGAATCAGGCTTCACGTCAGCCACCACTGCAACAGTCCATTGGCATATATTTAGGCCCAGCACCCAGGCAGAGGAGAGAGGTCCCGTAACAGACAATCTGGCTTCATGTCAGCAGAGAATTAGTCTGCATGTCATAGCAGAGAATGAGGCTTCACGTCAGCCACCACTGCAACAGTCCATTGGCATATATTTAGGCCCAGCACCCAGGCAGAGGAGAGAGGTCCCGTAACAGACAATCTGGCTTCATGTCAGCAGAGAATCAGTCTTCATATCATAGCAGAGAATCAGGCTTCACGTCAGCCACCACTGCAACAGTCCATTGGCATATATTTAGGCCCAGCACACAGGCAGAGGAGAGAGGTCCCGTAACAGACAATCTGGCTTCATGTCAGCAGAGAATTAGTCTGCATGTCATAGCAGAGAATGAGGCTTCACGTCAGCCACCACTGCAACAGTCCATTGGCATATATTTAGGCCCAGCACACAGGCAGAGGAGAGAGGTCCCGTAACAGACAATCTGGCTTCATGTCAGCAGAGAATCAGTCTGCATGTCATAGCAGAGAATCAGGCTTCACGTCAGCCACCACTGCAACAGTCCATTGGCATATATTTAGGCCCAGCACACAGGCAGAGGAGAGAGGTCCCGTAACAGACAATCTGGCTTCATGTCAGCAGAGAATTAGTTTGCATGTCATAGCAGAGAATGAGGCTTCACGTCAGCCACCACTGCAACAGTCCATTGGCATATATTTAGGCCCAGCACACAGGCAGAGGAGAGAGGTCCCGTAACAGACAATCTGGCTTCATGTCAGTAGAGAATCAGTCTGCATGTCATAGCAGAGAATCAGGCTTCACGTCACCCAACATTGGAACAGTCCATTGGCATATATTTAGGCCCCGGCACCCAGACAGAGGAGAGGTTCATTCAACTTTGGGTAGCCTCGCAATATAATGGTAAAATGAAAATAAAAATAGGATTGAATGAGGAAGTGCCCTGGAGTCCAATAATATATGGTTAAGGGGAGGTAGTTAATGTCTAATCTGGACAAGGGACGGACAGATCCTGTGGGATCCATGCCTGGTTCATTTTTATGAACGTCAGCTTGTCCACATTGGCTGCGTTTGTCTGTAATGACGCCCCCTGCCGTGCTGAATACACGTTCAGACAAAACGCTGGCCGCCGGGCAGGCCAGCACCTCCAAGGCATAAAAGGCTAGCTCTGGCCACGTGGACAATTTAGAGACCCAGAAGTTGAATGGGGCCGAACCATCAGTCAGTACGTGGAGGGGTGTGCACATGTACTGTTCCACCATGTTAGTGAAATGTTGCCTCCTGCTAACACGTTGCGTATCAGGTGGTGGTGCAGTTAGCTGTGGCGTGTTGACAAAAGTTTTCCACATCTCTGCCATGCTAACCCTGCCCTCAAAGGAGCTGGCATTGACACAGCTGCCTTGGCGACCTCTTGCTCCTCCTCTGCCTTGGCCTTGGGCTTCCACTTGTTCCCCTGTGACATTTGGGAATGCTCTCAGTAGCGCGTCTACCAACGTGCGCTTGTACTCGCGCATCTTCCTATCACACTCCAGTGCAGGAAGTAAGGTGGGCACATTGTCTTTGTAGCGTGGATTTAGCAGGGTGGCAACCCAGTAGTCCGCACAGGTTAAAATGTGGGCAACTCTGCTGTCGTTGCGCAGGCACTGCAGCATGTAGTCGCTCATGTGTGCCAGGCTGCCCAGGGGTAAGGACAAGCTGTCCTCAGTGGGAGGCGTATCGTCATCGTCCTGCCTTTCCCCCCAGCCACGCACCAGTGATGGACCCGAGCTGCGTTGGGTGCCACCCCGCTGTGACCATGCTTCATCCTCATCCTCCTCCACCTCCTCCTCGTCCTCCTCGTCCTCCAGTAGTGGGCCCTGTCTGGCCACATTTGTACCTGGCCTCTGCTGTTGCCAAAAACCTCCCTCTGAGTCACTTCGAAGAGACTGGCCTGAAAGTGCTAAAAATGACCCCTCTTCCTCCTCCTCCTCCTCCTCCTCCTCCTGGGCCACCTCCTTTTGCATCATCGCCCTAAGTGTTTTCTCAAGGAGACATAGAAGTGGTATTGTAACGCTGATAACGGCGTCATCGCCACTGGCCATGTTGGTGGAGTACTCGAAACAGCGCAACAGGGCACACAGGTCTCGCATGGAGGCCCAGTCATTGGTGGTGAAGTGGTGCTGTTCTGTAGTGCGACTGACCCGTGCGTGCTGCAGCTGAAACTCCACTATGGCCTGCTGCTGCTCGCACAGTCTGTCCAGCATGTGCAAGGTGGAGTTCCACCTGGTGGGCACGTCGCATATGAGGCGGTGAGCGGGAAGGCCGAAGTTACGCTGTAGCGCAGACAGGCGAGCAGCAGCAGGATGTGAACGCCGGAAGCGCGAACAGACAGCCCGCACTTTATGCAGCAGCTCTGACATGTCGGGGTAGTTGTGAATGAACTTCTGCACCACCAAATTCAGCACATGCGCCAAGCAAGGGATGTGCGTCAAATTGGCTATTCCCAGAGCTGCAACGAGATTTCGCCCATTATCACACACCACCAGGCCGGGCTTGAGGCTCACCGGCAGCAACCACTCGTCGGTCTGTTGTTCTATACCCCGCCACAACTCCTGTGCGGTGTGGGGCCTGTCCCCCAAACATATGAGTTTCAGAATGGCCTGCTGACGTTTACCCCGGGCTGTGCTGAAGTTGGTGGTGAAGGTGTGTGGCTGACTGGATGAGCAGGTGGAAGAAGAGGAGGAGGAAGCCGAGAAGGAGGAGGTGGCAACAGGAGGCAAAGAATGTTGCCCTGCGATCCTTGGCGGCGGAAGGACGTGCGCCAAACAGCTCTCCGCCTGGGGCCCAGCTGCCACTACATTTACCCAGTGTGCAGTTAGGGAGATATAGCGTCCCTGGCCGTGCTTACTGGTCCCCGTATCTGTGGTTAGGTGGACCTTGCTACAGATGGCGTTGCGCAGTGCACACTTGATTTTATCGGATACTTGGTTGTGCAGGGAAGGCACGGCTCTCTTGGAGAAGTAGTGGCGGCTGGGAACAACATACTGTGGGACAGCAAGCGACATGAGCTGTTTGAAGCTGTCTGTGTCCACCAGCCTAAATGACAGCATTTCAAAGGCCAGTAGTTTAGAAATGCTGGCATTCAGGGCCAGGGATCGAGGGTGGCTAGGTGGGAATTTACGCTTTCTCTCAAATGTTTGTGAGATGGAGAGCTGAACGCTGGCGTGTGACATGGTTGAGACGCTTGGTGATGGAGGTGGTGGTGGTGGTGTTGGTGGTACATCCCCTGTTTGCTGGGCGGCAGGTGCCAACGTTCCTCCAGAGGCGGAGGAAGAGGCCGAGGCGGCAGCAGCAGAAGAGGCCTAGGCGGCAGCAGCAGAAGAGGTAGCAGGGGGAGCCTGAGTGACTTCCTTGGTTTTAAGGTGTTTACTCCACTGCAGTTCATGCTTTGCATGCAGGTGCCTGGTCATGCAGGTTGTGCTCAGGTTCAGAACGTTAATGCCTCGCTTCAGGCTCTGATGGCACAGCGTGCAAACCACTCGGGTCTTGTCATCAGCACATTGTTTGAAGAAGTGCCATGCCAGGGAACTCCTTGAAGCTGCCTTTTGGGTGCTCGGTCCCAGATGGCGGCGGTCAGTAGCAGGCGGAGTCTCTTGGCGGCGGGTGTTCTGCTTTTGCCCACTGCTCCCTCTTTTGCTACGCTGTTGGCTCGGTCTCACCACTGCCTCTTCCTCCGAACTGTGAAAGTCAGTGGCACGACCTTCATTCCATGTGGGGTCTAGGACCTCATCGTCCCCTGCATCGTCTTCCACCCAGTCTTGATCCCTGACCTCCTGTTCAGTCTGCACACTGCAGAAAGACGCAGCATTTGGCACCTGTGTTTCGTCATCATCAGAGACATGCTGAGGTGGTATTCCCATGTCCTCATCATCAGGAAACATAAGTTGTTGTGCGTCAGTGCATTCTATGTCTTTCACCGCTGGGGAAGGGCTAGGTGGATGCCCTTGGGAAACCCTGCCAGCGGAGTCTTCAAACAGCATAAGAGACTGCTGCATAACTTGAGGCTGAGACAGTTTCCCTGGTATGCATGGGGGTGATGTGACAGACTGATGGGGTTGGTTTTCAGGCGCCATCTGTGCGCTTTCTGCAGAAGACTGGGTGGGAGATAATGTGAACGTGCTGGATCCACTGTCGGCCACCCAATTGAATAATGCCTGTACCTGCTCAGGCCTTACCATCCTTAGAACAGCATTGGGCCCCACCATATATCGCTGTAAATTCTGGCGGCTACTGGGACCTGAGGTAGTTGATACACTAGGACGTGTGGATGTGGCAGAACGGCCACGTCCTCTCCCAGCACCAGAGGGTCCACTAACACCACCACGACCATGTCCGCGTCCCTTACGAGATGTTTTCCTCATTGTTATCGTTCACCACAACAACAAAAATATTATTTGGCCCAATGTATTGTATTCAAATTCAGCTGGATATAAATTTGAGGCCTAGTATTTAGGCGCTGGGTGACAGGTATGGGTTTAGTGACAGAATTAGACTTGGAAATGCACAGTAGCGGGTATGTGAAGTTATTCTGAATGACCCTATGTGCACCTTGAATATTATATACCCTTTTAGGGATAGATTTCAAATAGCTCTGATATAGCAGAAACCACTAAATTATGAAATTGTTAAATTGGGAATTGTATTTCAACCCAGAACAAAAAATGTGCTTTGACGGACACTAAATAACTTTCCCAGCCACAACAGGACAGCGGTAACGAGAGATTTAGCGGGATATAAATTTGAGGCCTAGTATTTAGGCGCTGGGTGACCGGTATGGATTTACTAACAGAATTGGACTTGGAAATGCACAGTAGCGTGTGTGTGTGAAGTTATTCTGAATGACCCTATGTCCACCTTGAATATTATATACCCTTTTAGGGATAGATTTCAAATAGCTCTGATATAGCAGAAACCACTAAATTATGAAATTGCTAAATTGGGAATTGTATTTCAACCCAGAACAAAAAAAGTGCTTTGACGGACACTAAATAACTTTCCCAGCCACAACAGGACAGCGGTAACGAGAGATTTAGCGGGATATAAATTTGAGGCCTAGTATTTAGGCGCTGGGTGACCGGTATGGATTTACTAACAGAATTGGACTGGGATATGCACAGTAGCGTGTGTGTGTGAAGTTATTCTGAATGACCCTATGTGCACCTTGAATATTATATACCCTTTTAGGGATAGATTTCAAATAGCTCTGATATAGCAGAAACCACTAAATTATGAAATTGCTAAATTGGGAATTGTATTTCAACCCAGAACAAAAAATGTGCTTTGACGGACACTAAATAACTTTCCCAGCCACAACAGGACAGCGGTAACGAGAGATTTAGCGGGATATAAATTTGAGGCCTAGTATTTAGGCGCTGGGTGACCGGTATGGATTTACTGACAGAATTAGACTGGGATATGCACAGTAGCGTGTGTGTGTGAAGTTATTCTGAATGACCCTATGTGCACCTTGAATATTATATACCCTTTTAGGGATAGATTTCAAATAGCTCTGATATAGCAGAAACCACTAAATTATGAAATTGCTAAATTGGGAATTGTATTTCAACCCAGAACAAAAAATGTGCTTTGACGGACACTAAATAACTTTCCCAGCCACAACAGGACAGCGGTAACGAGAGATTTAGCGGGATATAAATTTGAGGCCTAGTATTTAGGCGCTGGGTGACCGGTATGGATTTACTAACAGAATTGGACTTGGAAATGCACAGTAGCGTGTGTGTTTGAAGTTATTCTGAATGACCCTATGTGCACCTTGAATATTATATACCCTTTTAGGGATAGATTTCAAATAGCTCTGATATAGCAGAAACCACTAAATTATGAAATTGCTAAATTGGGAATTGTATTTCAACCCAGAACAAAAAATGTGCTTTGACGGACACTAAATAACTTTCTCAGCCACAACAGGACAGCGGTAACGAGAGATTTAGCGGGATATAAATTTGAGGCCTAGTATTTAGGCGCTGGGTGACCGGTATGGATTTACTAACAGAATTGGACTTGGAAATGCACAGTAGCGTGTGTTTGTGAAGTTATTCTGAATGACCCTATGTGCACCTTGAATATTATATACCCTTTTAGGGATAGATTTCAAATAGCTCTGATATAGCAGAAACCACTAAATTATGAAATTGCTAAATTGGGAATTGTATTTCAACCCAGAACAAAAAATGTGCTTTGACGGACACTAAATAACTTTCCCAGCCACAACAGGACAGCGGTAACGAGAGATTTAGCGGGATATAAATTTGAGGCCTAGTATTTAGGCGCTGGGTGACCGGTATGGATTTACTGACAGAATTAGACTGGGATATGCACAGTAGCGTGTGTGTGTGAAGTTATTCTGAATGACCCTATGTGCACCTTGAATATTATATACCCTTTTAGGGATAGATTTCAAATAGCTCTGATATAGCAGAAACCACTAAATTATGAAATTGCTAAATTGGGAATTGTATTTCAACCCAGAACAAAAAATGTGCTTTGGCTGACACTAAATAACTTTCCCAGCCACAACAGGACAGCGGTAACGAGAGATTTAGCGGGATATAAATTTGAGGCCTAGTATTTAGGCGCTGGGTGACCGGTATGGATTTAGTGACAGAATTAGACTGGGATATGGCCAAAAAATAACCACACTATTGCTGGTTAAATGCACTTTGTGACGGGCGCAGCTTGCCCCTGATGTATTATATGGCCAAAAAATGAACAGACTATTGCTGGTTAAATGCACTTGGTGTCACAGCTTGACCAACCACACTACTGAGGGTTAAATGCACTTGGTGACGGGCGCAGCTTGCCCCTGATGTAGTATATGGCCAAAAAATGAACAGACTATTGCTGGTTAAATGCACTTGGTGACGGGCGCAGCTTGCCCCTGATTTAGTATATGGCCAAAAAATGAACAGACTATTGCTGGTTAAATGCACTTGGTGTGATAGCTTGACCAACCACACTACTGAGGGTTAAATGCACTTGGTGACGGGCGCAGCTTGCCCCTGATGTAGTATATGGCCAAAAAATGAACAGACTATTGCTGGTTAAATGCACTTGGTGTCACAGCTTGACCAACCACACTACTGAGGGTTAAATGCACTTGGTGACGGGCGCAGCTTGCCCCTGATGTAGTATATGGCCAAAAAATGAACAGACTATTGCTGGTTAAATGCACTTGGTGACGGGCGCAGCTTGCCCCTGATTTAGTATATGGCCAAAAAATGAACAGACTATTGCTGGTTAAATGCACTTGGTGTGACAGCTTGACCAACCACACTACTGAGGGTTAAATGCACTTGGTGACGGGCGCAGCTTGCCCCTGATGTAGTATATGGCCAAAAAATGAACAGACTATTGCTGGTTAAATGCACTTGGTGTCACAGCTTGACCAACCACACTACTGAGGGTTAAATGCACTTGGTGACGGGCGCAGCTTGCCCCTGATGTAGTATATGGCCAAAAAATGAACAGACTATTGCTGGTTAAATGCACTTGGTGTGATAGCTTGACCAACCACACTACTGAGGGTTAAATGCACTTGGTGACAGGCGCAGCTTGCCCCTGATGTAGTATATGGCCAAAAAATAAACAGACTATTGCTGGTTAAATGCACTTGGTGTGACAGCTTCACCCTGATGTAGGCTTTAGCCAAAAAACAAACGCACTATTGAGGGTTAAATGCACTTGGTGACAGGCGCAGCTTGCCCCTGATGTAGTATATGGCCAAAAAATAAACAGACTATTGCTGGTTAAATGCACTTGGTGTGACAGCTTCACCCTGATGTAGGCTTTAGCCAAAAAACAACCACACCATTGAGGGTTAAATGCACTTGGTCGCAGCTTGTGCTGGCGCACCACAAGACACAAAATGGCCACCGATCACCCCAGAAAAATGTGACTGACAAACGGTCTGGGCAGCCTAAAAACAGTGAGCAATTGAGGATCAGCAGCTCAATGATCCACAGCTGCAGATCGATCAGTTAATCAAGTCCTTTGGAGGAGTTAATCTGCCTAATCTCGCCCTACTGTCGCAGCCGCAACCTCTCCCTACGCTAATCAGAGCAGAGTGACGGGCGGCGCTATGTGACTCCAGCTTAAATAGAGGCTGGGTCACATGGTGCTCTGGCCAATCACAGCCATGCCAATAGTAGGCATGGCTGTGATGGCCTCTTGGGGCAAGTAGTATGACGCTTGTTGATTGGCTGCTTTGCAGCCTTTCAAAAAGCGCCAAGAAAGCGTCACAAAAGCGCCAAGAAAGCGACGAACACCGAACCCGGACTTTTACGAAAATGTCCGGGTTCGGGTCCGTGTCACGGACACCCCAAAATTCGGTACGAACCCGAACTATACAGTTCGAGTTCGCTCATCCCTAGTGGCGGTGCAAAAGATAATTTACATTTTTACTTTATATTTATTTTTATCTTTATTTTGGAGAAAGAAGTATGATTTTAATTTTAATATTTAAAAAGCCCTTCTTATTTAAAAGCCCTCCTAAGGGATCTGAACATGCAATCTTTAGATCGCTTCTCCTATAGACTGCTGTGAATTAGCATTTGCAGTTTAAGGGCTCATGCACACAAGTGTGTGTGTGCCCTGTTCCTGTATTGAGGACAGCAAACATCTTATTGACTTGAATAGGTCTGCAATCTGCAAAATACAGAGTGGTATGGAGCGGAGGCACGGATCAGAAGCCCACGGTAGCAGTACAAAGTGCTTCCAAAGGATTTCTCTCCGTGCTCCTGCACCGCAAAAAAATAGAACGTGTTCTATCTGCGGAACATATTTTGCAGATCGCAGACCCATTGAAGTGAATGGGTCCATATCTGCAAACTGCCTGCACTCGGCTGGTATCTGTGCATTGCGGACCACTATATGTGGTGCAGCACTCTTGGGGAAAGCCACCTCAGATGCTGTGGTTACAAAAGACCATGGCATCTGTCTGCGATCAGCATTATGGTCAATCACAGACATTAGCACTGGATCTATTTAAAACAGTAGAAACCCAGAACAGAATCTAAACAAACCTGTCTCAGCCAAATACACTTTACTGAAGCCACTGCAGCTTTCTGGATTTCAGTTATCTCACTCAACTGAGGTATTTGGGTGAGATATACAGTCGTGGCCAAAAGTTTTAAGAATTACATAAATAATGGAAATTGGAAAAGTTGCTGCTTAAGTTTTTATAATAGCAATTTGCATATACTCCAGAATGTTATGAAAAGTGATCAAATGAATTGCATAGTCCTTCTTTGCCATGAAAATCTACTTAATCCCCCAAAAAACTTTCCACTGCATTTCATTGCTGTCATTAAAGGACCTGCTGAGATCATTTCAGTAATCGTCTTGTTAACTCAGATAAGAATGATGACGAGCACAAGGCTAGAGATCATTATGTCAGGCTGATTGCGTTAAAATGACTTGACCTGTTAAAAGGAGGGTGATGCTTGAAATCATTGTTCTTCCATTGTTAACCATGGTGACCTGCAAAGAAACGCGTGCAGCCATCATTTTGTTGCATAAAAATGGCTTCACAGGCAAGGATATTGTGGCTACTAAGATTGCACCTCAATCAACAATTTATAGGATCATCAAGAACTTCAAGGAAAGAGGTTCAATTCTTGTTAAGAAGGCTTCAGGGCATCCAAGAAAGTCCAGCAAGCGCCAGGATCGTCTCCTAAAGAGGATTCAGCTGCGGGATCGGAGTGCCACCAGTGCAGAGCTTGCTCAGGAATGGCAGCAGGCAGGTGTGAGCGCATCTGCACGCACAGTGAGGCGAAGACTTTTGGAAGATGGCCTGGTGTCAAGAAGGGCAGCAAAGAAGCCACTTCTCTCCAAAAAAAACATTAGGGACAGATTGATCTTCTGCAGAAAATATGGTGAATGGACTTCTGAGGACTGGGGCAAAGTCATATTCTCTGATGAAGCCTCTTTCCGATTGTTTGGGGCATCAGGAAAAAGGCTTGTCCGGAGAAGAAAAGGTGAGCACTACCATCAGTCTTGTGTCATGCCAACCATGAGACCATACATGTGTGGGGTTGCTTCTCATCTAAGGGAGTGGGCTCACTCACAATTTTGCCCAAAAACACAGCCATGAATAAAGAATAGTACCAAAACACCTTCCAACAGCAACTTCTTCCAACAATCCAACAACGGTTTGGTGAAGAACAATGCATTTTCCAGCACGATGGAGCACCGTGCCATAAGGCAAAAGTGATAACTAAGTGGCTCGGGGACCAAAACATTGACATTTTGGGTCCATGGCCTGGAAACTCCCCAGATCTTAATCCCATTGAGAACTTGTGGTCAATCCTCAAGAGGCGGGTGGACAAACAAAAACCCACTAATTCTGACAAACTCCAAGAAGTGATTATGAAAGAATGGGTTGCTATCAGTTAGGAATTGGCCCAGAAGTTGATTGAGAGCATGCCCAGTCGAATTGCAGAGGTCCTGAAAAAGAAGGGCCAACACTGCAAATACTGACTCTTTGCATAAATGTCATGTAATTGTCGATAAAAGCCTTTGAAACGTATGAAGTGCGTGTAATTATATTTCACTACTTCACAGAAACAACTGAAACAAAGATCTAAAAGCAGATTAGCAGCAAACTTTGTGAAAACTAATATTTGTGTCATTCTCAAAACTTTTGGCCACGACTGTACACACCTTCCACCACAGTAGATATAGATAGATATAGAGATGTAAATAGATATGGTAAATAATGATAGATATCGCTCCATCTTCACACACATATCATATATACAGGTCATTCTCAAAAAATTAGCATATTGTGATAAAGTTCATTATTTTCTGTAATGTACTGATAAACATTAGACTTTCATATATTTTAGATTCATTACACACCAACTGAAGTAGTTCAAGCCTTTTATTGTTTTAATATTGATGATTTTGGCATACAGCTCATGAAAACCCAAATTTCCTATCTCAAAAAATTAGCATATTTCATCCGACCAATAAAATAAAAGTGTTTTTAATACAAAAAAAGTCAACCTTCAAATAATTATGTTCAGTTATGTACTCAATACTTGGTCGGGAATCCTTTTGCAGAAATGACTGCTTCAATGCGGCGTAGCATGGAGGCAATCAGCCTGTGGCACTGCTGAGGTGTTATGGAGGCCCAGGATGCTTCGATAGCGGCCTTAAGCTCATCCAGAGTGTTGGGTCTTGCGTCTCTCAACTTTCTCTTCCCAATATCCCACAGATTCTCTATGGGGTTCAGGTCAGGAGAGTTGGCAGGCCAATTGAGCACAGTAATACCATGGTCAGTAAACCATTTACCAGTGGTTTTGGCACTGTGAGCAGGTGCCAGGTCGTGCTGAAAAATGAAATCTTCATCTCCATAAAGGTTTTCAGCAGATGGAAGCATAAAGTGCTCCAAAATCTCCTGATAGCTAGCTGCATTGACCCTGCCCTTGATAAAACACAGTGGACCAACACCAGCATCTGACATGGCACCCCAGACCATCACTGACTGTGGGTACTTGACACTGGACTTCAGGCATTTTGGCATTTCCCTCTCCCCAGTCTTCCTACAGACTCTGGCACCTTGATTTCCGAATGACATGCAACAGTCCAGTGCTGCTTCTCTGTAGCCCAGGTCAGGCGCTTCTGCCACTGTTTCTGGTTCAAAAGTGGCTTGACCTGGGGAATGCGGCACCTGTAGCCCATTTCCTGCACACGCCTGTACACGGTGGCTCTGGATGTTTCTACTCCAGACTCAGTCCACTGCTTCCGCAGGTCCCCCAAGGTCTGGAATCGGTCCTTCTCCACAATCTTCCTCAGGGTCCGGTCACCTCTTCTCGTTGTGCAGCGTTTTCTGCCAAACTTTTTCCTTCCCACAGACTTCCCACTGAGGTGCCTTGATACAGCACTCTGGGAACAGCCTATTCATTCAGAAATTTCTTTCTGTGTCTTACCCTCTTGCTTGAGGGTGTCAATGATGGCCTTCTGGACAGCAGTCAGGTCGGCAGTCTTACCCATGATTGCGGTTTTGAGTAATGAACCAGGCTGGGAGTTTTTAAAAGCCTCAGGAATCTTTTGCAGGTGTTTAGAGTTAATTAGTTGATTCAGATGATTAGGTTAATAGCTCGTTTAGAGAACCTTTTCATGATATGCTAATTTTTTTAGATAGGAATTTTGGGTTTTCATGAGCTGTATGCCAAAATCATCAATATTAAAACAATAAAAGGCTTGAACTACTTCAGTTGGTGTGTAATGAATCTAAGATATATGAAAGTCTTATGTTTATCAGTACATTACAGAAAATAATGAACTTTATCACAATATGCTAATTTTTTGAGAAGGACCTGTATATACAGGTCCTTCTCAAAAAATTAGCATATTGTGATAAAGTTCATTATTTTCTGTAATGTACTGATAAACATTAGACTTTCATATATTTTAGATTCATTACACACCAACTGAAGTAGTTCAAGCCTTTTATTTTTTTTATATTGATGATTTTGCCATACAGCTCATGAAAACCCAAAATTCATATCTCAAAAAATTTGCATATCATGAAAAGGTTCTCTAAACGAGCTTTTAACCTAATCATCTGAATCAATTAATTAACTCTAAACACCTGCAAAAGATTCCTGAGGCTTTTAAAAACTCCCAGCCTGGTTCATTACTCAAAACCGCAATCATGGGTAAGACTGCCGACCTGACTGCTGTCCAGAAGGCCATCATTGACACCCTCAAGCAAGAGGGTAAGACACAGAAAGAAATTTCTGAACGAATAGGCTGTTCCCAGAGTGCTGTATCAAGGCACCTCAGTGGGAAGTCTGTGGGAAGGAAAATGTGTGGCAGAAAACGCTGCACAACGAGAAGAGGTGACCGGACCCTGAGGAAGATTGTGGAGAAGGACCGATTCCAGACCTTGGGGGACCTGCGGAAGCAGTGGACTGAGTCTGGAGTAGAAACATCCAGAGCCCCCGTGTACAGGCGTGTGCAGGAAATGGGCTACAGGTGCCGCATTCCCCAGGTCAAGCCAATTTTGAACCAGAAACAGCAACAGAAGCGTCTGACCTGGGCTACAGAGAAGCAGCACTGGACTGTTGCATGTCATTCAGAAATCAAGGTGCCAGAGTCTGGAGGAAGACTGGGGAGAGGGAAATGCCAAAATGCCTGAAGTCCAGTGTCAAGTACCCGCAGTCAGTGATAGTCTGGGGTGCCATGTCAGCTGCTGGTGTTGGTCCACTGTGTTTTATCAAGGGCAGGGTCAATGCAGCTAGCTATCAGGAGATTTTGGAGCACTTCATGCTTCCATCTGCTGAAAAGCTTTATGGAGATGAAGATGTCATTTTTCAGCACGACCTGGCACCGGCTCACAGTGCCAAAACCACTGGTAAATGGTTTACTGACCATGGTATTACTGTGCTCAATTGGCCTGCCAACTCTCCTGACCTGAACCCCATAGAGAATCTGTGGGATATTGGGAAGAGAAAGTTGAGAGACGCAAGACCCAACACTCTGGATGAGCTTAAGGCCGCTATCGAAGCATCCTGGGCCTCCATAACACCTCAGCAGTGCCACAGGCTGATTGCCTCCATGCCACGCCGCATTGAAGCAGTCATTTCTGCAAAAGGATTCCCGACCAAGTATTGAGTGCATAACTGAACAGAATTATTTGAAGGTTGACTTTTTTTGTATTAAAAACACTTTTCTTTTATTGGTCGGATGAAATATGCTAATTTTTTTAGATAGGAATTTGGGGTTTTCATGAGCTGTATGCCAAAATCATCAATATTAAAACAATAAAAGGCTTGAACTACTTCAGTTGTGTGTAATGAATCTAAAATATATGAAAGTCTAATGTTTATCAGTACATTACAGAAAATAATGAACTTTATCACAATATGCTAATTTTTTGAAAAGGACCTGTATATACACACACACACCCTGTACACCTATGTACATATCCACACACATGTATGTATTTTATATATATTACATTGTGGGAAAATCAGTAACCTTTATTCAATGCTGGGAATGTAGGATTGCTATCATTATGTTGATTTCTCTATGTAGTTATTTGACTGGAGGACTGATGAGATGACACCTGAGGTGCTGTTGTCACTATGGCCTCACAAGTAGGCATGCTTGCCGTGATGCATGCTGGGATTTTTACTTTCACTTTGCAGCTGCTCCGCCCACACAGCCTCTCATCTTTGTGAGCATGCTATGCTGAATGCAGTAGAAAAATGATATATCAAAGAGCTGTGTGTTTATTCTAGTAGCGCTCTTCACCCTCCTCGCTGTGAAGCTGCAGTATCCTAGCAGGACCGCAAGACGCCTGCCACATGAAATAAGCAATAAATAAAAGAATCTTGATACCGCGCTCTGTCAATTTTAGCTGCAATGTGAATAAGCCCCCCTCACACCCTCCGTACGGACTAGGCTCTGGGATGTCACAAATCTCAGTTACCTTTACTCTAGATGTTTTTCTCCCAAGTCCTAGGTTCTTTTGGGATGTGTTTGGAGCTTTCTTTGCAGGCACAGGTCAGGTCAGGGTGTCTTGAACCTGGAGAAGCAGCCCGGCCGGCAGCGCGGCTCCTTTAGTTCAATCTCGTGATTCACGCTCATACACAGCAGGAGTGATGTCACTACTGTGACTACGGGTAGTCACAGGTACCACTAAGCCTCAGATAGAGTCGCTATCCTTGGTCAGGAATGTTACGCCAACCCATTCCTGACAAAGGATAGTGACTCTGAACCACAAGATTGAACTAAAGGAGCCGCGCTCCGAGCCGGGGCGCGTCTCCAGGTTCAAGACACTCTGACCTGACCTGTGCCTGCAAAAATAGCTCCAAACACATCCCAAAAGGACCTAGGACTTTGGAGAAAAACATCTAGAGTTAGGCTCCATTCACACGTCCGCAAAATGGGTCCGCATAATTGCGGAAAGGGTGCGGACCCATTCATTCTCTATGGGGACGGAATGTGCTGTCCGCATCCACATTTGCGGATCCGCACTTCCGCATCCGTGATTCCGTTTCCGCAAAAAAATAGAACATGTCCTATTCTTGTCCGCAATTGCGGACAAGAACAGGCATATTCTATTAGTGTCGGCAATGTGCAGTCCGCAAAATGCGGAAAGCACATTGCCGCTTTCCGTGTTTTGCGGATCTGTGGCTCCGTGTATCCGCAAAACAGGTTGCGAATGTGTGAATGGAGCCTAAAGGTAACTCAGATTTGTGACATCCCACAGCCTAGTTCGTATGGAGGGTGTGAGGGGGGCTTATTCACATTGCAGCTAAAACTGACAGAGCGCGGTATCTAGAAAAATTATATATACACAGTATATCTCTCATGATACAAATACCTCTTGGCTTTAGTTATTGTTTAGGGCACTTTATTGCTTTTTATACTTATGGTAGCCAACCCCTTTAAGTGCTGGCTTTGAATGGAGAGGTGGCTATGCATGTGTGGTGCACTCTTCATTCACTGCTATAGGATTTCCAAAAACTGCTAAGTGTGCTTGCTTGGCTATTTTTGTAACTCCCATAGAAGTTAATGGTGGGAACAAAGCACATGCATGGCAACCTTTCCAATCAATGGAGGGTGGCTGTGCTTGAGAGGTGCGCTCTCCTTTGCTTCGAAGGGCTCGTTGTGGAGATAGGAGCAGGTCCCAGAGGTAGGACCCGCATCTATCCGACATTAATTGCATATCCTAGCAATACGCCACCAATGTCTGAGATGGGAATAACATTTAATGGATCAGCATCTTCAAAGCCAAAGAAGGTGCCACAACTATGCAATGGCTGTATATAGCATTGACTTTCACTTCAATGAGGCTGAGCTGCAATACCTGACACAACCCACGGACAGGCACGGTTTTTGGAAGAATTTAGCCAAGCGTTTCTAACTATGTATGACCACTTTAACCCCTTAGTGACCAGCCTGTTTTGGGCCTTACTAACCAAGCGTTTTTTTTTTTCTTTTTTCATCGTGGCGTTCCAAGAGCTATAACTTTTTTATTTTTCTGTTTATAAAGCTTTATGAGGGCTTGTTTTTTGCGGGACAAGTTGTAGCTTTTAATGGAGCCATTTTGGGGTACACATAACTTTCTGATAAACTTTTATTAACTCTTTCTGGGAGGGAGATGGGAAAAACAGCAATTCTGCCACTGCATTTTAACGTTATAAATTTTACGGCGTTCATTTTTCTGTATAATTAACATAATATCTTTTTTCTCTGGGTCAGTACGATTACAGTGATATCAAATACATATAGTTTTTTTTTACATTTTACTACCGTTTTGCAATAAAACCCCTTTTTTAAAAAAAATTAAAAATGTTTTTGCATTGCCGCTTTATTTATTTTTACGTCGTTAACCATAGGGGATAATTTACATGATATTTATGTAGTTAGGGTCATTACAGATGTGGAAATAGCAAACATATGGGGAATATTTTTTTTTACAATTTTTTTATTGAAAAGCGTATTTTCTATGGGAAAAAAAGCGTACTTTTTTAATGGGATTTTTTTTATTGACTAAATGAGTTTTTTTTATTATTTTTTTGCCACTTAATAGTCCCACAAGGGGACTATAACAGAGAGCTTTTTGATTGATTTTAAAATGAATTTTAAAGGCAATGCTATTCTGACATTATTTATCAGTAAATAAGAGGGAGACCAATATTGTCTCTCCAATGTACTACCAAATCAAAATTGAACTACAGAAACCCCAAAAAAAAGGGGGCAAAGGGAATCAAAACTTAACTTTTACTCATGCTACAATAAAAATCATGCTACACCAAATAGACATACAAATCACAGTTATGTAAATAACCACCTAAACTGTAACAGATTATAGCACACTACACAGTATTAGCGGGCCCATAGAAAACAATGGAAGGGAACAATCTCACCAGTCCAGACGTAGTAGGTCCATAGGGAGATGTGGATCATTCACAAAACCCAACAACAAAGTGGTGCCCTAGTGTGCTCACTTGAGTACGATGTCTGTATACAGCTGGGAGGTACAGATATTCTTAGTTGCAAAACAGGCAAGCGGGTGGGTGGCTCTTAATTTCTTGCATCAAGATGGCAACAGGAACAACTAGCCCTATATCACCCTGCAGTAATTGGAGGGGACTAGAAGCACCCTACCTATCTATACAGAGCACTCTCCCTGAAAGGGGCGACCCCATCCAGATACCTGTCCCTAAACCCTGGCAAAATACCTAATGTACCCTAAATAAAAGTTCCCAACGTGCCACATTTCATTTGGATAACTCTTCACGGAAAAACGGACAATCTTAGGGTACATTCACACTTCCGCAATTTCGTTACGCATTTTGCGGAACAGAATTGCAGACCCATTCATTTCTATGGGTTCAGCACGACGTGCTGCCCGAATACGGAATTGCGGACCTGCACTTCCGGGTCCGCAATTCCATTCCCCCCAAAAATAGAACATGTCCTATTCTTGTCCGCAATTGTGAACAAGAATAGGCATATTCTATTAGTGCTGGCAATGTGCGGTCCGCAAAATGCGGAACGCACATTTCCGCTGTCCGTGTTTTGCGGATCCACAAAACACGTTGCGGACGTGTGAATGGACCCTTACAGTATTCTGAGTACATGATATGCTAAATACACAAAAATGCTGGATACACAAATATATGCTGCTGAACATGTTGGGCTATTGGTGTGTCCCTCATATTGGAAATGTCGTTCAAGTGTTCACCTACACTCCTACGAAGTTCATGGGTAGTTTTTCCAATGTATTCTATGCTGCATTCACAAGAGAAGCGATAAATAACCCCTCTAGTTCTACAATTTGTGTAGTGCTGAATAAAATATACTCTCCCCGCAGGGGTGTAACTAAAGGCCCATGGGCCCTGGTGCAAGAGTTCAGCTTGGGCCCCCCTTCCCTCAGTACTTTGTGGCAAGGGACAGGAAAACACATAGCCTTCATGCCACCAGGGGCAAAAATGTAAACGCCCCTCCCCCTCAATCCAAATTCTTGACCTAACCCCTTCCCTGCAGCCAGAGGTGTAACTTCACCAGCATGCACTTTCTATAATTCCAGTGTCCTCTGATATGGCACAAGGGTCTTTGGGGCCCCTCAGGCTCCTGGGCCCGGTAGCGACTGCTACCTCTGCACCCCCTATAGCTACGCCCCTGTCTCCCCGTGATATCACTTGTGAAAGTCTTGCTGGTCTGGATGTGTTTACAAGCTATACGCCCACTGCACCTGAAGCAGCCCATCATGCGTGTTTGTTCGTGTAGCCACAGCCAGCCAGAAGGAGTCAGTGATACAAACTCACTATGCACCAATATGTCCCGTAGGCTCCGCTCACGGCGATACATGATGTGAAGGTAGTCACCTACTACCTTTTTCAAATCAGAATCCATGGTGAGAATTCCCCAATGTTGATTTATTACTTCCCGAATCTGTTGCGCCGCCTTATCATGCAAGGTGACAAGGCAAATCAATTTTGCATCCTGGTTCTCCACTGGTTTAGGTGAGAGGAAGTTGGATCTTTCTTTTTGTAAGGCTGACCTAAATGCAGGTCTAAGAACTTTATCCAGATAGCCACTCTGTATAAATCTGGCAAAAAAATCGGAAGCCTGACATAAAAACTCCCGTTTTGTGGAACAATTCCTACAAAGACGTAGGTACTGCTCTTCGGAATCCCTCTTCTGAGTGGGGTTGGGTAACTGCTCTGCCATCTCAGAAGGTTGGTGGAACTCAGTTTCGGGTAGACTGAGGTGTCTAATTCACCTCCCTCATTCCTAGTAATCATCACATCCAAAAAGGGTAGGGACACCTCGTCTATTTCATAAGTGAAGCGTAGGCCGATACAATACTGATTCAACTCCTTAACAAAGCACAGGGAGGTTCACGCCGTGGCCAGCCAAGAGGGGCCTACAGGGGACGAGACCAACGTTTTTTGGGGCAACCCAATCAAGGGCAATTCAATAAAGCCCCAATGTATCCCCTTCACAATCGTGCCCAACATCTCAAAATTAGTTTCCGGCCCCCAGGTTGTCAATTTGTCTGCTCGGCTGTTGAGTACCATCGAAACCTGAGTTCTCGAGTTGGGCCTCTCTTTTGTGCCTACACCAAAATTTGACAGATTCAGTCTGATTAAGGACTTGAATCTGTTTATTCGCAAGTTATGGTGGCAGAAACATTTCAGACACCAGGAGAGAAAACTGTGTAGAGAACTGGGGATTCTGGTAGATATTTTACCTGATGTTCATCTCCTTTATGATCTTGAATCAGAAACGTATCGTAGTGAAGGAACAGGCCCATTTACCAATTTAAAATTGAAGAGCAATAGGATGCCACCCCTAACGGGAGAAGTCTCTTGTATAGACGTCTTTTTGGAACTTGTAACCAAACAGATTGAGGGGTTGAGACTTCACTCTTCTCCTTCGAATTGTGATCATGCCATGACTGCGGCTATTACTGATTTGGAAAATGACCACTCAGTGGTTATTAAACCATCTGATAAGGGTGGTAATACCGTGGTCATGGATAATGACCAATATCGAATCATGTGTGAGTCTCTACTTAGGGATCAGGAGACTTATCAGGTACTTACTCAGGACCCTACCAATAGATTTAGGGGGGAGCTTAAGAGCATTCTTAATGAGGCAAAACAGTCACAGGTTATTACACAGGAGGAATATGATTTCTTGCTGCCCACACATCCACGCATATCAACATTTTACTGCCTTCCTAAATTACATAAGGGAGTTTCGCAGACCGTGTATCCAATGTGGGGAATCTCTGTCAGAATCTGGGTATCTACATTGACCAAGTATTGGCATACTTTGTGTCTGCTTTACCATCATACACATGGGACACAACAGACCTGTTGAGACACCTTAAGGGGGTCCATATTGAGGGGGCAGTTGGCTTTGTAGCATTGACGTGGAAGCGCTATATTCCAGTATCCCACACAATCTAGGAATTCAAGCTGTAGAGCACTTTTTACAATCTCGGGGCTATCAGTACCACACCCACAGCCTTTTCGTTCTCCACATTTTGGAATTTACTTTGACTAGAAATGTCTTCTCCTTTAACAACAAATTGTACCACCAGCTCAGAGGCACTGCGATGAGGAGTCTGCATGCCCCGTTGTATGCAAATTTGTTCCTGGGCTGGTGGGAGGAGACTATAGTCTTTGCCGAGGACAAGGGAAATGCCCTTGATTCTATAGGGCTGTGGGCGCGGTACATTGATGATATTTTTGTCATCTGGAATGATCGCAGATCTGCCTTCGAGTCCTTTCTTAAGGAGTTGAAACAGAACTGTATCGGCCTACGCTTCACTTATGAAATAGACGAGGTGTTCCTACCCTTTTTGGATGTGATGATTACTAGGAATGCGGGAGGTGAATTAGACACCTCAGTCTACCGGAAACAGAGTTCCACCAATTCCCTTCTGAGATGATATTACGGGGAGAGTATATTCTATTCAGCACTACATAAATTGTAGAACTAGAGGGGCAAAGGTTTAAAAGTAATATAAGGAAGTATTACTTTACTGAGAGAGTAGTGGATGCATGGAATAGCCTTCCTGCAGAAGTGGTAGCTGCAAATACAGTGAAGGAGTTTAAGCATGCATGGGATAGGCATAAGGCTATCCTTCATATAAGATAGGGCCAGGGACTATTCATAGGATTCAGATATATTGGGCAGACTAGATGGGCCAAATGGTTCTTATCTGCCGACACATTCTATGTTTCTATGTTTCTAGAGGGGTTATTTATCACTTCTCTTGTGAATGCAGCATAGAATACATTGGAAAAACTACCCGTGAATTTCGTAGGAGAGTAGGTGAACACTTGAACGACATTGCCAATATGAGGAACACACCAATAGTCCAACATGTTCAATGCCATCATCATGGTAGGGCCAATGTGTCCTTTATGGGCATTGACAGAGTTTTGCCCCCAAAAAAGGGTGGTAATTGGGATTGTTTAATTCTCCAAAGAGAGGCTCGTTGGATTTATTATCTAAAGACTTCGATTCCAACGGGCCTCAACGAACAATTGAATTATAGTTGCTTCCTATGAACCCCTTTTTTGATATACCTTTTCTGCCAATTATTTTTTGTTTATTAAGTATAGCCAATTTATAGGATGCAGGTGTCCTTATGGTAATTTATACCTGATCCTACCTTCACCCTTTTATGTTTATTTTTTTCTATTATCTATTGTCGTTGAGATATATAAAGTTATTGGTCTCCCAAAGCCCTTTGGGCAATTGAATGTATTCAGATTCCTGCAAAAATGCTTCATTTTCTATCTGCCATTTGTTTGTGTTGAATACTAGCAGGCACTAGTTACCTGTGCCTTGTCTGACAGCCAGAGCATCCCTGGACTCCTTAGCAGGGCGTCTCCGGATTGTACGAGTTCCGCCCCACGTAACCGCCTCTGTGTTCTAAGGTAAGCAGCGCATCATGCGTCTGCTTTCCTGGGTGCATAGTGGGTGCGTCACGTGATTTGATCACCTGACCATATGGGCGGGCCCCTGTAATAGGCGAGAAGCGGCCTTTAAATTCATCGCACTGAGCACCATACTGGGCGCTCAGTAATGCAATTCCTACCCACTGGCAGGCTAGTTATTATATTGTATACTTGTAGACCCCTTTCACTGCAGGGCATCTTTACTTAGGGGATCTTTGTTACCTCCCATGTGGCTCCACTAAACCATGGGATTATTGTGGGATAATTTTTCCAATTTATCCCCATAAGTTTTGTTTGTATTTTTTTCCCTATTTTTGGGCCCCATTTTTTGCTTGATGTACTTAGCATTTTGGTGTATTCAGCGTAGACAGCATATTTTTGTGTATCCAGCATTTTTGTGTATTTAGCATATCATGTACTCAGCATACCCTAAGATTGTCCGTTTCCCCTGAAGAGTTATCCAAACGAAATGTGGCATGTCGGGAACTTTTATTTAGGGTACATTAGGGATTTTGCTAGGGTTTAGGGACAGGTATCTGGACAGGGTCGCCCCTTTCGGAGCGAGTGCTCTGTATAGATAGGCAGGGAACTTCTAGTCTTCTCCCCTTACTGCAGGGTGATATAAGGCTAGTTGTTCCTGTTGCCATCTTGATGCAAGAAAGCCGCCCGCTTGCTTGCTTGTTTTGCAACTAAGAATATCTGAACCACCCAGCTGTATACAGACAACGTACCCAAGTGAGCACACTAGGGCACCACTTTGCTGTTGGGGATCATGAATGATCCACATCTCCCTATGGACCTACTACGTCTGGACTGGTGAGATTGTTCCCTTTTATTGTAGCATGAGTAAAAGTTAAGTTTTAATTCCCTTTGCCCCCTTCTTTTTGGGGTTTCTGTAGTTCTATTCTGACATTGACCAGTAGGCTGCACAAGAGAGGAGCAGCCTGCTGAAAATTACTGAAGGCTTGTCTGGGGCCTACATCAGACCCCAGGTAGCATTCACATACATCGTCACCCCGCAATCGCATTTGCGGTGCCGATGGGAGAAAGAGGGTGTCCGCTCCCTCTGTCAGCACTTTACATGCGGCGGGCGCCATTACCCGGCATGTGAATTGTTAAACAGCACGGATCGACACTTCTGCCGGGCCTTGCTGTTAGAGCAGGGCCGCAGCTCTCATGTGGGGAGACCCGTGCAGCGCTTAGACTGGGCTGCCGTAAAAAAGCGCTGGCACAGCCTAAGGCCCCTTAGTGACCGCCGTAAAAAGACGTATGGGTGGTCACTATGGGGTTAATCTTGTGAACCTCTTAACAAATTGATGTGCAAACCAAGCAACTAAATCTAATAGGGGGATTATTTGTTTTTGAGTACAGCTATGTTTTAAATATGTTAATTAGTCTCTCAAAAAGCATCCATAAAAGATAGGGACTTGCACTGATAGCAAAAGGGCCAGTGTTTGTTTCCCAACTTCCCATGACTCTTAAACCAATTCCTCACCTCATGTGTGCGAACAATGTGGTGCCTATGTATAAGGGTATCCTGAACAGCTTCTCTCACTTTGTAGCAGAGGTTGGGGCTAAAGAGGACCTGTAACCTGTAACATGTCAGTTTTAGTAACCACTTACATTCCCCATGGAATAACAATTCTGGAGCATCTAATTTTATTTCTCTTAGGCTACATTCAGACGACAGTGCTGTGTTTTGCGGCCCACAAATTGTGGCTCCGCAAAACACGGATACCAGCAGTGTCCCTTCTGCGAAACACACATGGCCGGCGCTATATAGAAGATGCCTATTTTTGTCCATGATTGCGGACAAGACTAAGACATGCTCTATATTTTTGGGGGGGCCACAGATGCGGGCAACACACGGTGTGCTTTCCACATATTTTGTGGCCCCATTATAATGAATAGGTCTGCACCCGTTCCACAAAATTGTGGAACGTATGCGAATCCATTGATACGGTCGTGTGAATAAGGCCTTATCATGTGTTATCTCTCTTATCTGATCTATTCTTAGATGTGCCGTTCCTTTATTATTCCTGAAGTTATGAATAAATTGCTTACCTATCAGACTCTTACCTACAGTGGAATCCTTCAAAAGAAACCTAAAAACCCACCTCTTCAGACAAGCCTACAACCAGTGACCCTGCCGCCTCTATACCGCCATGAGCAGCTTCCCCCGCACCTACTGTGTCCTTCTCCCATACCATGTAGATTGTAAGCCCTCACGGGCAGGGCCCTCTCTCCTTCTGTACCAGTTTGTAACTCACCTTGTTCATGCTTAGTGCAACTGTCTGTATTATGTATGTTTACCCCTTTTCATATGTACAGCGCTATGGAATAAATGGTGCTTTAATAATAATAATAATTGCTAGCAGTTTGCAATGAAGTTCCAGATGGGTGTTACCAGTTGGGGCTGTGTCCCTGCACAGTCTGACACTGATATCACTGATTGAATAATATTAAACTGTGCAGGGGCACACCCACAATGGATAAAACCCATCTGGACCTTCATTACAGACTTCTAATAATTCATTCATAAGGGTCTAGAAGGAAGAATTGAAGAATAACGCAACATAGAGACATATGAAACGAAGCTCCAGAATTGTTATGAGAACTGGGTAGAGGTAGTTGCTGAAACAAACGAGTCAAGAAAGTTAAGGTCCTATGTAACCATGGATGGGACCCTGCTCTGCAAAGGCCTTATAGTAGGCGCATGGGCTGCCGCCTTGGCATGTAGACCCACTTGTTAATTTAAAAGTGAATTTATCTTTAGAAAATGTAGTGAAGTGTTAAATGAACCCTCATTGATAGGAATGGAAATCCTGGAAGGGGTATTCAATAATTAAATTCAAACTCATTTGATTCTCATCGACTATTCTAAGGTATAGAAATCTGTGTCAAGCCCTGAAGGAACATAAATAAAGACTAATACAAAGTTCTGATGTACAGTACCTCATGCCAGTAGGCAAGTTGAATTTGGTAATTGCATGTATTGAGGCACAATAATGTCTAAACTTGGTCCTTGTCAAGTAATTTTTAGCATACAGATGTAGCTTCATGCAAATGTGAGTTAGTTGCCTGCCAGAGGTCCCAACCTTTTGGATTTTAATACTATCTCATTCACCATCATTAGTTTTCTATTTTAGCAGCACAACATTGCGCCCTTAATATCATGAGGCCAAAGTCACAGCGTAGCTATAAAGATGGCTAATAATTGTCCTACACCAATCTGGCTAGTAGAATCTAAGGCTACCCCTAGGTGTTTACCAGAGCCTGCTGGATGGACTTGGCTACTGGAAACTCAAATTACACCTGCGGAGTAAGATTGCAGAAAACAGGGACCTACCCAAAAGGGAAACAGAAGAGTGGTCAGTTTGCAAGGGTAAAAACAAGGAGTCAATAGACAAAAGGGTTAATCAGCAGACAAGCCAAAGTTGGTACATGGAAGATATCTAGGCAGTAATAGGGTAGAAGCACTAATAACAAATTGATGAACAGGAGCCAGGACACATACAAAATCACAGGCACTAACCTAAAATCAGTGTCTCATTTCAATCCCCTTTTATTGGACACTGAGCAACAGCCATGATTGGCTTGGCATCCCATCCCTCTGTTAGGCTGACCAGCCATGGTCATGGTTAGGTAATGCCATAACAGTAGCCTTAGCCTTAATAAGAACTTATACTAGTGAAAACAGTTACGTACAAATAATTTTGAATATAACCTACATCAAAGGGATTGCCTGGTTTAGACCTCTATCCACGCCTGAGAGTGGCTACAATGGACAATTCTTTCTGGAGAACCCAACATTTGTATTAAAGTCTATCGATTTGGCAGAATGTAATGCTTAGTTTCTCCTGTGGTGATGCTGCAGGGGTATAAAACACTTACTACCAGCCCCCTGCAGATTATGTGTAAAGCACTGTAGGTGTGTCTATGCAATTTTTTTTTACCTTTAAGAATCAATTTCTTCTTGACAAGAATTCAGATTGTTATGATTACTATGAATAAATAGTCAGAATGGTTGAAATGTTTGGATCTAAATTCTGTCTGGCCCTCATATTTTTAAAGAAAGGTTCTGTTTTGAGGATTAACAGAGTTTTATTTTTTACATTTTGTAATGGAAATATTTGAGTCAAATTTTCAGAAAGAAATATTGTTACTATTGTTACATTACCAGCATCACTGTGTATGTTAGCTTGCTGCGCTCATGTATATTGTAAGGATCTGAATATTAATGCATTCAAGCCCCTAAACAATAGGACAAAATTGATAGAGCAAATTCAAATCACTTTGTGATTGTGAAGTCATTTGAGTAAGCCACTAGGGTGTAATAAAAAATAAATAAATTGCTCGAATTCAAAAATTTTTGCTCACCGAATAAATAACAGCAACAGGTCCCTCCTTAAGAGAGCTTAAATTGAATGACAAATCTTCTATCTATCTATCTATCTATCTATCTATCTATCTATCTATCATCTATCTATCTATCTATCTATCTATCTATACATCTCATATCTATCAATCCATCTTATGTCTATCTATCTATCTATCTATCTATCTATCAATCACCTATCATCATCTATCTATACATCTCATATCTATCAATCCATCTTATGTCTATCTATCTCATTATCTATCTATCTATTTATCTATCTATCTATCTATACATCTCATATCTATCAATCCATCTTATATCTATCTATCTATTTATCTATCAATCACCTATTATCATCTATCTATACATCTCATATCTATCAATCCATCTTATGTCTGTCTATCTATCTATCTATCTCATTATCTATCTTTCTATTTATCTATCTATCTATCTATCCATCTCATATCTATCAATCCATCTTATGTCTATATATCTATCAATCACCTATCATCATCTATCTATACATTTCATATATATATATCTATACATCTCATATCTATCAATCCATCTCATGTCTATCTATCTATCTATCTATCTATCTATCTATCTGTACTTTTAGAAAATATAGACACAATGTAACAAAACTATTATTTTTGTTTTATTATAGTAAAAGAAAGGTAAATTTCATATGTCTATGGTATTACAATTAGAATAGTATTAATAGTATCTATAGGTAGCTAAACTGCATTAACACAAACTCAGCTTATTTTGTTAAAGCGATAAATCTTTTGTGTTCTTTTCATTTAACGTATTTCATTGCTAATTAATTTATTATTATGTTTGTTGCTATCATGCTTCATATTAAGTGCATTCTTCTGTAAATGGATCTTCAAATGCTATGGATGTTTCTAAGACATGCCTGTTTGTTCAATGGGAAGGCAAAAAAATTGAAAAAAGAATAAAAATAACAAATTTATTGCTAAAATTTTGCATTTTACTTACATGAAAGCATGATTTACTTCTAAATACCAATGCCCACATAGTCACATAATTCTTGTCTTTTAATTCCTAGTCTTCTAACATGGACGATTAGCTAGTTATTATAATTTGTAGAGTTAATTTTCAGAAAGTTTTGGTAATTAAAGCCTGCGTTTCCTGCTTTAGTATGCAAACAGTTTGGTTTTGACATTTTGAATGTGAAGCTCTCATGTGGATTGTTTTATAGCAGTACATATTCATTACTATCTAGGCAAAGACTCAGCTCCACAGGGCTTATTTGTCTAAGACTTGAAAAGGATCAAAGGTTGATAAGTGATCACGCTAACGACAATCCAAAGGCAATTGAATGATTCATTAAGTTAGTTTTACTAATTGTGACTCCTTTCTTATGTCTCCAGTGTTCTCATAGTTTATTATTTGTTAATTGCTTTGTAATTTTCTTTCCTTTTTTTATTTTGTGCCAGAAATATTAACATAACATTAATTATCCTCTAGAACATGCAAATTCAGCGCAGTGACTTCGTAAGGAGATTAGTATTTATTAACTTCCCCCCCCCCCCGAACTTAAAGCCCCTCAAAGCCAATACATAAGACCTTACCTGGATCTTGCCAACAGATCCATTCTTAAAAATAAGGATACAAAAAGAAGTCATTCTTAAGTAAAATCTTCCGAATAGTATTCAAATAGATGCTTCATCTTAGCATTTGGTCAAGCTGTTTGAATTTGTGACGGGGAAATACTGACTTGCCTTTTTATTATCTCAGGTGATAAATATTGCATTGCCTGCATTTAAAACTTTTAATACTAGGGGTGTGAGATGTAGCACCTGTTATTTTTTTTATGATCAGGTTATTTCCACTTCGCATTTCTTTAACCAAACGGGAGTGAAATGTAATCTTGTCCCCCTTTGTTCGCCCCATTTTATTTTAGGGGATCAGTTCTGTAAAGTAAAAAAAAAAAAGGGGCTGGAAAGGCTTGATTGTCTACCGAGCCAAAAAGTAAGAGAGAGAGAGAGAGAGAGAAAAAGAAGGGCCCTGCTAATGTTGCACTGAAATGATTCTCAAAGGCCCCCCAGGCTGCACTCAGCATCCAGACTTCATTAAATTTTCATACCAAGCACTTGGCCAAGGTCTATTTATGAAAATGTGCTTTCCGCTACATGAAAAAAAAAAAGAAAAAAGGAATTAGATAAGAGAACAAAGAAGAATTCATTAACTATATATATATATATATATATATACACATATAAAATCATGATTTGCTTGCACCTAAAACAACTGTAAAAAATTAAAAATAAATTAAGCTAGCTAATACAATCATTAGCCGTACAGGTTCTATAGTATTTGCTTAATGTAAAATCCACTTATTGATGCCCTCACTTATATGTTTGTGTTCTTGGTGTATTTATATGTTTGTGTTCATTTGCCCATTATTATGTTTATTATTATGTAAATGTTAATTTATTCATTTATATGTTTGTTCTTATCTGTGTATTTATATGTCTGTGTTCATTTGTCTATTAATATGTACGTGTTCATAGTGGTTTTATTCATACTTTCCATACTTTCTCCTTACCATAACTACAGTATTATCTCATCCTGCCTATATGTAGCCATTTGGTAGCATTTACTTGTCAGTGCTTCTGTCCACCGTCGTGACAGCTTGCTTAGAAAAAAAAAAAGTTTCTGTAGATGTCTATGGTGAACACACACCCTCAACACAACACACTCTCGCAGCAACAACAATACTACATAATTTAAAAGGGCAGCCAGCGCAAGGACCTCAGAGATGCTAACGTGATTAAAAACAAGTCCCTCATTCATTGGGAAAGTGTACACAATAAAATATATTCCCTGTCTAATGCCCTCAGAAAAGGATTAATGTGGTCCCAGGCGAAATGCCAAATTGCGAATTTGAGGGAGTCTGAAACCATAGTGAGTGATGGTTCGGGTAGAGTGAAGGATAGATACATTAATGAGAGTTGGATACGTTTCTACAAAGTTTACTGCAAACTTAAACCATTCTCACAAGCCTTCATTGATTTCTGAGTGTCTTTTTCACTTGACAAAAACTCAACTAATTGTTTCAGTGGCAAAGTAATGTTGCAGTCTCTATATAGGAGGACAATTAATAGAGTTTTAAAGCTGGAAGTTGAAACTTTAATCAATAAGCTTTCATTTGCTCTTTTCACTTCTTTTTTTTTCTTCAGTAGAAATATTGGCAAAGTCTTTGTATAATCCCAATTTATCTCCATGTTTTGAAATTCCCCAATATATTGCTGAAATTCAATCTATTGCAAAATATATTTTTTTAACACTTTTTATGTATTGAAAGACTATTTTCAGACTAATTTATTTCTTGTATGCAATGTATAATTGTTTGGGTCAAATTAAAAGCTAAACAAATGTATTTGCATGGAAATAGCTAAAAAAAGACAAAAAGTAATATGCCTGAAATGAAAACTATATAAGGGTGGGTTCACACTAGCGTTAGGGATTCCGTTATGGCTTTCCGTTATAACATGGTTATAACGGAAAATAACGGAATGCCCAGACAGAATGCAAAACGGAAGCCTTTAAAAGGCATTCCGTTTGCTTTTCGTCCTAATAGAAGTCTATGGGAAAGCATAACGGATCCGTCTGGGTTCCGTTATGCAAGACGAAAAACAAAGTCCTGTCGACAGGACTTTGTTTTTCGTCTTGCATAACGGGACCCAGACGGATCCGTTTTGATTCCCATAGACTTCTATTAGGACGGAGAGCAAACGGAATGCCTTTTAAAGGCTTCCGTTTTGCATTCCGTCATAAAACAAAAAAACGGATCTGTCCTTCCGTTTTATGGATTCCGTTATTTTTCGTTATAACCATGTTATAACGGAAAGCCATAACGGAATCCCTAACGCTAGTGTGAACCCAGCCTAATCATGCTTTCATATTATATTTATAGATTTTTATTTTTCTGTTAAGAATACTTGATTACTTTAAATATCTAAGAGTCGAATATGAATTGGGTAATGTGGCTAATAACATACAATATATGCATTTCTTACTTCACTAGCTGCAAAAGTTATGCTTTTGATACAGTTTTTTTAATCTGTATTCAAAAATGTATCCCTTACATTTTACATATATTTAAGTATCAAAATAAATGTCCGAATATTATAATAGCTGTTTTTTACATATAAAACTCAATTCCTACAAGATACTGGTGTTTGAACTTCAGGGCTGAATTATTGATGGTGTTATATTAACTTTACTTGAAACATTTACATTTCCCCACACAACATGTAATTAAGTAAAAGAGTGAATGTGATCTAAATAAACTGTAATAAGACAGGAATGTGTTCTCCACTCATCAGTGTCATTCAGCTTTCTATAATAAGAAAATAACATCTACATAATATACACTTTATACATGTTTTATCTTTAGCAACTATCTATCCATCTATCTTATATCTGTTATCTATCTAATCTGCTTGTTTATCTTTTTCTTTCTTTCTTTCTTTCTTTCTTTTTTACTTTCATCTATTTTTAAATCTCTCTTCTTTCTTTAATTTCTTTCTATCATCTATCTATGTCATATGTAATTATCCATATATCTTTCCATCTACTCAAGAGAGGTTACTTTAAATGCCAAATTCAGCTCTGAATCTGTCTCTCAACAATCTATCCACCCATTCACCCAATCCAGCATCTATCTATCTATCTATCTATCTATCTATCTATCTATCTATCTATCATTCTATCATTCTATCATTCTATCATTCTGAGCTACATGAAATCAAAATATCTACCTCTCCATGTTCTATCTACTTGTTATCTATCTATCATCTATCTATCTATCTATTATTCAATTTATCTCTACTTTTTATCTATATGAAATCTAAATATCTACCTCTCCAAATTTTATCTATTTTCTACTTTATAGCTATATAAAATCTAAATGAGTACCTCTCCATGTTCTATCTACCTATCTCCTATCATCTAGTATCTATCTGCCTATCTATCTATCTATTCATCTACTGCATATCTCTGACAGATTGATTTATTAATCATTCTATATAAAATAACAACATTGATAATAACAATAATAACAAATCATCAAATAGTGAAAAAGATCAAAGTTCTGCATAAAAGCTACCATATCATATACCCATGTTTATTGCACTAGACATTTTATCTTATCTGTATATATATATATATATTTAAGGCAGGTGCATTGATTTGCATAGGCATGAGATCTCTTTCATAGTTAGCTGCTCTTTCAGCAAATCCAATTTTACTCACTGATTTCAAACTAAAATAAAACCCTGATTAATTTCTAGAACGTCTACGCTCACATTGGTTGCAGGTTGTCTTTTACTTTTAAATTACAAAGTATTCACAATCAATCTTGGCTACAGGAATTCTAGTGGGACAATCTTTCTGATATGTTTTTGATCTCTAGTACTAAAGCATCTTTGTTCTGCACTTAGTTTGGAGTATTTATTGACATTTCATCTCCTTGATAATGAAATATTTCTTTGATTTTTATGGTTCTGAGTGAAGTCAATGCATTTAATTTTAATTTCAAGTTTAAAAACAAAGCAAGAAGTCATTGATTTTTTTTGAAGCGGAATGTGGTATTTCTTTTAGAAAGTAGCGTTGCTCATATTAATATCATTACGACCACATGTTAAATGTTTACATTTGGGACAGTATTTATATACATACCAATGAAAGTATATAGTTTTTTTTAAATGAGGAAACGGCAAACTAGGTTTTTGTGTATAAAATGATATAATGAAAAATGTATCTTAAATAGCATTACAAAAATTGCCTTAGATACTCTTCAGAAGACACATTCCTTTTAAAGAATACAAAATATATGTGTGCACTCTTTCCTATATGGAAACAACTTTGCTGAGTCACCAAACTGTCAAAAGTAGCTCAATCTATAATGGATGAGTTTAGAACTGAAGTGTAATAGGTTAGCACTATACGTTTTATTGTCAAACATTATCGAAAGAATAATGTGTATTATATGGAATAGTATCTTTTGGAAAGTTACTTTGAAACATAAGTACATTAAATTACTAGTGATTTAAAAAAATTTGCATATGGCCTAGATATATCTAATGCTTGGACAAATACAAAAATTGCAGATGTAAATGTAAGAATTATTAGCGCAAAATCATTTTTGATAAAAAGTCTTCACATTCCGGAGAGTTTATACCATCAAATATGGGTTCATAAGGCATGTTTTTTTCCCGGTCAATACAATGTTTCGTCATTACTGAGATCGAACGATTCCACCATACTTAATATGACAAAGTAAAACAATTATTTCATGCATACTAATAATTCCTATCCAACTTCTTGAAATGTTTCTTCTTTATGAATAGTTACAAACGTATGAACCATTTTATTTGGCTAAGGGAATTGCTTAGTTCTGTTTTACAATGTTTTAAGACATTAAGATGTAAAATTAAATTAAAACCAGCTGGGTATGACCATTGCTAAAAATATTGGTGTTCTCAATAATAATAATCAAGAAATATTTTATATGCGTACAAATATGGCCAACTAATAGCAAATGCTATGCAATCATTAAGTTAATTTTTTTAAATTGTTGCCTAGAAGAGCACTTGAGAAAGTGTCATTTTATTAATAATTGATAACTGTAGGACTATGGTATATGTGTATGTGTGCTGTCAATGCCTCACAGTACAAAATTCTGGCTCCCTCAGGCTAAAGTTGACATAACATTCAACACTGAACTGTATAGTATGTGTTTGTCTTTGTACCATTGAAAAGAGTTGTCACATTTTTTTGTTTTCTATTTTTATAAACCTTATCTTTTAGGAATATAGTTTGTAATAATGTAATAGATACTGAACAATGATGAGTGAACTCATCAGAATAAGTTTAGCAAATTCTAATATATGCAAAACAGAAAAATATAATTTAACATATATAGATATTTATTTATTCCCCCCCCCTAAAAATACAATATCTGCACTCTAAATTCTATGATACACAATTACACTTATCGTTATGTTAAACATAGCTATTAAGTGGTAATGAATATATTTAATAGAAGATTTGATGAAAAAATGAAATGACCTCCATACCAATAACATATAATGGCATCAGCATAAAATGATAAATAGTTTTGATGTCCTCCTATAGTTTGTTATTTATTCATAGAAGTACAAGAAATACAAGACGTACGGCATGACCCTTTAAAGTCATCTAGGCAAAAGTATCCTCTTGTTATCGCCTGTCATCCTTTGTGTGGCTTTTGTCCGTTTTCAAACCTTATACATCATATAACGTTTCTGAAAAATTTAGACTATGCTGTACCTCAATGTTCTGATTTTCACAACATTTATTTAGCTGCATTTAAATAACAGTACAGAGAAGGAATGAGGTAAATCGTGCATGGTTTATTGGGAATTCTGTAGCATACACAGACACAAAATTTCTTTCTTTACACACATAGAAAATTAAATGCTCCATAAAAAAAAAAAAGAAGAAGAAGAAGAAACAGATGGGAAATCCCTCTTATGCCAAGCAATGTGTATCTTGCCAAAAAAGTGCAAATATTTAAATATTTCCAAAATAAGTCACCTTAAGTATCCACTGTGAAATCAATTACATTATAAGTTAAAACCTCTAAATATAAAACTCTCGATGTCATCAATTATTATCTGTCTTAAATTAAAGGAACACACACACAAATGGTGATATTGTGCTGAAATGCTATAGACAATATGCACTTTCACATACCATGTCGTATCCATTTCAAGGGAGAACCTGGGGGGGGGGGGGGGGGGGGATATGAACAAACTAATTTGATTGTCAAAGCATCTTTGTAGTGGAATTGCAGGGTCATGACTATTTGAACTTGCTCGCTGCTGCCTACAGAGTCTTACAGATCTGAACATGTGCTTTCTAGCAAATGATGAGGTAGAAACAAAACAGTTATTCGGAGAGTGAATACAACCATGCAGAGACAAGGACTGCTGCAGTCCATGGGTTTCGCTTACATGAAATTATATTTGGTGTAAGGGCTTTGTGGGCATGTATGCGTCAACGCAAATTAAATAAGTAAATAACTTAAACCTTTAACCACTGGTGCAATATCATCACAGGTAATATTTACAGTAATAAATATAAAAGGCTAGTCCAAACTGAGAGAAACGTCATACAGGATTTCAAGTTTTGCTTCCCATTTCTTTTGATTTCTTTGTGGGTTTTTTATGTTTTTCTTTTCTTAATTTTTTTGGGATTTGATAAAGTCAAGGGAGTTTTGGTCACAGACTCCAAACCGAAAACACTATCCCAAGCTTTTTTCCACTCACCAGCACAACTTTACAGGTGGCTATTACTGTATGTCCCAGTTCTTTATCAATTCATCTCTATGCCAAGGTATGAAGACAAGATTTGAAGGTATCTAAATTCCCTTAGGGTGAAAACAGTTCATCGGGTCAGTTCAAAAGAGGGCACCGCTTTTCAGTACGTTGCTGAAAACTTCATTCTTTTCTGTTTCTGCCTCTGATTACAAAACCAGACCCGCACTACATTCTTTTTTAAGTCTAGTTTTTCTGCAATAGCTGCAATCTTTTCTGAAGAAGGTCTTGGCTGAACAGCAAAATAAGCTTCTAGTGATCTTTTTTCTGGAGCAGCAATGGAGGTACGCTTGCGTTTCTTGTCGCCTCCAGTATAAATTTCAGGTTTGGTCATTTTTTCTCTTTGAGCTCTTTCTGCCTCCTCTAGCCAGGCTTCCAAAATGGGCTTTAAAGCCACCATATTGTTATGAGACAATGTGAGAGACTCAAACCTGCAAATGGTGCTTTGACTGAGACAACCAACACCTGGGATCTTCAGGTTAGCTAAAGCAGAACCAACATCGGCCTGAGTTACACCAAGTTTTATCCTCCTCTGTTTGAATCTTTCTGCAAATGATTCAAGTTCTCTCGGGTCTGTCTCGCTTTCAGAGCAGGACATAGTTGTGTGAGTTGCCAATACATGGTTGTGGGACATGTTCATAGACTGTGTATGATGGACCATGTGGTTGATGGCAGACATATGAGCGTGAGGATGGGAGGGTGTTGATCCGACATCTGGGACACCTCCTAAGGTAAGAGGGTTTAGGTGATCTAGAAGTTCCGCATCTAAGCCCTGTGAAGACTGATGGTGAGGGTGATGGGAATGGTGGGTCGTTAAAACTGAAGGGTGGTGCAGATGCACCGTCGAAGACGTTGGTGTGCAGGACACGCTGCTCATAGTATGGTAAGTGGCATCTGGCTTGAACGGATGTGTTTTCTGAGATACAATATCCACAGCAGCCAAAGCTTCAGCTCCTCTGAGTAAAGTTTCATCAAAACCACCAAAGATGTTGCCTTGAAGCTGAAAACAAGAATAAAATACATGTAAGGATCTTACAAAATTTTTACGCACTTTCATTTTAATTAATAATGTAATTCCTAAACACAATACCAACATATGCCATACAAATTACTGCATCGTCTAAACGTCACATTCAAGCATCATCAGATATCGCTGAATAGTTAACCCTTCACCCGCCCTAACAAATGCATTGTCCAATTTAAAGATAAAATTGTTTCTTATAGATTAAGCAATAAGCAGCACAAGTTAATAAATATCCTGCGGAGAAGATGCTAAACACTTACCTGTGGTGCTTGCAGACAGGCTCTTCGGATGGCTTCTGAGCTTGAATGGAGAGGAGCATATTTCGGCTCATGCAGAATGGGATGCATGCCGAAAGGCTGCTTGCTGTTCATGGACATCATCGTGAAGGACAGTGTGAAAAGCCTGGTGGCTAGTGCATGAGCAATTTGGAATTTGGTTCAGCTTTGCTCTTTTTAGTGTGTTGTTATTGTCTGACTCTTATCACAGTATCACTGGCCTGGACCCCTCCTTCTAACTCTTGGATTGGAGGAGTTTTGAGAGCCATGGACTCCTCCCTTCTGAAAGATGAGCTGGAGGCAGTGAGATCACTCCAAGCATCATCAAGCCCTCACTTCTCCAGACTTCCCCTGAGTCCTGCTGAACAGCAGGCAGTCAGGTGGCTAAGGATGTATCTTGATACCATTGTGTGCATGAACTGTTACATTGCACAGCATGCGGCTCATAGTAAGAGGATCTTCTGCTCCCAGCTCGTCAGACAATGAAAGAGAAGGCATCCAAGAGAGGAAATTACCAGCTACAAAAATTACAGCTGGCAAAGCGCGACCACAAGTCTCTATTCAAGGATACAAAGTAGCAGCCCCCTGCTTATCTGCATGTCTCCATAGACTCTCTGCTCACACACATTATTATGGCTAATTATTGTTATTCATCACATTAAGGCCTCATGCACATGACCGTAGTTTTGGTCCCCGTCCAATCCGCATTTTTTGAGGATTGTACGCGGGCCCTTTAATTTCAGTGGGTCTGCAAAAAATCTGTGTGGCCGTTCTGCAAATTATAGAACATATCCTGTTGTAGTCTGTTTTGCGGACAATAATAGCCAGTTCTAATAAATCTATCTATCTATCTATTATCTATTATCTATCTATCTATCTATCTATCTATCTATCTATCTATCTATCTATCTATCATCTAATCTAAAATATATGTCTGTCTGTCTCCTTATTTAACTAGTAGAATTTAGTAGCTTGTATTAGAATTCTTTGTTATTTTACAATGTTGATTTAGCTGTAAATCTATCTATCTATTATCTATCATCTATCTATCTATCTATCTATCTATCTATCTATCTATCTATCTAGAAAAGAAAATACTGCAGCACAGTCAGTAGAGCAAATGTGGATGCAATCCCTCCAAGACCACAGGTTATAAGGCAATAGATAATCCAAAACTAAAGAAAGAGGCAGCACTCTAAAAATATGTAAAAGGGTTATGGACCCTCTTTTCTCACGTTTCAGTACAGCACAATGCTGGGCTTAAAAAAGGCCTCATTGTGCTAGACATTGCATACAGCAGGTCCACCACCCTTTCACCAATTTCTTCAATTGTGGATTATCTATCTATCTATCTATCTATCTATCATCTATATATCTCACTATCTATGTTTGTAGGTCTATCTATCTATTTATCTAAATTCCTGCTCATTCTGGGCTTTAAAGTCCAGGAGGCGGCCCTATCAGTGATTGACAGCTATCTCTGTAGGCACAGTCATGGAGGGAAGGCTGTCAATCACTGATAGGACCACCTTCTGGACTTCATTATTAAAGCTGAAACTCTGCTGCAATGACAGAGATCAGAGATAGTTCCAATCACAACTGTTTAACCCCTTAGATACCACAGTCATGGGGAGAGAAAACATTGTCACTCACTGCTCTCCCATGACTCCATTGGGTTGGTATAAAAGTTAGAGGCCTACCATTTGCTCCCAGGTCTGACATCTTATTACATCTGCCCAGAGGTAAGACCCAAGAGGTTACCTGTCAGTTTTACACTGACAGGCATAGTACACTGCAAAATAGAAGAAGTAAAGTGTATTAGGCTACTTTCACACTAGCGTTCGGCTGTCCGCTCGTGAGCTCCGTTTGAAGGGGCTCACGAGCGGACCCGAACGCTTCCGTCCAGCCCTGATGCAGTCTGAATGGATGCGGATCCGCTCAGACTGCATCAGTCTGGCGGCGTTCAGCCTCCGCTCCGCTCGCCTCCACACGGACAGGCGGACAGCTGAACGCTGCTTGCAGCGTTCGGGTGTCCGCCTGGCCGTGCGGAGGCGTGCGGATCCGTCCAGACTTACAATGTAAGTCAATGGGGACGGATCCGTTTGAAGATGCCACAATATGGCTCAATCTTCAAGCGGATCCGTCCCCCATTGACTTTACATTGAAAGTCTGGACGGATCCGCTCAGGCTACTTTCACACTTAGAATTTTTTCTAAGTTATTAATGCAGACGGATCCGTACTGAACGGAGCCACCATCTGCATTAATATGATCGGATCCGTTCAGAACGGATCCGATCGAACGCTAGTGTGAAAGTAGCCTTATTTAGCCAATCAGAAGGTCAGATGTTCGAGTCTTCCAGTGGGAGACTTGAAGAAAAATTAACAGAAAAAAAGCTTCAAAGAAAAAACAAACAAATATAAAGTTTTTTTTTCCTGTATGGAAAATAGCTGAAAAAATTTGAAAATCTATACATAACTGTCATTACTACATCCATAACAATGAGAAATGTAAATCTGTTGTTTATTCTGCATGGTGAAGAGCTTAAAAAATGACTATAAAACAATGCTACAGTTGCGTTTTTCTTGTCACATCACTTTCCAAAACTAAAGTCATGAAAAAACTAAATAAAAAAACTAAAAAAGTAATGGGTCTCAGAATACGATGACAGGAAAATAAAAAAGTATTTTGTTGGGTAAAAGTAGCAACACGTACAAAAAAGTACCATATTTTTTGCAACATAAGACACACCCTTTTCCCCCAAAAGAGGGGGAGAAATGGTAGTGCGTCTTATGGAGTGAATACTAATGACTGCTTCCATTATCGGTATGCAGGAGGCCTGGGGAAGTGGTGAGTGTAGCGCTGCTAGCGCTGGCTGTACTCACCACTCCCTGGTGTACTTCTGGGCGCTGCTCTGCGTCAGGTCACAGTGCAGCGCTAGACCAGCAGAAGACCAGGCAACAAGAGTGTCAGAGCAGTCTGGAACAGGAGGTAAATTCATTTATTTGGAGCTTGGGGGTCTGATCTGAGATCTGAGGAGAAATGTGGGTCTGACCTTAAATCTGAGAAGGAATGGTGGTCTGATACAGAGGTCTGATGAAGCTTGGGGGTCTGATCTGAGGTCTGAGGAGAAATGGGGGTCTGACCTGAAGTCTGAGGAGGAATGGGGGTCTGATACAGAGGTCTGATGAAGCTTGGGGGTCTGATCTGAGGTCTGAGGAGAAATGGGGGTCTGACCTGAAGTCTGAGGAGGAATGGGGGTCTGATACAGAGGTCTGATGAAGCTTGGGGGTCTGATCTGAGGTCTGAGGAGAAATGGGGGTCTGACCTGAAGTCTGAGGAGGAATGGGGGTCTGATACAGAGGTCTGATGAAGCTTGGGGGTCTGATCTGAGGTCTGAGGAGGAATGTATATTTTTTTTCTTATTTTCCTCCTCACTGTTTTCTGTGACATTTGGTAAATTTTTGCAACTTTTGGTGTTCCTCGTTACTTTTCAAAATGCTCTATGTTTAAGAGCTAAAAGTGAGATTACCTGGATTATGACTAATTTACTATGTGTGACTTATGCAAAAGTTAAAAAAAAAGTTGCAACCTATGCCAGTCAATACATTGGTCTACTTTTACACATAAAGGTGTAAACCACATTGCACTCACGCCAAATCTATTATTAAGGTGCACCATTTGATAAATTTGGCACAAATATCCAAAGCAAAGCCAGACTTAAAACTGGCACAAAAAACTGACACAAAAAAAACAGCAAATAATAAATGTCCCTCAACGTGTCGCTTATACCTCATCAAATCAAATCCCAAAAAACAAAAATACCCCCCAAAAAGAATGAAAGTTTTTCAGTACATAAGCGCGCCAAAATATGCATAAAAACACAATGAAAAACATACATGTATGCAACACTGTTGCATGGTATGGCTGTCAGCAGGCTGGGATGAAGAAACAAAAGAAACTGCTGCAGCATGAAGGCCAGAACTGAGATACTGTAAGCAGTGGTTAGCACTGTTGTCTTGCAGCTCTGGAGTCCTGAATCCAACATCTGCATGGGGTTTACAAGTGCTTGCTGCTGTTTCCTCCAGGTATTCTGCTTTATTCTCAGATAGAAAAAAACTATAAAAATTTTTTTAGGTTAATTCAAAATTTAGATTTGGAGTCCCAATGGGGACAGGAAGTATCATGAGTGATGACAATATCTGCAGAATATGTGAGAGCTCAATAAATATAATAAATAAATGCCTACCTCTTAATGAGAGGGAAAGGATAGAATGGCTGCAGTGACAGTGTCTCCCTGTCATGCAACCTGCAGTGCCTAAAAAAACAAACAAACAAAAAACTTTTGCCAAAAAATGTAAAACCCACTTTAAGACCAGACAGTATATATATTATATTATTATTATTATTATTATTATTATTATTATTTATTGAACCAAGAATGATAGATAGATAGATAGATAGATAGATAGATACATAGATAGATAGATAGATAGATAGATAGATAGATAGATAGATAGATAGATAGATACATAGATACATAGATAATAGATAGATAGATATTAGGCCGGGCACCTTGCTGTGTCCTGACTGTGTAGTGTCAGGAGGTATTGCGGTTCCGAGCACCAGAACAGGAAGAGCTGGAGTTGCGGCGCCTTAGAAGTACAGGTGAGTTTTTTTTTTCATGTGAGCTGAGGTCTGCAATTCTGCTGTACACCCCACCACCTCCTTCCACCAAGTGCAGGTGTCTGTCTGCCCCATCAGTCCTCCATTTTAAAGAGCAAATTTTGGTCACCCTAATATAGACAGATATATAGATATTGAAGAGATAGATAGATAGATAGATAGATAGATATTAGATAGATATTGAAGATATATATAGCTAGATAGATAGACAGATAGATATTGAAGATATAGATAGATAATAAATAGATAATAGATATGGGATAGATAGATAGATAGATAGATAGATAGATAGGAGATAGATAGATAGATAGATAGATAGATAGATAGATAGATAGATAGATAGATAGATAGATGATAGATAGATGATAGATAGATGATAGATAGATAGATAGATAGATAGATAGATAGATAGATAGATAGATAGATAGATAGATAGATAGATAGATAGATGATAGATAGATGATAGATAGATAGATAGATAGATAGATAGATAGATAGATAGATAGATAGATAGATAGATAGATAGATAGATAGATAGATAGATAGATAGATAGATAGATAGATAGATAGATGATAGATAGATAGATAGATAGATAGATAGATAGATAGATAGATAGATGATAGATAGATAATAGATAGATAGATAAATAGATAGATGATAGATAGATGATAGATAGATAGATAGATAGATGATATATAGATAGATAGATAGATAGATAGATAGATAGATAGATAGATGATAGATAGATAGATAGATAGATAGGGGATAGATAGATAGATAGATAGATAGATAGATGATATATAGATAGATAGATAGATAGATAGATAGATAGATAGAAGATAGATAGATAGATAGATAGAAGATAGATAGATACATGATAGATAGATGATAGATAGATAGATAGATAGATAGATAGATAGATAGAAGATAGAAGATAGATAGATAGATAGATAGATAGATAGATAGATAGATAATAGATAGATAGATAGATAGATGATAGATAGATAGATAGATAGATAGATAGATAGATAGATAATAGATAGATAGATAGATAGATAGATATAGATAGATAGATAGATAATAGATAATAGATAGATAGATAATAGATAGATAGATAGACCGATAGATAGATAATAGATAGATAGATAGATAATAGATATGAGATAGATATTAGATAGATGATAGATAAATAGATAATAGATAGATAGATAGATAGATGATAGATAGATGATAGATAGATAGATAGATAGATAGATAGATAGATAATAGATATGAGATAGATATTAGATAGATGATAGATAGATTTGTTTGGTGCACAATAGGGCCACATCTCTAAGACTTTGTCAGTTGCCGGCCCTGCGCGCTGGCTGCGCCTCTGCTGTCCTCACTCTGTAACCTGATTCTTGTGGCTGAGATAATTGGGGAACAGCAGGAGAGGGAGGTAACAGCTCCAGAAGTGAGCGCTTCTAGCACAAAGCACCTCCCTGTTGTCAGCCAAATCTGCTATCATTGTACATCCCAGTAAATACCAATTGTTCTCACATCATCTAATGGAAGATTTTAATATGAGCAGTTTAGGTGACCGTCTGGGGCCCGATGCTTTCAGGGGGCCCATGGCCACCCAAACTGCCCACCATGTTAGAAGACTGCAGCCAAACTGGACCCAGGTAGCAGCCGCACTACAAGCCACAATAAGGGCAAGCGATAGGAAGGTGAGGGGCTGCACTGGGGCCCCCTGCCTATTGTCACTAACACCAGGCTTTTTGGCCTGGTACACTGGATTCCAGGGGAAGCAATACTTTCAACCATATTCGTATCCTCTGGATGCCGATACAGTTGAAACCTTTGGCAGAGCAGGCGTTGCCACGCTCTCATCCGGAGTCACATCACCCTCCACTGACTCCCTCCGCTGCAACCCCAGTGATGGCACCCACCTGGTGGAAGGATTCCCGCTCCTGTACTGCATGCTATCCTCCTCCTAACTACTACATTATCTGTACTCAGAGCTATCACTGTGTTACATGGGACTGCAGATGTAATATACTACATTATCTGTACTAAGGGGGTTGTCACTGTGTTATTTGCGTTTGGACATGGGACTGCAGGATACTACTACAAACTATACTATCTGTACACAGGGGTTATCACTGTGCCATCTGTGGTGCTACATAGGACTGCACAAAACATCTACTACATTATCTGTACTCAGAGAGTTATCACTGTGGTACCTATGGTGTTACATAGGACTGCAGGTGACATCTACTAGATTATCTTTACTCAGAGTTATCACTGTGGTACCTATGGTGTTACATAGGACTGCAGGTGACATCTACTAGATTATCTGTACTCAGAGAGTTATCACTGTGTTACCTGTGATGTTACATAGGACTGCATGTAAAATACACTACATTATTTGTACTCAGAGAGTTATCACTATGGTACCTGTGGTGTTACATAGGACTGCAGGTGACATCCACTAGATTATCTGTACTCAGAGAGTTATCACTGTGTTAGGCCTCATTCACACGACCATGCCGTTTTTTGCGGTCCAAAAACCGCGGATCCGCAAAAAACGGAAGATGCCCGTGTTGCCTTCCGCAATTTGCAGAACGGAACAGGCGCCGGCAATATAAATGCCTATTCTTGTCCGCAAAGTGCGGACAAGAATAGGACATGTTATATTTTTTTAGCGGGGCCGCAGAACGGACCCACGGATGCGGACAGCACACGGAGTGGTGTCCGCATCTTTTGCGGCCCCATTGAAATGAATGGGTCCGCATCCGAGCCGCCAAAATGGCAGCTTGGATGCGGACCCAAACAGCGGTCATGTGCATGAGGCCTTAGCTGTGATGTTACATAGGACTGCATGTAAAATCCACTACATTATCTGTACTCAGAGAGTTATCACTGTGGTACCTGTGGTGTTACATAGGACTGCAGGTGACATCTACTAGATTATCTGTACTCCGAGAGTTATCACTGTGTTAGCTGTGATGTTACATAGGACTGCATGTGAAATCCACTACATTATCTGTAGAGAATTATCACGGTGTGCTGTCCGTATCTTTTGCGACGCCCTATTGAAATGAATGGGTCCGCATCTGACCCACAAAATTTCAGAACGGATGCGGACAGAAAAATACGGTCGTGTGAATAAGCCCTTAGGGAAAAATTCCTTAATGACTTCAAATTTTCTGGTTTAAATATTTATTCATCATAGACGATAGAAGATTTTTATTAGTAAACCACAAGTGCTGAAGGCTGTGAATACTACACTGTCTATCACACCGTGGACACTGGGGGTCATTTATCATCACTGTTTGCGCCTTTTATGGTTTGCTTTTCAGTGTTTTCGGGAGTCTATTTTAATCTTTGGGGGGGTTTTGCCTCTTTTCCCTGATTTGACAGTTTTTTTTTGTTTCAGACTGATTTTGGTGTGGTTTAGTTGGCGTATATATGTTTTAGGCCTCTTGCATGTGAACGTTGTGTTCCCGTGGCCGCGTATGGGGGGGGGGGGCCGCAATACACGGGCTCCAGCCCATGTGCATTCCGCATCACAGATGCGGACCCATTCACTTGAATGGGTCCGCAATCACAGAGATGCGGAACAAAAGCACGGATCGGAACCCCACGGAAGCACTACGGAGTGCTTCAATGGTGTTTCTGTCCGTGCCTCCGCCCCGCAAAAAAATAGAACTTGTTCTATTTTTACGGACCCATTCAAGTTGAATGGGTCTCGATCCGTCCCAGCCGTCACACGGAACGGATACACAGCATTCGCGTGCAAGAGGCCTTAGACTGATTTAATTAAGGGCTCATGCACATGACCATATGTACGCAAGACGTCCGCGTGCATTCCTTATTTTGCAGAACAGAACAGCTGGCCCCTAATAGAACAGTCACATCCTTATCTGTTATGCAGACAATAATAGGACATGTTCTATTTTTTTGCGTAACAGACATGCGGACATACGGAAATGGAATGCACACCGAGTAACTTCAGTTTTTTTTGCGGGGGACCCATTGAAATGAATGGTCCTGCACATGGTCCGTAAAAAAAAAAAAAAGAATGGACACGGAAAGAAAATACGTTTGTGTGCATGGGCTCTAAGTGGGCCTTTTTATTCTTCCGGAGTCAGTTGTAAATTTCTACACCGCTTCATGGGTGGCGTAGTTTTGTTTGTCAGTGATGTGTGGAACCATGCGTTTTATTAAAATAGTCGCATTGGAAGGTAGATGTGCTTCTTTTCACAAACATAAGCATGTGATTTTTTTTATATCTAATATGGGGCTTTTTATTTAATATGCAACTTTTGCACCTAATTTGTCAGCTCACTAACGAATAGTCTAATTGCACACAATCCACCTGTGCCCTGACGAATATAAAGACGCCTCGCCCAATTCATCACCTGCTTTGCGACTCTTTATAAATACTGTACAAAATGGTGACAGGATAATCCGCTGCGACGGTATAATCGCACTGAAAAAATAGATGGGTGTAATAAATGACCCCCACTGTATACAATACTCTATGGGGGAATTTCTCATGCAGTGCTCTCCAGAATTTTTACTTCAAAAGGTCCCAAAAAAGGGCTTTTGAGACTTTTTTGGGGGTCACTTGTACAAAACTTTTGTGACTTTTTGCATCACACGCGGCAGATTTTGTGGCAGAAAATTCCGCGACTGAAAATCAGTTCCATTATTTAAATGGGGCAGCGAGCACATGGATTTCTGCAAGCCTCATTAAGGTAAATGGAACTGATTTTCAGTCACAGAATTTTCTACCACAAAATCTGCTGCGTGTGAAGTTTGGAAAAGCGGATGGGAAAGTGGGTGTGGTTAGCTATGTTAATGAGTTGCACTCAAGATTTTGCACTGGGATTTTTTAGAAAAACTGCTAAAAAGTCCCAAAGTCACTCCAGAAAGGGTGTGGTGTAGAAAACTGGAGTAGCATCCTTAGGCCTCTTGCACACGAACGTTTATTTTTTTCCATTTCCGTTCAGTTTTTTGCGTTTCAATGGATCAAGAAGATACTCCGTATGTCTTCCGTTTCCATATTTCCGTTTTTCCGTTCCGTTTAAAGATAGAACATGTCCTATTATTGTCCGCATAACGGACAAGGATACTACTGTTCTATCAGGGGCCAGCTGTTCCGTTCTGCAAAAAACGGAGTGCACACGGACGTCATGCGTATTTTTTTCAGATCCGTTTTTTGCGGACCGCAAAATACTGAAAAAGGGCTCATTCACATAAACATTTTTTGTGTTCCGTATACGGGCCGTATTTGGCGTTCCTTATACGGAACCATTCATTTCAATGGGTCCTTAAAAGACGCGGACAGCACTCTGTGTGCTGTCCGCATTCGTTGCTCCGTTCCGCGGCCCCGCAAAAATTATGAGGCATGTCCTATTCTTGTCCGTTTTGCGGACAAGAATAGGCATTTCTATAATGGGCCTCCTGTTCCGTTCCGCAAATTGCGGAAGGCACACAGGGCGGCACGGTCATGTGAACGAGCCCAAAGCCATACGGTGATGTGCAAGAGGCCTTAGACAAAAATGTTAGGCCTCTTTCACATGAAAGATTATTGTGTCAGGATGCGTTCAGGATGCTTCAGTGAAACTCGCACCATTTCTCACATAAGTTCAGTCCGTTTTGTCTGTGACAGCGTTCAGTGTTTCAGTTTTTTCCGTGCGGGTGCAATCAGTTTTGATGCGTTTTTCACACGCGGGAAAAAAAAACTAAAGATTTGCATACAACATCTGCTAGCAACCTTCAATGAAAAACGCATTGCACCCGGACTGCATCCGCATTACATCCCGATGCAATGGGTTTTCACCGAAGCCCCATTCACTTCTATGGGGCCAGGGATGGGTGGAAAACGCAGAATATAGAACATGACCGCAGGCGGGCCCAAGACTCTCTGGGAAAGATTTATCAAAACTGAGGTAAAGTAAAACTGGTTTAGTTGCCCATAGCAACCAATCAGATTCCACCTTTCATTTTCAAAAGGAGCTCTGAAAAATGAAAGGTGGAATCCGATTGGTTGCTATGGGCAACAAAGGCAGTTTCACTTTTAATGAGTCTCCCCTATTATTTTATTTCCCCAGAAACACTGCCACTTACATCTATAGCTTGTGTCCGACATTACAGCTCTTGATTGTCAATGAGCTGCAGTATTTGATACAGTCCATGGTCAGGAACGGGGCTGATTTTGCAGAAAAAATACAATCCCCTTGAAAATGACAATAATATATAAAAAATATAATCACATGATAATATAGGGTAGATGGAAGCATGTGGTTTTCTGAATAAATGTCATGACCTGCCCATAAAGATGTCCCTCTGGTCATCTATGAACCTGGCGCAATAAACATGGAGACTAGAGCCCCTCTTGATTTGATGGCACAGGGGGGTTACCGCTCTACTAATCTTTTCTGGTAGTTGTCAATAAATAATATACTTTTTAAAAATACATTTTGCACTTCAAAGGTATTCATGTGGCCACCGTGGGGCTAGAAATCCGCCTTGTATTCCTGATGCTCCGGTCGGCACAATAGCTCAATAAGATGACAGGGAACAGTGATTCAGTTATTGCTTATTTGATGTCGGGTAAAACAAGGAGCCTGGGTATTAAATCATTTACTAAAGACGGCAGTTCTGACAGCGCTCCGTGTAACACTGCAGTCTAGAACCTATTCTTAACAAGGGAGTATTCTAGCTTGTACTGGAATTCCTAACATCATGAAATTGTAATGCCTTGTGGTCGCATTGTCACGCTTCGGTGTGGGAGGGAAACACCACACCGAGCACAGGAGGGAAGGGGGGGAAGCAGGGAATGAGGCCTGAAAACTAGGGAAGGAAAATGGACACCTCCTAGTGAAAATCCTAACCAAAATTCTGACTGACTACCAGTATGAACAGACCCCAAAGGTTGGAATACCCTACAGGACCCTGGTACTAATGGCAGGGATGAGTCTACCTGTTCCTCTAAAAGGAAGAACCAACAGGAGTCTCCTTCAGACCTAATACAAACAATAGGGAAATGCAACACACAGAACCCAAACAAAAAACAAAAGGGAAGCACCAGGAACTCAGCCGAGACCCAAGCACAGTCTATCCAAAGGTCCAAACAGAAGCTCTAAACCGCACAGGGAGAAGCAACTATAAATAGAGAAGTTTAAATGACACCAATAGCCACACCTGGGGAAAGAAGGTATGGCAAGCTCCAGAAACAACACAGACGTCATTTGATTCAAACGGAAAACATGTCAGATCAAACCACGTGTTGCCGTTCTCCTGCCACCTGTCACGGGAACGTCCGTGACACGTATACTACTAACATGTACAATGCAGCTACCTAAAAGAAATGAGTATGGTAAAAGAGATTACAAATCAGCACACAAGACAAAAATTTACTACTTCTGGGGTTTTATTGTGTCTGTTAAAAAAAAGAAAATCTTTATTCTATCTCTCTATCTATTATCTATATATCTATCTATATATCTATCTTATATCTATCTATCTACCGTATTTCTCAATTTATAAGACGCACCTGATGATAAGAGAAAATTATAGAGGCTGATCCAGACGGCATATCTAGACCATGCTGCTTCACTCCTGGCCACCAGGCTCGGACTTGTCCACAGGGGTACAGGTGAATCCCCCGGGGGGCCCCTGGTCTCCCACCCCCTGCACAAGTCGCACATATCACAGTAGACTTACTCAACTACATACATATATTCAATGTACAGCACCTCAACCAGCCTATGTTCATATAAAAAACTTGATAGATTATTAAAGAAACTCCCCAGTTTATTATTATAGACACGATCAGAGCTGAGATGACTTCTAGGTATAGAGAAAAGTTAGCCAGTGTCCTCTTCTCCCCAGGACCTTCCTTCTCAAAGTTACTGCAGGGGCCCTACATTCAATCATCTGGTAGCATCTTGCTGCTGTGTGAGCAGGTAATATTTGAATGTATCCGTACGGTGGGCCCCCAAAATAAATTTTACTTGTGGGCCCTAAGCACCCCAGTCCGACACTGCTGGCCACAGATCCTATGAAAAAGGTCTCCTGGATATGAATTGATTGTATGGATATGAATTAGGTAAGTGTATATAATCTTTGGAGTAAAAGCATCTAAAATTATTTCGAGAGCCATAGATTTTCTCATATAATTTGAGTGACATTTGTCCTTTATGAGCACCCAAAACTGATGTATACGGTGTGCAGATCTTATAATCTCTACTACTCTAGCACCTGATGATAAGATGCACATAGGTTTTAGAGGACGAAAATAAGAAAAAAATATTTTTCATTAGACCTCAGATTAGACCCTCAAATCAAATCCTCATATCAGACCTCAAATCAGATCCTCATATCAGACCTTAAATCAGACCCCATATCAGATCTTCAGATCAGATCCCTATATCAGACCTCAGATCAGACTCCCACATTAGACCTCAAATCCGACCCCCTTTAGACCTCCATGTCAGACCCCCATATCAGACCTCAAATCAGACCCTCATATCAGATCAGACAACATCAGAGAAAAAAAAAATAACTTACCTCTCCTCCTCCACCGCTACTCAACCGATGACGCCGTGCGCTCCTGCTCAACCAATGACGCCGTGCGCTCCTGCACTCAGCAGGAATCCAGGCCGTGTCACCATGGACCGCTCACGGCCACGGAACATGGCCGTGTGCATTCGGCCTAAAGCTCGCAGCTCTAGTAATACTTTTTAGCAAAAGCTGTATAATAATAATAACCTGAAACATGTTAAAGCTTTTATATGGTTGGAGATTTTTTAAAGGGGTTTCTGGTTTGCATCAACATCCTTTAAAATAATCATTTATGAAGGTAGCTGTAATTTTTTCATGTAATTCTTTTACATTTATTTCTCCTCTCTGTAAGGCCTCCTGCACACGAACATGTCCGCTCCGTGGCCATATTGCGGACCGCATTTGCGGATCCGCAATACGCGGGCACTATTCAGTGTTCATTCCGCATCACGGATGCGGACCTATTCACTTCAATGGGTCCGCAAATCCGGAGATGCGGTATAGTGCGGAACGGAAGCACGGAACGGAACCCTACGGAAGCACTACAGAGTGCTTCTGTTGGGTTTCATCCCATACTTCCGTTCCGCAAAAAGATAAAACATGTCGTATCTTTTTGCGGAACGGCCGGATCGCGGACCCATTAAAGTGAACGGGTCTGCGATCCGCTGCGGCAGCCCCACAGACGGTGTTCGTGCATTGCGGCCTGCATTTTGCGGCCCGCAGCACAATCACGGGGCGCACACGTTTGTGTGCAGGAGGCCTTACCAATCAGCGAGTGTGGACCCACTCAGCCAAAACTGGTGTGGCTAAACCTTATGGGCGTTATTCTGGCGCTCCACTAGTATTTACCTTTCAACTCCTGTACAGGGATCTGGCCTTTGCTGCAGGGCAGCAACTGGACCGCTACCTTCTGGGATAGTTCTAAAGTAGTTGATAGCTGACCCAGGGACTCTAGAGCAAGAGCCAGAAGCTCGGGATACAGAAAACGCACCAAAAACACAGGAAAAACACAGGCATAGTCTGAAAAGTCACTAAGACTTGAATTCAGATTACTGAGATCCGCACAGCATACTTGAGGCATACAGTAGATGGTGGGAGACAAAGGATAAACAGGCAGTCAAGGTGATAGTGAAGATACTTACAAGGCAGATGGACAGGGTTAACTTAGACACAGACAAAACTGGAAATGCTGAAACACACGGACAGAACAGGTATAACTTGGAGCACAGAAATGAACAAACGCAGGATAAACACTGGTAAATTACGATAGCACAAGACTATCAGAACAACTTTGCTGGTCATCAGGAAACCTAAAGCTCAGTCACCCTCCAGTTAGATGGGGTGCCCTAACCCTAAATGACCAGGGGTCCCAAGCTATTAAAGATAGCAGCATGGTGAGTAGCATAGGTATCATGCCCACAAGGGAAGAGCAGTGGTGGATATAGACAGCTGACCTAATATTATCTCCCTTTCTGGGCTGTGGTCACATGACCATATCCATGCAGCTCTTTCTTATTTCTTGTGATGTTATGTCCTTGGGAAGGACAGTTATAGGGGAGAGTATGTAATTAGCTGGGTGGGAGGAGCTATACACTAGCTGGGTGTTGTTAGGGGCAGTGCTGGAGCTGTGGCAGAGGAAGGAGAAGTGCATCATGGGTTCGGTTGGATACTGGAACAGGAAGTGCTAAACAAAAAAAAAAAAAAGAATGTTGAAGATGTACATGAAGTAAGAAAATGCATGAGCATATCTGGTAAAAACCATAGAAATCTTTACCAAACAAAAACGTTTTAGGTCTTCTTGCTGGAAAAGGCTGGAAAACATTAAAAAACTGGACTGTAGAAGCCCCTTAACGGTGGAGGCCCCTGGGCAATTTCCTCTTTTGCCCTCCATCCGGCCTTGGATGACTGGTATCTCCTTGACCAAAAGAGAAGACAATTGTCATAATCTCCAACATTTTAAAATATCTTCTTGTAAAGTAAAGGGTCTTATGAATGTTTTAGTCAGTTTATCTAGAGGACTGTCTTTCCTTTCTATAGATCAGCTTCACCTGCGTCTCTATGAGATTACTATATCAGCACAGAGGGTAAGGGAGCAGGGAATATACTGAGCATGATAGTCCATCTCTGAATGTAGGAGAAGGTGGACCAGAAAGATAAACAACAGGGGGGCGTTAACAGAGAGGAAAATGTAATGTACATAAAAATGGAACAATATTCTTCATTTAAAATGCTGTGTACATTGCATAGTAGGGTAAGCGAATTCATTTTAACAAATTGATTCATCTCATCAGCAGGACTTCTTCGTCTGTGGGCGTAGCTATAAGGGGTGCAAAGTTAGCAGTCGCTACCAGGCCCAGGAGCCTGAGAGGGCCAGACCCTTGTGGTGCATAAGAAGACACCAGTATTATAGAAAGTGTATTGTGGTCAAGTTACACCTCTGGCTGGAGGGAAGAATTTGGCATGGGGGTGGTGCCGTTTCATGTCCCTGGCGAAAAAGCACTGAGGGAAGGGGGACCCATGCTCAACTCTTGCACCGGGACCCATGAGCCTTTAGCTACACTCCTTGCAGAAGTACCCACCTGTCACTAGTTTGACATGGCTGGACATTTAGTCCAGCCCTGACAATTTTCTGCTTACACCTCTGCTCCAATTAGCTGCGTCACTGCTCCAAACAGTTCCCCCTTGGGGCTATTGGACATCAGGGAGCTGTATGTTTAGTAGTGGGTCAGGAAAGCTGTTCATGGCAGGTCTCCATAGGAATGTATTAAATATCCCATAGAGTGCATAGGCAATTCATTGCAGTCTATGGGGCAATATATCTAATGATTTCATGTTCAAGTCCCCTAATAGAACTAAATATGTGTAAAAAAAAAAAGTTGTAAAAAATAAAATAAATAAAAAATATAAAAATTCAAATAACCACCTTACCCTATAATAAAAATAATAAACAAAAATAAAAATAAAGATCATATGCATGGGTGTGTTCCAAAAAGGTCAAAATATTAAAGTATAAATGTATTTATCCCATACTGGTGAATGCCATAATGGAAAAAATTGAAAATAGCCTATTCTCCTCTTTTTTTAATCACCTCCCCTCCCCCAAAAATGGTATCAATTAAATCTACAGATCTTGATTGATTATATTAAAACATCTGAATAATGATCAGTAAGGTGACCAATAAGTGTGTCTTTACATTGGTGTGACTCCTGTACATATCATATTAATATCGTATGTTTATCATAACTACATGAGCTGGTGTCATAAGCAAGATTATCGAATTTAGGGGCATTTGATTAATTGCAATATCTGTACCCGTTATTGGGTGACATATCGAGCTTTTATCTAAGACTTATACGTTATTGTATATGTTGATCTGCTTCTTTACCCATTATCTCTCCCCTGATGAACCTATACTAGGGGAAGCGCGTTGGGAGGTTTTAGGGTCTTTTGAGGGAAAGTCAGGGCAGGTACGGGACCACAGGCCACCCACCATCAGGGTGTTCCTGTGGGTTGAGGCAATAGTGAGGGTCCCCATAGGGAAAGCGAGGTCCCTCGCTTTGCCCTGCTCTTCTAATTCTGCTCTCCCCATCAGATACCATTGAGACTATCAGGTCTTATGTATGTTTGTATGTATCTATGTTTTGTTTGAAGTGGGTGGATCATTGATTATTTAATAATTAACATTAAAAGTTACGTTTTATTCATGCTTACTGTGATCCATATGCTCCCATTGCATGAATTCACAATTATAAATATGTATATCCTCAGCGAGGTTAATAGCGATTAAATCTACAGATCACCCTGTAAAAATTGAGCCCTCACTTAGCTCCATAGACATAACTATTAAAAAAAAAAGTTATGGGAGTCAGAACATGGCGATGCAAAGGAAATATAATTTTTTTTCCAAAGTTGCATACCTCTGAATAAAATTGGAGGCATACAGAGGTTATTGGTTCACAGACCTCTATAAGCACCTGCACCATAGTTGACCCACACAGATCCAAAAGGGCATCGTACATAACACCACAATCAAATTCCTGTCAATGAAATTATGAATATCAGGATCAGGATGGATAATATTTTGAGTGAATTCTTTTGCACTGTAGATACAGATTAGTAAAATGAAATGTATCTCTAGAGACTTCATATTTAACATTGCATAAGAAGAAATATGCTGACGAGATTATGTGCAAAATCTTTACATCAGATACATGCATTTCTTCAGCTGATTGTTGGCTTGCGTAAAAAACCTGCAATAGAAAATCATCTCTTCATTCATTTGGGATGATGTCGACTTCTGCATTGACAAGCAGAAGGCTGGAATTCCCTGATGTACCCTGCGCATTTCAAGAAATCTCTACACATCATTAAGGCTGCGGGTTCATTTTTTACTTCGAAGTGGACTTTCTCATTCCAGTTGTTTTTTATATTTTATCTTCTCATAGTGTTTTTACGACAATAGGTTTTTATTAGATTTTTAGAATGTTTGAATACAGACATATTCTCCATATAACATCCAATTAGAACATCGCTTGATTCTGTGTATTTCAGAAACATAAAGCATGTATACATACAGGTAGGTATGAACAGAAGGAGTGTTCCTTTATAGGCGAGTCCTGATTGGAGCTGTAACATGTCAGTCACATACATCGAGGAATAAATGGAGAAAACACACAACAGAACAAAGTGTATACTCAGCATTATTTGAATTATTGAAGGACATCAGAAGCATTACTAACTAGATATGACTGCATAAGTAGAAGATAACCAGGATTCCCAAGCATATTTGAAATGGGGATACCATAGATGTGATTCATGTAAGCTATAATTTTTTCGTATGCACATGAAGAGTTAACCAGATCTACCACTTCTTTGAGAAGAGGAGTGGTTGGGGTTTTCCAGTATCTCGTTATAACCAGTTTTGTAGACAGTACAATATGAGCTATAATGGTTCATGTCCTTGCCGGAAAGTTTGCTATATTATGAAACAGCAAGGCCAGGTCTGGAGTCGGGAACACCCGACTCCCCGTAATAGAGGATAGGAGGGTAAAACTATCTTCCCATATAGTTTGGATTTTGGGGCATGACCAAAGGATATGTAGGAGAGATCCCCTGCTTCCACACTCCCACCAGCACAGGTTGGATGCACCCAGGTATATATGTCTCAATCTATCAGGCGTGAGGTACCATCTAAGCATTGTTTTAACAGCAGCCTCATAGTGAGAAACACAAGTGAATGTTTTAGAGATAAATGAGAGTGAAAATGACCAGCTTGAGTCTGGGAACTCTTTACCTATCTCCTTTTCCCATGAAATAAATGGTGTTAATTTGACAAACTGTTGTTTAGAATCAAGAATAGTATATATAGGTCTCAAGCCCTTAGAGTCACCCGATGGGGGTTCCTTAGTGTTCCACATATCCGACCAGGACCTCCTTGCATGCAGATACCCTAAAAGGACCTTTATTTTGAAGAAGGTGCCTTATACTGAGGTACATATAGAAATCTTAATGATTTGTCTCAAAGTGTTTTTATCCGTTATAATCCTGTAGCCGCATTTGCCATATGTATTATTTAATGTTAATGTACATACATATACATACGTAAATCATCAAAAAAAACTGAACAATGATCAAGAGATTATGCAAATCAGTTATGTCATTATACAATATGTTACGGACTTCACTCACAAAGAGTATAGTCCCAATGGTGTTCAGATTATACATAGAATAATATTGGTCACCAAGGATTTGTTCAACTGATGGCCAAATATATAAGAGCACTCACTTTTTCCACATTTTTTTATGATGCGGCTTTGTTCTGAAATAAAATAAAAAATTCAAGTTTTCTCCCATCAATCTGCACTCATGCCACATAATGTTAAATTAAAAATAGAATTTTAGAAATGTTTGCTAATTTATTTAAAAGGAAAAACTAAAAATAGCATAGACATAAGTATACTGAACCTTTGGCATAACTCTTTAAATTTAGCTTTGGGGGCTACCAGATCTTTTGATCATCTTTGAGATGTTTCTGTACTTTGATTGGAGTCACCTGTGGTAAATTTAGTTAATTAGACATGATTTAAAAAGACAATATAAGGTCTCATAGCTGACAATGCATATCACACCAAAATCCATGAGGAGGAAAGAACTGCCTGTAGAGTTCAGACACAGGATTGTGGTGAGGCCAATATAAAGGTCAAACATTTTTTTTACTGAAAGTTCCTAAGACCACAGTGACCTCTATTATTCTTAAATGGAAGAGGTTTGGAACAACCTGAACTCCTCCTAGAGCTGACTGCCCCGTCAAACTAAGTAATTGGAGGACAAGGGCCATGGTAAGAGAGATGACCAAGAACCCAATGATCACTCTGGTTGAGCTCCAAAGATCCAGTATGTAGATAGGGGAAACTTCCAGAATGTCAACCCCCACTACAGCACTTTACTAATATGGGTTTCATGGCACAGTGGCCAGAAAGAAGCCCATCCTCAATAAATAAATAAATCAATAAAAATAAAAAACACATGAAAGCACCTAAAGGACTCTCAGACTGTGGGAAACTAAATTCTCTGTTCTGAAGAAACCAAGATTGAACTTTCTGGCCTCAAATCTAAGCATCATATTCGGAGGAAACAGGCATTGCTTATTACCTGCCCAATACCATCCCAATAGTGAAGCATGGTGGTGACAACATCAAGCTGTGGGGTGGTTTTCAGCAGCTGGGACAGGGAGACTGGTCAGGTTTAGGGCAAAGATGGATGAAACAAAGTACAGAGATATTTTTAACACAAATCTGATCCAGAGTGCTCTGGACCTCAGACCGGGCAGAAGGTTTACCTTCCAACAAGCCAAGACACCAGAAGAGTGGCTTAGGGACAACTACGTATGTGAAAATCCTTGAGTGGCCCGGCCAAAGCCCTGACTTCATCCTAAGTGAACATCTCTGGAGAGACCTGTAGATGCCCGATGACTGATTCTCTCCTTCCAACCTCACAGGCCTTGAGAGGATCTGCAGAGAAGAATAGCAGAAAATGCCCAATTCCAGGTGTGAAAACATTGTGGCATCATACCTAAGAAGACTGGAAGTTGTAATTGCTGCCAAAGGTGCTTTGACTAAGTCCTGAGTAAAGGGTCTGAATATTTATGTCAATGCAAGATTTTAGTTTTTCCTTTTCAATAAATAAGCAAAGATTTTGAACATTCTGTTTTCTTATTATGGGGTATTGAGTGCAGAATGATGGGGAAAAACATGAATTTTATTATGTTATATTAGCACAAAAAATTATAGGGTCTGAAGATTTTGTATTAGTCAGAAAGTAGTAGTTGTAGAATTTTGTACATCAGTTATGTAATCAATTGGTCCTCAGTATTTGTGCTTTTTACATATGGCCATAGGTACGACTTATCTACAGGGTTTTCAATTTTAGCCCAAAAAGGTTTTGTGTGTGCGCAGAGGAAAGGGAATAGGTCCAACTGACTGGTTCTATTTTACTAAAGATCCAAGAATTCCATACACTCTGTATAGACAATAATACACCGATAGCTGTCAGTCTCTAAGTCGGACCACCCTCATCACTCCTAAGCTTAGAGTGAGCAGGAATTTCCGTGAATAACATACAGGTTCATTGAATCTTTTCAAACCACATTATATATTAATCTGCTTATTCCTTCAGAATTTCTGAAGCTTGGAAAATCAGATAACTTTGATTTTAGATGGACACACTTGAGTAACACAATGTAAAACGTAAGGAAGAAGGGGAAAAAGTCAAGGGTAACGCAAGTTTTCTATTCAGTACATTTTGAGTTATAACAAATGGTTGCAAGTTATTTACAAATCCCGACGTTCGGGTAACAAGCAGAGTCAGAGCACAAGGCAATGAATAATTCAATCCGGTTTGTAAAATCCTTATTAAAAATGCTGCCTTGCTTAATAATGCAAGGAAACTTTTAATTAAGAAATACCAGTATTGATTTCTAAAATTGTGGTGATATCAATAAAACAGGAGCATACAAAGGACGAATAAGGCTGCTATGTCATGTGTGAAAACTTCCATATTATATCCACAGTGCATGGAAGTTCAATACCTGGAGGCATGAGAAAACAGAATCACTTATTGAAATGTATAAATGTGAATGAATGAAAAGATGGATTTAACTATTTGCGCCGATTGACTGATTCATAGAATATAGCCTACATCTTAGGCTGAGTTCACTTCACCTTTTAGCATTCTGTTCTTCTAATCCATCAAAAACAGGATCCTATAAAATAAAATAAAAACTGATCCTGTTTCAGGATCAGTTGTCACGAGAGTTGAGCGAATCAAAGCTGATGACGTGGAATTCATTTCGAATTTCAGGAAAAATTTGAATGTGAATTTTATCAAGCTTCGTGGTAACGAATAGCATTTTTTCCTAAAATGGCTACTGCACGTGTGAGGACATAGAGAAAGGAACTCTGGGAAGGCTGGATCACCCATAATGCCATGCATGCAGCCAATCAGCAGCCAGCCAGCCCTGTGATGTCATAGCCCTATAAATAGCGGCAGCCATCATAGATTCTGCCATTTACCAGTGTACTTAGTGCAGGGAGAGACGTCCACAGGCGCTAGGGACAGTGATAGAAAAAACATTATTGTGCTAAAAAAAACGATTTACAAGTGCAGGGAAAGATTATTCAAAGTGTAGGAAAAGGATAGGGAGGAATCATTCCACAGCTTTTATGTTGAACAGGGTTCAGTCGGGGAGGTTACAGTCTGGGTAATAGGTACCTTCAGGTCATATTTGCAACCACCAAATACTTAATAGAAGTGCACAAATAGTCCCACAACATGGACAGTGACATACAAGAGGGGGATCATTGGCAATGCCCAATGCTCAAAAATTAGGCATTCAACTGACAGAAAAGAACAAGTGATTATGTGTCTGGAGGTACATTAGGCAGTCACTGGATAACAATTTTACTGTCGGCAAGTACAGTCCCCAAAAATTAGGCATTCACCTGACAGAAAAGGCCTTTTATGTCGCTATATTTACATAAGACAAGAACCATTCTTTGTTCTGGTTGGTGGCGGATATGTGTGGGCTGGTATAAGGAAATTCAATTACACGTGGCCGTCACAGGTGTTGAATTCCATCGAGATCCATGCCTCATTCATTTTTAGAAATGTGAGGTAGTCCACACTGTCGTGACCTAGGCGAGTGCGCTTATTGGTCATGATCCCCCCTGCTGCGCTGAACATTCTTTTGGACAGGGCACTCGACGAGGGGCAAGCCAAGAGTTCCATGGCAAATTGTGCCAGCTTTGGCCACAGATAAAGCCTGCACACCCAGTAGTCCAGAGGTTCCCCGCTTCTCAGAGCGTCCACATCCACCGTTAACCCGATGTAGTCGGACACCTGTCGGTCTAGGCGTTCGCTGAAGCTGGATCCTGAGTACAGCTGTCGATAGGTTGGCTGCAAGAATGATCTCATATCCAAAGTGACCAAAACATCTTCAAACCGCCCTCTTCTTGCACCAGGGATCCCCAAAAAGTTTAAAGTCCCCCTCAAAGCCTGCTCTTCAGCTGAACACCAGTTCGGCTCGAGCATCTCGATGCTCAGCACATGGCGGTATTCTCCCTATGCAGCCAATAAACATGCAGGTAAGTACTGCCCTCACTGTAATGCCGTAGCCATGTTGGTTACTGGCATTACAGTGATTGGCTGGCCCGAACGCATCATCGGGTGCTATATAGCACCTGATGACTTGTGTTCTGCTCAGTGTTTGGGAGAGCTGTGCTGAGAAAGGGACAGACAGTGCAGGGAGTGATATAGGAATATTTTTATTAGAATTTTTTTTAAGGACTATTGTGTGTGGAGGCAGCAATATCTATTTTTAGCGCAAACTGAGCTAAATAGCTAAAACTTTACAGACCCATAAGTCCTTTTAAGGACTATTGTGTGTGGCAGCAATATCTATTTTTAGCGCATCCTACACTAAATAGCATGCAATAGTTAGGCCGCTGCAGACAACGACATAAGCTGCACCACATCTCCTGTGTAATATGTGCGCAACCAAAAAATATCTGTGACATCCAGTGTACTTTTTCCGTAGATGGTGTCCGCTGAGTACAGTGACATTAGCTGAGGCCACATTTCCTGTGTAAAGTATGTGTATCCAAAACATATCTGTGACATCCAGTGTACTTTTTCCGTAGGCAGTGTCTGCTGCAGACATTGACATTACCAGTGCCACATCTGCAGTGCAACTTGTGCGCTTAAAAAATGTATCTGTGACATACAGTGTACTTTTTCAATAGACGGAGTCCGCTTCTGACAGTGACATTACTAGTGCCACATCTGAAGTGTAACGTGTACGCTGAAAATTTTTATCTGTGACATCCAGTGTACTGTGTCATCCACAGATCCCCATAATAGTGTAATTCACAGACCACCATTAGTTCAAAACCCACCAAAAGCACACCTTTTGGTTCAAAATATTTTTTGGGTTCAAAAAGTGTCACACATCTGGTATCGCCGTACTCAGAAGAAGTAGGGCAATGTGTTTTGGGGTGTCTTTTTACATATACTCATGCTGGGTGAGAGAAATATCTTGGCAAAAGACAACTTTTCCCATTTTTTTATACAAAGTTGGCATTTGATGATTTATCTCACCCAGCATGGGTATATGTAAAATGACACCCCAAAACACATTCCCCAACTTCTCCTGAGTACGGCGATACCACATGTGTGACAATTTTTTGCAGCCTAGGTGGGCAAAGGGGCCCACATTCCAAAGAGCACCTTTCGGATTTCACAGGCCATTTTTTACACATTTTGATTTCAAACTACTTTGCACGCATTTGGGCCCCTAAAATGCCAGGGCAGTATAACTACCCCACAAGTGACCCCATTTTGGAAAGAAGACACCCCAAGGTATTTTGTGATGGTCATAGTGAGTTCATGGAAGTTTTTATTTTTTGTCACAAGTTAGTGGAATATGAGACTTTGTAAGAAAAAAAAAATCATCATTTTCCGCTAACTTGTTACAAAAAATAAAAAATTCTAGGAACTCGCCATGCCCCTCATGGAATACCTTGGGGTGTCTTCTTTCCAAAATGGGGGCACTTGTGGGGTAGTTATACTGCCCTGGCATTTTAGGAGCCCAAATGCGTGCGAAGTAGTTTGAAATCAAAATCTGTAAAAAATGGCCTGTGAAATCCGAAAGGTGCTCTTTGGAATGTGGGCCCATTTGCCCACCTTAGCTGCAAAAAAGTGTCACACATCTGGTATCGCCGTATTCATAAGAAGTAGAGCAATGTGTTTTAGGGTGTCTTTTTACATATACCCATGCTGGGTGAGAGAAATATCTCGGCAAAAGACAACTTTTCCCATTTTTTTATACAAAGTTGGCATTTGACCAAGATATTTATCTCACCCAGCATGGGTATATGTAAAATTACACCCCGAAACACATTCCGCAACTTCTCCTGAGTACGGTGATACCACATGTGTGACACTTCTTTGCAGCCTAGATGCGCAAATGGGCCCACATTCCTTTTAGGAGGGCATTTTTAGACATTTGGATCCCAGACTTCTTCTCACGCTTTATGGCCCCTAAAATGCCAGGGCAGTATAAATACCCCACATGTGACCCGATTTTGGAAAGAAGACACCCCAAAGTATTCAATCAGGGGCATGCGAGTTCATAGAATTATTTATTTTTTTGCACAAGTTAGCGGAAATTGATTTTTTTTAGTTTTTTCTCACAAAGTCTCTCTTTCTGCTAACTTGGGACAAAAATTTCAATCTTTCATGGACTCAATATGCCCCTCAGCGAATACCTTGGGGTGTCTTCTTTACAAAATGGGGTCATTTGTGGGGTGTTTGTACTGCCCTGGCATTTGAGGGTCTCCGCAATCATTACATGTATGCCCAGCATTAGGAGTTTCTGCTATTCTCCTTATATTCAGCATACAGGTAATGAGATTATTTTTTTCCGTTCAGCCTCTGGGCTGAAAGAAAAAATGAACGGCACAGATTTCTTCATTCGCATCGATCAATGTGGATGAAAAAATCTCTGCCAAAAAAAGAAAAGGAGGGGAAAGGCGTCTGACAGGACATAGGAGCTCCGCCCAACATCCATACCCACTTAGCTCGTATGCCCTGGCAAACCCGATTGCTTCATTCACATCAATCGATGTGGATGAATAAATCATTCCCGGGATTTATTTTTATTTTTTTATATATACAAAGTGTTTGCCAAAGCATATGAACACCGCCGCCCCCTCAGCTCATATGCCTCGGCAAACGTATCTTTTACTGCAGAGGAGAAATCTCGTCTTGCAGCGCCGCATACACCGACTTGTGTGTAATCTGACAGCAGCGCAATGCTTCTATCAGAATGCACATCAGTGCTGCAGCTAGTCGATCGGTTGGTCCACCTGGAAGGTAAAAAAAACAAAACAAAAGAAAAAAACAGGCCGCAACGCAATAAATTTATTAACTTTATAATAACATTTGAACAGAACATATAAACTTTTTTTTTACTTTTTGAACAGAACGTTAACTTTTTTGCCTATCGTGATTTTTTATTTTTTTTTACCTTTATAGGACAAACCTCTCCTTCCCCATGGGACAATGTGCAAAGCGCAAATCGCCCAAAGATGTGGCGAAATACATTATGCACTTTGTCCCAGGTGAAAGGAGAGGTTTGCAGCAGCTGTGAGTGAAAGGGCCCTAATAGTCCTGTGTGCCTGTCCTGTGAGATGCAATCCATATGCTAAGTGTACCTGTGTGTGGTACTTCCGGAAACACTCCCCTAAGCATAGGGCAGGGTGGTTCAGGGCAGTCAGGACAGAAATAGCAGGTGTCACGCCTTATTCCACTCCTGCTACAGACACGACATTTTTTTCGGGGTGGCGGTCGGTTTGAGGTACCAGCAACGACACTGGGGAAATGTCGCTCGTGTAGACGGCTCACTACACTGGTGGATGGGGCCACGGAACCTCCTGGATACAGGAGGTTCTCGATGATCTCTTCCTGAAATTTAAGGAAGGATCCTGTTCTCTCAGCTTTACTGTAGAGAACAAAACTATTATGCAGAGCCAATTGTATTAAATATACAGACACCTTCTTATACCAGCGTCTGGTCCTGCGGTAAAGTAGATAAGGAGCCAACATCTGGTCATTGAAGTCCACCCCTCCCATGAGCGAATTATAGTCATGGACACAAAGGGGCTTTTCAATGACACTGGTTGCTCGTTCAATTTGGATTGTCGTGTCTGCGTAATTGGAGGAGAGCATGTAAACATCACGCTTGTCTCTCCATTTCACAGCGAGCAGTTCTTGGTTACACAAGGCAGCCCTCTCCCCCCTTGCAAGACGGGTGGTAACGAGCCATTGGAGGAAGCCCCGGCGACTAGGTCGCGCGGTGCCACAGCAGCCAATCTGTTCTAGGAACAAATGCATGAAGAGGGACACACTTGTGTAGAAATTGTCCACATAAAGATGGTACCCCTTGCCAAAGTCGCCAAGTCCCAGACTGTCTTCCCACTGCTCCCCAGGTAGTCAGGGCAACCGACCGGCTCCAGGGTCTGATCTTTACCCTCATATATCTGAAATTTGTGGGTATAGCCTGTGGCCCTTTCACAGAGCTTATACAATTTGACCCCATACCGGGCGCGCTTGCTTGGGATGTATTGTTTGAAGCCAAGGCGCCCGGTAAAATGTATAAGGGACTCATCTACGCAGATGTTTTGCTCAGGGGTATAAAAATCTGCAAATTTGTTGTTGAAGTGGTCTATGACGGGCCGAATTTTGTGGAGCCGGTCAAAAGCTGGGTGGCCTCTGGGACGGGAGGTGCTGTTATCACTAAAGTGCAGGAAACGCAGGATGGTCTCAAATCGTGTCCTGGACATGGCAGCAGAGAACATTGGGTTCGTGGACCAATATGACCGCAATTCATGCTTTTTGGTTAAGCCCATGTTGAGAAGAAGGCCCAGAAAATTTTTAAATTCAGGAAACTTGGACGGGTTTCCACCGGAAAGACTGGGCATAATAGCTTCCCGGGTTGGCAGCTATAAAATCAGTGGCATATCGGTTTGTTTCTGCCACAACTAAGTCCAAGAGCTCCGCAGTCAAGAACAGCTCAAAAAACCCCAGTGCCGAACCGATCTGAGCTGTCTCAACCCGGAACTCCAGATTGGCGGTGAAAGGGGGAACTACTGGTGCGGCTGAAGTTGGGGGCTGCCAATCAAGGTTTGTCAACACCTCAGGGACTCTAGGGGCTCTACGGGTCTGTCTGTGCGTAGGCTGCGATGGGGGAACTAATGCACGTGCCACCGTACCAGCTTCAACTGCCCTTCTGGTGCTCGCCACTTCACCATGTTGTGCGTAAGTGCTGGTACTATGACCAGGATGGGCTGCGCTGCTGGTGTATGCCTCACCACGTAATCCGACAGTGCCAACCCCACTCTGCTGCCCTTGAAGCGGATCCTGCGCAACCTGTGGTCTAGCAACACGGGGCCAGGTACGCCTGGTGCTATCAGGGACCTTAACCTCCTCGTCTGAACTTTGGGTCAGACTGCCACTGCTTTCTACAGGTTCATATTCTGACCAGCTGGATTCGTCAGATGAGGGTTCCCATTCCTCATCTGACTGGGTCAGAAGCCTGTAGGCCTCTTCAGAAGAATACCCCTTGGTTGCCATTTGGTCAACTAAATTTAGGTGGTATTCCCTGAGACTACCCAAGAAAAAAAGCAAGCCTGTCTTACATATGGGAGACCGCTGCGATTGATAAAAAATATCAAAACTGATTTTTTTTTATCGCCGCAGCGCTTGTAAAGTGATTGTGCAGTGATCAAAAAATAATAATTATTTTGTCACTGCGGAGGGGCGGGCGTGGGTGAATGCACGTGTGGGCGACTGATCAGGCCTGATTGGGCAAACACTGTGTTTTGGGTGGAGGGCGAGTTAAGGTGACACTAATACTATTATAGATCTGACTGTGATCAGTTCTGATCACTTACAGATACTATAAAAGTACAAATGCTGATTAGCGATACGCTAATCAGCGAATCAGTGACTGCGGTGCGGTGGGCTGGGCGCTAAACTATCGCTAACTACCTAACCAAGGGGCCTAAACTATCCTAAAACTATCAGTCAATACCAGTGAAAAAAAAAAGCGACAGTTTACACTGATCATTTTTTTCCCTTTCACTAGGTGATTGACAGGGGCGATCAAGGGGTGATCAAGGGGTTAATTGGGGTGCTGGGGGGTGATCTGGGGCTAAGTGAAGTGTTTGGTGGCTACTCACTGTGAACTGTGCTCCTCTGCTGAGAGCAACTGACGAAAAGGACCAGCAGGAGCACAGCAGCCATTTAACACATTATATTTATAAATATAAAGTGTTAACTGGCTTCTGATTTGATTTTTTAAAAAGCATCAGCCTGCCAGCCACGATCATTGGCTGGCAGGCTGATGACTAAATACTCCTCTAACTTTTGCCGGCCCGCGATGCGCATGCCCCGGCGCGTCCACCCGGAATAACAGGGCCGCAATCTGCGTACGGCGGTCCTGTAGTGGTTAATCACTTTTGTGGAAGCAGGTATCTTGCAAGCCTCAATAAGTATTTTGTGGAAGCAGCTATATCAATCCCCTTAATCAGTATTTTGTGGAAGCAGGTATATCGCAAGCCTCAATAAATATTTGGTGGAAACAGGTATATCAAACCCCTTAATCAGTATTTTGTGGAAGCAGTTATATCACAGGCCTCAATCAATATTTTGTGGAAGTAGGTATATCAATCCTCTTAATCAGTATTTTGTGGAAGCAGTTATCTTGCAGGCCTCAATAAGTATTTTGTGGAGGCAGGTATATTAATCCCCTTAATCAGTATTTTGTGAGAGCAGGTATATCACAGGCCTCTATCAATATTTTGTGGAAGCAGGAATATCAAACTTCTTAATTAGTATTTTGTGGAAGCTGGTATATTGCAGGCGTCAATCAATATTTTTTACAAGCAGGTATATCAAACCACTTTATCAGCATTTTGTGGAAGCAGTTATATCAATCCCCTTAATCAGTATTTTGTGGAAACAGGTATACCGCAAGCCTCAATCAATATTTTGTGGAAGTAGATATATCAAACCCCTTAGTCAGTATTTTGTGGAAGCAGGTATCTCGTAGGCCTCAATCAATATTTGGTGGAAGCAGGTATATCAATCCACTTAATCAGTATTTTGTGGAAGCAGGTATATCGCAGCCCTTAATCAGTATTTTGTGGAAGCAGGTATATCAATCCACTTAATCCGTATTTTGTGGAAGCAGGTATATCGCAGGCCTCAATCAATATTTTGTTGAAGCAGGGATATCAAACCCCTTAATCAGCATTTTGTGGAAGCAGGTATCTCGCAGGCCTCAATCAACATTTAGTGGCAGTAGGTATATCAAACCCCTTAATCAGTATTTTGTGGAAGCAGGTATATTGCTGGCTGCAATCAATATTTTGTGGAAGTAGATATATCAAACCCCTTAATCAGTATTTTGTGGAAGCAGGTATCAATAGGCAGGCCTCAATAAGTATTTTATGGAAGCAGGTATATCAATCCCCTTAATCAGTATTTTGTGGAAGCAGGTATATCGCAAGCCTCAATAAATATTTGGTGGAAACAGGTATATCAAACCCCTTAATCAGTATTTTGTGAAAGCAGTTATATCACAGGCCTCAATCAATATTTTGTGGAAGCAGGTATATCAATTCTCTTAATCAGTATTTTGTGGAAGCAGTTATCTTGCAGGCCTCAATAAGTATTTTGTGGAAGCAGGTATATTAATCCCCATAATTAGTATTTTGTGGAAGCAGGTATATCACAGGCCTCTATCAATATTTTGTGGAAGCAGGAATATCAAACTTTTTAATCATTATTTTGTGGAAGCAGGTATCTCGCAGGCCTCAATCAATATTTTGTGGAAGCAGGTATATCAATTCCCTTAATCAGCATTTTGTGGAAGCAGGTATCTCGCAGGCCTCAATCAATATTTTGTGGAAGCAGGTATATCAATTCCCTTAATCAGCATTTTGTGGAAGCAGGTATCTCGTAGGCCTCAATCAATATTTGGTGAAAGCAGGTATATCAATCCCCTTAATCAGTAATTTGTGGAAGCAGGAATATTGCAGCCCTCAATCAGTATTTTGTGGAAGCAGGTAGATCAATCCCCTTAATCAGTATTTTGTGGAAGCAGGTATATCGCAGGCCTCAATCAATATTTTGTAGAAGCAAGGATATTAAACCCCTCAATCAGTATTTTGTGGAAGCAGGTATCTCGCAGCCCTCAATCTGTATTTTGTGGAAGCAGGTATAGCAATCCCCTTAATCAGTATTTTGTGGAAGCAGGTATATTGCAGGCCTTAATCAATATTTTGTGGAAGCAGGGATATCAAACCCCTTAATCAGTATTTTGTGGAAGCAGGTATCTCGCAGGACTCAATCAATATTTGGGGGACCAACCGTGTGATGTGGGTAATTTTCACAATAAGTCTCAGTAAATTCAAAAAGTAGTCGCACTGCCAGTTGCACTTCAAAGCATCAGAGTGCAAAGTGAGGAAAAAACAGCAGCTCTTTTTGTGTAGTTAAGACACCGATTTCCACCAAAAGGCAATCTCTATTGTGTGAGTTCCTCCTGTGGATTACAAAGTTGCGCCGCACATAGTGAACTTCCACTAATCTTTATCTCTCAAATACTTTTTAATATACTCACAAGAGTCGTTAAAATTTAAGCATTTAGACAATAAAATCTGTAGCACCGCCCGACCCGGGTATCGCCAGAATAGCTTCGTCAGGGGTATTTCTCAGCCCTCAATCAGTGTTTTCTGGGAGCAGGTATCTTGCAGGCCTCAATCAATATTTGGTAGAAACAGGTATATAAATCCCCTTAATCAATATTTTGTGGAAGCAGGTATATCGCAGGCCTCAATCAATATTTTGTGGAAGCAGGGATATCAAACGCCTTAATCAGTATTTTGTGGAAGCAGGTATCTCGCAGGCCTTAATCAATATTTGGTGGAAGCAGGTATATCAATCCCCTTAATCAATATTTTGTTGACACAAGTATTTCGTAGCCCTCAATCAGTATTTTGTGGAAGCAGGTATCTCGCAGGCCTCAATCAATATTTGGTAAAAACAGGTATATCGCAGGCATCAATCAATATTTTGTGGAAGCAGGTATATCAAACCCCTTTATCACTATTTTGTGGAAGCAGGTATATCAATCCCGTTAATCAGTATTTTGTGGAAGTAGGTATATCGCAGACCTCAATCAATATTTTGTGAAAGCAGGTATATAAAACCCCTTAATCAGTATTTTGTGGAAGCAGGTATATCGCACCCCTCAATCAATATTTGGTGGAATCAGGTATATCGAACTCCTTAATCAGTATTTTGTGGAAGCAGGTATATCACACCCCTCAATTATTTTTTTGCCATAACAGTTATATCACACCACCCTTTTTTTCTGCGGCTTCAGGTATATCGCAGGCCTCAATCAGTATTTTGTGGAAGAAGGTATATCACACCCCTCAATCAGTTTCTTGGGGGACAACAGGTATATCACACCAGTTGCAAATAGTTCAAATAGCGCTTGTCCCTCTATATACCTGCGGTATCGCAGCAGAACTGTACACAACTGCTGCACAATACAAATGCACTATATACTTTCTATGTTAGAAAGTATATTATAGGTAAATTACACCCCTCAATCAGTTTTTTTGGGGCAACATGTATATCACACCAGTTGCAAATAGTTGTTCCAATAGCACTTTTCCATCTATAGCTGCGGTATTGCAGCAGAACCGCACACAACTGCTACACAATACAAATGCACTATAATATACTTTTTATGTTAGAAAGTATATTATAAGTATATCGAACCCCTCAGTATATCACACCCCTCAGTATATCACACCTATCGATAGCACACCTATACCAATCCTTAAAAGGACTTTTGTGGCCCTATTAGCTAGGGTTTGGTGTCTATAACAGCTGGTTCCTGCTCCACAAAGCAACCTCTCCCTACACTGGCAAAACACAGAATGTAAAATGGCTGCCAGATTGGGTTCTGTGATAGGGTGGGTGTGTGTCCATGTGCTGAAACGTCTCAATTGGCTGTCCTGTCCCAGCTGATGGATGTTTCATGGGTCAAAGTGTTCGGCACAATGCAAAAGAATAAGGCGCTGGCCATCGTCATATGTTCGCATGTTCGGCGAATACGCAAAGTTTGCCGCAAAATGACCACCAGGCAAACCGCAAGGCCAATCTCTTGCTGTTTATTACTGGCGAAATAAAAATATATATGCTGTTCAGCATTGCACTTATCTGTTGAAAAGCCTTTTGTGTTGTGTAAAAGTATAAAAAATGTATGGCCTAATTGCCCTTGTGCGGTGCAGTGCTATACTCTATAGCACAGTTTGCCATGTATTAGTGGCGAAATAAAAATATATTCCCCATCCAGCGTTGCACTCTTTTCTGTTGAAAAGCTTTTTGTGTAGTGTAAAAGTTGAAAATTATTAGGGTCTAATTGCCCTTGTGCGGTGCAGATAATTATTTTGTACAGCCCTGTTTGCCATGTATAACTTTTTGCGGTGAAATTTTTTATGTGACACAGCCTTTTTTCGGGAAAATGTATGGATGATTGTACAGCTCCTTTTGCGTTATGGACCAAATTACTTAGTAATGAAATTCTTTATAAGACACTGGCTTTTTTCCTGAAAATGTATTGGTGAATGTACACCTCATTTTGCAGTATGGACTGACTTGCTTAGTTGTGAAATTCTTTGTGACACTGGCTTTTTTTTTTTGAAAATGTATGGGTGAATGTACACCTCCTTTTGAGGAATGGACCACAGTACTTAGTGGTGAAATTCTTTATGTGACACTGGCTTTTTTCAGAAAATGTATGGGTGAATGTACGGATGGAGTAGAGTTAACACTCCTGTTTTCTGATATTTTTTAGTTGTGTTATCTAATCTAAGCAAACACCTTCAATTGCTTTTGTCTCAAGTTAACGCAATGAGTTAAGAAATTTGAGTTAAGAGCTGGAGTGCTAACCCGGCTACATCTGTACTCCTCCTTTTGAGGTATGGACCGACTTACTTAGTGGTGAAATTCTTTATGTGACACTGGATTTTTTTCTTGTAAAATGTATGGGTGATTGTACACCTCCTTTTGCGGTATGGACCGACTTACTTTGTGGTGAAATTCTTTATGTGGCACTAGCTTTTTTTCAGAAAATGTATGGGTGAATGTACACCTCCTTTTGCGGTATTGATCAACTTAGTGGTGAAAATCTTTATTAGTGATGAGCAGCAGGGGCAATATTCCAATTCACAAAATGTTGCTAATATTCTGTAAAATATTCGTCATATATTTGCAAATTCAAGATTATATTCTTGATTGCGAAAATCGTCAATGTAATATTCGCGTAATGCGCGCAAAATACAGGTGTGGGTCACTTATGCTACATTTTTCAAGCTGGTATAAGTTTCCTGAGACTGGAGAAAATGGTTGGCAATGCAGAACATTAGAATAACTTTATATGCAGATAGAGTGCTCCAATATATTTGCGCTTGCGAACTTTCGGCAATTAATGATGAGCATATTTTTTCGCAATACGTGCAACTTGTGACATCACAGCACTATGTCTGTAGCATGTATGTATGGACAGTAGAACCTATTACACTAGCTAACACCCTGCACTGGAACCTATCAGCTACACTATAGATCAATCTAACCTACACTGACTATTCCCCCCTAACTATCTGAATTATATATATATATATATATAAGTTAACTGTCTAATGTAATACAACAAAGCACAGAGCACAGCAATAACACTGCTGTCTCTTTCATAACTGCAATAAACTTTAGATAATAGCTGCTGGGGAGGTTCTTATATAGTGAGGGATAGGCAACTTTTCTATTGGTTGCTAGGGATGTTGTTAAGCTGTGACAAAGCCTTCTCATTGGCCCACAAGCTAGAAGAAGGGAGGGATGATCTCCTGATGTGTACTGTGTTAAAAAAAAAAAAAAGAATATTCATCATTACGGATATATAGCACTATATTCTAAATATTCACGAATTCTCGAAGTGACGATATTCGTGATAAAAATTTGTAATACGAATATACACGCTCAACACTATTCTTTATGTGACACTAGCTTTTTTTTTTCCGGAAAATGTATGGGTGAATGTACACCTCCTTTTGCGGTATGGACCGACTTACTTAGTGGTGAAATTCTTTATGTGACACTGGCTTTTTTCGTAAAATGATTCGGTAAATGTACACCTCCTTTTGCAGTATGGAACCACTTACTTAGTGGTGAAATTCTTTATGTGACACAGGTTTTATATATATTTTTTTTTAACTGTTTGGGTGATTGTACACCACCTTTTGCAGTATGGCCCGCATTACGTAGTGGTGAAATGTGATATTTCAAACTGGCTTTTTTTGGGAACATTGATGGGTCTGTAGACCTCCTTTTGCTGTATGGGCTGAATTACGCAGTGTTGAAATTTTTAATTTCAAAGAAACTCCGATGCTTTGTATCTCTTTTGAAGCCAATGTCACCAGCTATGCCCCTCTTGCGATTTATATCAAATACATTATTTTCATGTAAAGATCCAAGAATTATGTTGGAATCACGCTGTTCTGCACCTGGTTTGCCTTGGCAAACAGAGTCACACAGGGGAGGAACTGCTCCGTGTCCTTCATCAAGAAATCGAATCATGGCTTTCTCCGTGACAACTCAAAATTGGAACCATGGTGACTGACAATGGGAAGAACATGGTGTCTGCGCTGCATCAAGGAGGGCTGAGCCATGCTCCCTGCATGGCACCCGTGTTCAATCTGGTCGTCAAACAGTTCCTGAAGTCTTCCACCCATCTGCAAGACATTCTAAACATGGCCAGGAAACTTTGCATGCACTTTAGCCACTCGTACACCGCAAAGCACACCCTTCTTGAGCTGCAGCGGCAGAACAGCATCCCCCAACATAGGCCAATATGCGACGTTTCCAACCATTGGAATTCCATCCTTATTATGTTGGACCGACTGTATTAGCAAAGAAAGGCCATCAACGATTTGTTGATGATCCAAGCAGACAGGAGTACTCCCCTTTGTAACTTCGATGTCAGCCAGTGGCAGCTCATGTGTGACACCTGCCGTTTGCTCAGGCCCTTTGAGCAGGACTACGGGATGAATGATGTCATTCCATTGCTTCATGTCCTGGAACAGATGCTGGTAAATCTGGCTGGTCAGGGCACTGGAGACGTGGCGCCTAGAACGATGGCCGCATAGTTTGATATGTTTGTCTGTCAATAGCTCTGTTTACAGTCAGTGAACAGGAACATCATTTATCGCAAGGATATGCAAACACCAACCGATGGGGTGTTAACCCCCAGAAGTAGGTCATCGGCTTAATGGAGCAGTTGTTTTCACAGCTCGAGGTATCCTCCCGGAAGCTTCACCTGTGCAAGTTGACGGTCTGCATTGCAAAGCTTGTCTAAAAGAAAAATGCTGCAGTGCACCCCACGGCAGAGGCTGCTTTGCTTTGTCAATCCATTCTTGTTAATGAAGCACTTTGTTTTTTCAGTTTGTCTTTTAAATCTTGTGGTTTTGCTCCTTCTGTGTTGTATTTTATGTGTGTTAATATCCTGTTTGTTAAATTGTTAAATAAAGGCTGCTGATGGACGAATCGTATTACTTGACCCACCACCAATGTTTATCCATAGCAAAATCTGCTCAAATCCTTGTATCCTAAAAAAGCATTTTTCCATATAAAGCATTTATTTTATCTACAGGGCATAAATGTAGACATCAATGCCTGATAGGGCGGGGGTCCCACAGGTGGAGACTGTCACCTTTCTAGACAGCTGGGGTCCCCTTATCCCTGTTTATGAATGCAAGGCAGTCACATGCTGCATCAGATTCAATGGAGAGGTGGCTGCACTTGTGTGTGGCTCCCTTTATTAAACTCTAAGGCAGTATGCAAGTGTGGTCGCCTCTTCTCTGAAGACAATGCTACAAGCATCCTCTGATGGCTAGTTTGCATCAGTCCATGGGGGTCAGATGACACATGTTCAACTCTCAGGTAAAGGCCAACTCTAGGAGAATACCTATCATCTACTTATGACATATTCTGTCTGTGCATGCCCCATGGAAGTAAAATCCACTTGAAATGAACCATTTGCATCACCATGACCAGCATAACCAGTGTATATGTCAATCATTCCTCCCACAAATACTTGTACACCTGTATAACCCACTGTTGATCTCCACAGCCAGACATGATTACCAGAACTCACAGCAGATATTCGTATCTCTCCTTCACCTATATATAGACCTTTATTAGTCTATACTGTACTCAGCTTATGACTAATTTAGTGATTGCATCTCGCTGCCCATTGCTAGTGCTGCCCCGCATCCCAAGTCTGAAGCGCTCAGCAGTCATCCCATCAACACTTTATCATTCATTCCATGTAGCCACTTCTACAAGGCAGACTTGAGATACAGGAGCACTAATGCACTTGCCGTGAGCTCGATGCTGTCTACTTACGTTCTTCCTTACATGCTATAATGCACTGTAGGGAGAATTAAGCTGCTGTATTCTGTATCTAGCATCTGCAGCATTTTCCTTATGTGAAAGCTTTCTTATATATCTTGTACAGCAAATTTCTCGCAGAAAGTTATAGTTTGAGTTTGGCTTTTCTAAAGACCTTCATGTAATTGCTATAAAACAAAACGTTGTTATTATTATTGTTATATTTTGTATTCTTCTTCTCCACCTGACTTCTAAAATGAGTCATTTGTTTTATGTTTTTTATGAGAAAAACATATTTTTTTATTACATATTGGATTCTTTTTTCCATGTTCTGCTCTGCCTACACATGACTAGAGATGAGTGAATAGATTCTAAACTAATTAAATTTGGTACGAATTTCCCAAAAGCTTCAATTCTGGTGTATCCAAAGCTTTTGCGATTCATTCCAGATGAATCTCTTAAAATGGCGACCACCATTTCAAAGATCCAAAGACAGAGATGAAGGCATATTGAGCGAACCTTCCTTTTAGCAGGTTACAGTTCGGGGTTTAAGTGAATTACGTAATGGATTCTGTTCGCACGGAATCCATAACGTAATTCAATGCTGGCATGCCAAACAGAATGCCTTTAGAGCCATTCCATTTTGTATGCCGCCCGTCATAATACAAATGTATGGCCAGCAGAACCGAACCCTCGGAGCTGGCCATACACTTGTATTATGCAACATGCCGGCATTGAATTACGTGATGGATTCCGAGAGAACGGAATCCATTACGTAATTCACTTAAACCCTAAACTTGAACCTGCCGAAAGGCAGGTTCGCTTAACTCTAAGCAGGAAGTTTGTTACCACTGGCTTCCATCCATTTACCCGTAGGCAAATATGTCACTTTCACTTTGTCATTACTAATGCTGTCTTGGTGTTAAAGAGCTTGAAAGGGTTTGGATACAGTCCTCGGAGACCTCAGAGTGTCATACGCAACTTTTCAGAGAAATTGAGGCACTTTCGGGTTGGGTCAAATTTATTTGGACCTGAATCAGATCTCACGACCAACTCATGCAGTTCACACCCAAAATTAATTTTAAGAAATGTGCTCATCTCTACACATGACCTGTAGATATGTTGTATATAAGCCTTATGGAGGTATCAAGTGGTGGCATACAGAGCAATACAGACCCATAGGGATTGTTTATTCATTTATTTGATTCCTTTATATAGACTTATTATATTTCTCAGTTCTGTATAAGATTTTTATCACTCACGTCAGTCCCTGTCCGTATTGGGACTGACAATATACACTGTGCCTTAACTTATCCATATGTTTTTGGAGTGTTGGAGACAGTCCGTGTTGGGGGAAACTTACACATACAAACTCCATTTAACTTCTGCCTTGGCTGAATTCGAACCCAGGGCTACAAGGCAACGATGCTAACCACTGAGACAGCATGCAAGCTTCTTAAAGGATATCTCCAGGTATGCAAAAAAATACTGGAGTTTAGATGAAGCTAAGCATTATTGAAAGATTGCGTCTGTAGCATAAGAAGATAAGAGGAAGAAAGAAAAGGCATGTAGACTAGGGAAAAGTGCAACTGTATAAAGAACAGTGATGGTAGAAGATGTTAAAGAAGAGAAACAATGTTCTCTGTACACTATAGGTTCTTAACACCACAGTAAATATCAAAATGGCAGCATGTTATTGAGATGTACAGGCCACTTTTCTGACATCAGTTCCTGCTTTGCAGGTATTGACTTCCTGTTAAGCCCACTTCCTGCATGCACGCTGCAAAAATAATTCCTAATAATAGGAAAATACCTTTTTTCTTCAGTTCTTATTGACATGAAGATTTCTACACAAAATGTTTTAATTACCACATTTGAGTAAATCAGAAATTTACCTATCGGACATTCATTAAGTTAAGTAATTATGTTTTACTTACAGGAATATTGGTATTTCTGTGTTCACTTACAATAGCCATTCATAAAATTAGTGACAGGTATTACAATTATATTGGTTGTCAATGGTTGTGCCATCAATTTCCGAGAAGCTCATTCATAAATGGCATCCGATATAGCTACAATTCACTTTTGCCAATATGGCTGTCTCAACTGATTAGAAAAACGCTAATATCTCTTTAGGTAAATAGGACATAATTGGCAAACTTTAGTTTCTGCTCGAACCTCTGACTTAATAACATTTGGTAATTAAATGAGTTAATATTTAATATTGACTCACGTGATCCATCAGTGGCGAGAATCCATAATGACAATTCTAGGAGACAAAAAAGTAGAATTACTCTTCAAATTTAATACCAATGCAAGACCCGGCGGAATATATTCCATTGTATTTTGGAAAAAAAAGAAGACATACAATTGATGCTTAAAAACTGTAACTGTACATTTTTTGTTCTAAATAATTTATAGTAAATAAAATTGTGCGTGTCGGTTGTGAAAAGAGTCCAATTTGTTTGATTTACATTGCAGGGGGGAGCCCCAGGGTAAGGGGTGTTTAACTATCTGCTCTAATGTAATTGCCTATGGCGGGCCTCTAAATATTTGATGGGCTGCCTGAGCAAAGCAAGAATGCCTTGTCTAATACAGTCATGCAACTTCCAGTCTATCAACTGTTCTGTCTGAGGAAAACAATAGTCACACCCGTAATACAAAATCATCTCAATTACTATTATATTGAAAATACTTTACAGATAACACAGGAGCGTTCCTGGAGAAATGTCCCATACAAATAAATACAAGTTACTTCCCCTTCAAAGTAAAAAAAAAAAAAAAAAAGAATAAATTCAATAAAATAAAAACAATAAAGTGATTGTCTGGACTTAAGGAAAGATAATCAAAGCTATCAGATTAGTGGGGGTCCAAGACCCTACCAGCCAGCTATTTTGGGCAATCACAGCTTTGGAAATTATAGTACATGGGACGAAAGCAGAAGGCCGTACTCCTTTTCACTTGAATGGGTGCTGAGTTGCAGTACCCTAGCATGGCCACTACATAGTGTATGACGATGTCTGCTTCCTCTCCCTATACTGTATAGTTTTAAGCGCCATGGTTTCCCAAAACTGCTGATCGATGAGGGTGAAGGGTTTCGGACCACCACTGATCTGATATTAATGACCTATCCTGAGGATAGTTCATCAAATTTGTAGCACGGACAACCCCTTTTCCCAAACACAACGTCACACATGCCTATGTCCATGCCCTGTTATATTGTAGCTCAAATTAATATTAGAGATAGCCCATGGAGTATTATGTAGATCTTCTAATCTCATTAAACACCTTAAATATGTACTTTTTATTATTATTATTTTTTTCAATTAACTTTACTTTTTAAGGCTCTGTTAATACTTCACTATGGCTTTTACGTCTGGGTTTACAGAATTCTGAACAGAAAGAGTAACAAAGTCTGCAATGCTATTTCCATCAACAACAATCAATCCTTGACAGATACCTGTTGGAATCTATCATAGTTCAGTGATCTATTTGTTAAGATTTATCTACGGTATTATAAACAGGAGTCATGATACTAGTGTGCACAGAGCTTAAATGAGGAATTTCAGGGACATGGTGCATGTGGTAATGCACTATATACTATTGCTACATCCATGATGTTTAAAAGGTCCTTTGGTCCTACAGAGTGAATGAATGTTCCAAAATCTGCAGCAGAGTATGTTGTATGTATGATGATCTGATGGAGCGGTAGGTCGGGTATGTGCCCTGCCACTCCATTTATTCTCTAAGAGACTGCTGGGAAGAGTACATCTCTCAGCTTTTTCCGGTGGTCCTATAGAGAATGAACAAAGTGGCAAAGCACATGCTCGACATGCTATTCCATCAGATCAAGGGAAAGGGACTAGTAGTAGGGCTCACGTACTAAGTCTGTTCCATATACGGTGGTGCTGGCTGTATAATACAGTCGGCACCTGGCCACACTGACTAGGATCAGGGATGACGCCAATCCCATCCATTGAACCCCTCAGATGCCACAATTAATAGTGATCACAACATCTGTGGGGTTAGGGAGAGCAAAGGGGCCCCCTCTGCCTTCTAATCAGAACCCCCAGGCAGGAAAGGGGGGGGGGCTAAGATTGGTTACCATGACAGCCTGTAGCCTTGGGAAAGTTTCCATGCCTGTTATGGTTAACTGCCTGAAAAGCTATGCATAAGGCATGGCTTCTCAGGAAAAGTGTCAGGATCCCATAGACTGCAATAGTATTATATTGTGGTCAGAAGATTCCATATTCAAGTCCCCTAAGGGGGCTAAAAATTACAGTAAAAAAAACGAAAAATAAAAAAAATTCAAACCCTCTCCTTTTCCTAAATTTACATATAAAATAAAAAAACAATAAACAAAATAAGCATATTTTTCCTGAGTAGTGAATGATGTAATGGAAAAAAATAAAATAATTGTGTGAGGTTGCCATTTTTTTGGTCACTTTGTGCCCCCAAATAAATTAAATAAAAAGTGATCAAAAAGTCATATGGCACCATAACAAACTATAGTATATATAAAGTGCCATAAAAAATGCAAGCCCCTATATGGCTACGAGAACACAAAACAAACAAAAAAAGTATGAATTTTGGAAGGTAATGAAAGAAAAATGAAAAAGAAAAAAACAAATAGGGGTTCATTTTATAGTTTGTGCCATGGCTTTTTTCCTGACATCAATATTTTTCTCTTGATTGTGTATCTACTAGACTTGAGTGAATTGAGCTTCGGATCATAGATTTGAAGTCGATTCGTTCAGAAACTTCTGTTAATGCTGTTCCTGTCTGTCCTATCTGCGTCTTTAAAAACATTTTAAAATAGGAATCCGGTGAGGTACCAGGCAGTACCAAAGCCCACTTCGGATTCCTATTTTAAAATGTTTTTAAAGACTCAGATAGCTATATCTAAGTAATTCACCGAAATCTCACTTGACTTCGGGCAAGACGAAGTTTGGCTTCACAGAGCCAATACATTTTAATGCTGTACGTAAACAGCATTAACACCGATGTTTTTAAACGAATTGACTTCGGATCTATGATATGATAATATCTACCTAAATGTACTCTAGCTGACTTGACCATAGGTACAAGATTTGACCATGGACAAAATGTAAGTGGAAACTCTTTTAAAAGGAATGTGCTATTAGAAAATTACTTATTCTTTAAATCATTTATATTAAACATATTTTGAAAACATTTCTGGTGATGTTATATTTAATTTTCGATGTCAATATCTATAAAAAAATATAATGAAATAAAATGGATAAAATCCTGGCCATTTCTTGGTCTGTACAGATCCCTTTCAGCAGTCATCTCTTTATCACTACAGGAAGGATAGAACAGAGATATATAAATAGATAGATAGATAGATAGATAGATAGATAGATAGGATCCACCATTCATAATAGGTGATATTACAGCTTATCTTCTACCTCCTGACCTCTGCACAGGTCACAGATTATGCCTAGAATACTCTCTCAAAGAAGTCAATGAGGTCCCCTCCTGACCATTGTATCTATGGTGGCTGCTCTAAAGCAAGTCTTTCAATGCTGTTAAGAACAGCTCAGGCAAAATGGTTGCCCCCATAATCGTGTTCAGAAAATAGAATAAATAATTTATGATAGGAAATAAAAACAGATTAGAAAAAAAGGAAACTGTAAGAAAACATTTTTGGTGACACAGTCCCTTTAAAGGTAAAGAACGGAGGGTTACGTGGATCCCATAACCTGGATCAACTTTGGTTGTCTTGATAACTAAACAGTAAATTCTCATCACACCTTTTAATAGTTGAATTATAAATATGTTCAGTGGTCTGGCTATTTATTTTATTGTGGGGAATGAATAGAAAATGTAGTATAAATACATGGATGGCCTGGGAGTCAGAGCTGTGATTTCTGGATCCCCTAGAATCCTATATTCCTTAATAGATTTATTGATTAGATTCAGGAATAAATAGGCTTAACACGGCTTAGGTGAATACAACGTTTATGAAACTATGATAAAAGATATATACAAAAAATAACATACAGAGTAAAGTACCGTAAGTAACAGTCACTAAAGCCAAAGTGGACAAATGAGACAGCTCTCCCTTGACCAAAGAGTCTGACGCCCATATGACACAAAGAGAGGTGGCAAGACACATCCTACCCTGATGATGTTGTCAATGGAGCTAACCTCTTTATTACATGCCTAGATGTTTTCTAGCTTCCTGGCCCTTTCTAAAGGTCTTCAGTGTGCAGTACTCATGTACAGTTACTTCAGACATTAGGAATGCAGCGAGCGATCTGATACCATTAACCAACTAGATTACACAGAACTAAAGGGAAAAATATGCTAAATATCTTTCTAGACAGTGAGGAAACCCCATAAAGTGTTTGTCACTAGTAATGGACGAACATCGACCAGGGCGATTCACGAACGCGCATTCGCGATTAAATATTCGCGAACCGCGCGTTCACGGTGGACCCCATTAACTTTAATGGCAGGTGAACCTGAAAAACCTGCAGGTCATATTTGCAGCCCAAAAAAAACTTAATCAGTATTTTGTGGAAGCAGGTATATTGCACCCCTCAATCAGTTTTTTGGGGGGCAACATGAATATCACACCAGTTGCAATTAGTTATTCCAATAGCGTTTGTCCCTCTATCTAGCTGCGATATCTGAGCAGAACCGCACACAACTGCTGCACAATACAAATGCACTATAATATACTTTCTATGTTAGAAGGTATATTAAAGGTATATCGCACCCCACAATCAGTTTTTTGGGGGGCTACAGGTATCACACCAGTTGCAACTAGTTGCTCCAATAACGTTTGTCCCTCTATCTAGCTGCGATATCTGACCAGAGCCGCACACAACTGCTGCACAATACAAATGCACTATAATATACTTTCTATGTTAGAAAGTATATTATAAGTATATCACACCCCTCAGTATATCACACCTATCGATAGCACACCTATACCAGTCCTTAAAAAGACTTTTGTGGCCCTATTAGCTAGCGTTTGGTGTCCCTAACAGTCTGTCCCTGCTCAACAAAGAAACCTCTCCGTACACTGGCAAAATACAGGATGTAAAATGGCTGCCAGATCGGGTTCTGTTATAAGGTGGGGGGTGTGTCCATGTGCTGAACCGTTTTAATTGGCTGTCCTGTCCCACCTGATGGATGTGTCATGGGTCAAAGTTTGGCACAATGCAAAAGAATATGGCGCATGCGGACATCGCCCTATGTTTGCATGTTCGGCGAATCGCGAACGCACAAAGTTTGCCACGAAACGACCGCTGGGTGAACCGCAAGGCCATCTCTATTTGTCACTTTATTTCAATCCATTTCTTGGTTCACCCAAAATTTACTATGCGATTGTGGTGTATGTTGTCTTTTTTTTTGCCAAATAAAGCATTATATAGAGAATGGATATAAGAGGAAGATTTTGTGGATTTGTCATGCCCATTCCAATCCAGTAAAAATGGCCATCCCATTTAAGTCCCAGGAACATATTGGAATAGTTGCTAACAAGTCCTGCACGTTTTCCATGGCTGAGATATTACAGCTCATTAAGTTGTCCTCTGGTTTTATGTACACCAGCTTATTTCATCCATAAACGGAGCTTAGATCTTCATTTGCATCGCCTGAAGATCTGACTGCCTCATCTATAATATCTAAGTTTAATTATTTCCTTTAGCCCACTTGCTTTTGATTTTGCATTCAAAACCATTAGACATTTTTCATTTATTTAGAGACACAGATGCAAACCTGTTGAAGAATTGATGTGGAGCGCTCCTCATTAGACTTTCTAGGTTAATACAGTGGAACTCAGAGATTAAGGCTATAACAGAAGAGGACATGCAATATAAAAAATGCAATACTTACCTAACGTGAAGCTTATGCAAAACAGTGAGGAGGGCAAAGGCTGTCTAATGATGAAACTGCACTTGAAGGAATTGCAGACTACTTTTTGCCTTGTGTAGCAATGGTACATGCACTGCTGGCCGACTCCTTATTGAATACAATGGCAAATATCTAAGAAGCGCCACAGCATAAGATTTGCCCATGTTTGGAAATTATACTGAAGTCATGTACATATACAGCAAATGATTACAATAAAAATAGAAAAAGCAACCTTATACTGCCTACAATTTCCTGTATACAGCTCCTATGCAAAGTCATGTGTGTCTGGTTACAACAGTCAATCAACTGCTTAGCCAACTGTCCTCATCTCTTGGCATAGAGTTGGTGTCAATTATAAACTTTTGTAGTTTGACCATGTATCAATCCTTAGAGCCCTCTTTTCCTGTAATATTGGTTAGCATCTTGGTACTTGGCTGGCCTGAGAACTTTACAAAGTGGAGGAAATAATATCTTAGACACAAGTAGGTGCAATTTACAACAGTAGTCTAACTGTTTAGCTACCACAAGGAAAATTAGCACATGCGCAGTGCCATGCATAGTCCAGTTCAATTGAGGCTGCTGATGCATGGATTAGGTCACATGACCCTCCATCAGCAGCTATCTTGGCAGCTGTTTTTAAAGTGGTACTATACTTTCATTAAAGGGGTTGTGCTAACAATATATATTGGCAGCCTATCCTCAGGATAGGTCATCAATCTGATCGATGGGGGTCCAACACCCGGCAACCTTGCTGATAAGTAGGGATGAGCGAACTCGAACTGTATAGTTCGGGTTCGTACCGAATTTTGGGGTGTCCGTGACACGGACCCGAACCCGGACATTTTCGTAAAAGTCCGGGTTCGGGTTCGGTGTTCGTCGCTTTCTTGGCGCTTTTGTGACGCTTTCTTGGCGCTTTTTGAAAGGCTGCAAAGCAGCCAATCAACAAGCGTCATACTACTTGCCCCAAGAGGCCATCACAGCCATGCCTACTATTGGCATGGCTGTGATTGGCCAGAGCACCATGTGACCCAGCCTCTATTTAAGCTGGAGTCACATAGCGCCGCCCGTCACTCTGCTCTGATTAGCGTAGGGAGAGGTTGCGGCTGCGACAGTAGGGCGAGATTAGGCAGATTAACTCCTCCAAAGGACTTGATTAACTGATCGATCTGCAGCTGTGGATCATTGAGCTGCTGATCCTCAATTGCTCACTGTTTTTAGGCTGCCCAGACCGTTTGTCAGTCACATTTTTCTGGGGTGATCGGCGGCCATTTTGTGTCTTGTGGTGCGCCAGCACAAGCTGCGACCAAGTGCATTTAACCCTCAATGGTGTGGTTGTTTTTTGGCTAAAGCCTACATCAGGGTGAAGCTGTCACACCAAGTGCATTTAACCAGCAATAGTCTGTTCATTTTTTGGCCATATACAAAATCAGGGGCAAGCTGCGCCTGTCACCAAGTGCATTTAACCCTCAATGGTGTGGTTGTTTTTTGGCTAAAGCCTACATCAGGGTGAAGCTGTCACACCAAGTGCATTTAACCAGCAATAGTCTGTTCATTTTTTGGCCATATACAAAATCAGGGGCAAGCTGCGCCTGTCACCAAGTGCATTTAACCCTCAATGGTGTGGTTGTTTTTTGGCTAAAGCCTACATCAGGGTGAAGCTGTCACACCAAGTGCATTTAACCAGCAATAGTCTGTTCATTTTTTGGCCATATACAAAATCAGGGGCAAGCTGCGCCTGTCACCAAGTGCATTTAACCCTCAATGGTGTGGTTGTTTTTTGGCTAAAGCCTACATCAGGGTGAAGCTGTCACACCAAGTGCATTTAACCAGCAATAGTCTGTTCATTTTTTGGCCATATACAAAATCAGGGGCAAGCTGCGCCTGTCACCAAGTGCATTTAACCCTCAATGGTGTGGTTGTTTTCTGGCTAAAGCCTACATCAGGGTGAAGCTGTCACACCAAGTGCATTTAACCAGCAATAGTCTGTTTATTTTTTGGCCATATACTACATCAGGGGCAAGCTGCGCCCGTCACCAAGTGCATTTAACCCTCAGTAGTGTGGTTGGTCAAGCTGTGACACCAAGTGCATTTAACCAGCAATAGTCTGTTCATTTTTTGGCCATATACTACATCAGGGGCAAGCTGCGCCCGTCACCAAGTGCATTTAACCAGCAATAGTGTGGTTATTTTTTGGCCATATCCCAGTCTAATTCTGTCACTAAATCCATACCGGTCACCCAGCGCCTAAATACTAGGCCTCAAATTTATATCCCGCTAAATCTCTCGTTACCGCTGTCCTGTTGTAGCTGGGAAAGTTATTTAGTGTCCGTCAAAGCACATTTTTTGTTCTGGGTTGAAGTACAATTCCCAATTTAGCAATTTCATAATTTAGTGGTTTCTGCTATATCAGAGCTATTTGAAATCTATCCCTAAAAGGGTATATAATATTCAAGGTGCACATTGGGTCATTCAGAATAACTTCACACACACCCGCTACTGTGTATTTTCAAGTCTAATTCTGTCACTAAACCCATACCTGTCACCCAGCGCCTAAATACTAGGCCTCAAATTTATATCCCGCTAAATCTCTCGTTACCGCTGTCCTGTTGTAGCTGGGAAAGTTATTTAGTGTCCGTCAAAGCACATTTTTTGTTCTGGGTTGAAGTACAATTCCCAATTTAGCAATTTCATAATTTAGTGGTTTCTGCTATATCAGAGCTATTTGAAATCTATCCCTAAAAGGGTATATAATATTCAAGGTGCACATTGGGTCATTCAGAATAACTTCACACACACCCGCTACTGTGTATTTCCAAGTCTAATTCTGTCACTAAACCCATACCTGTCACCCAGCGCCTAAATACTAGGCCTCAAATTTATATCCTGCTAAATCTCTCGTTACCGCTGTACTGTTGTTGCTTGGAAAGATATTTAGTGTCCGTCAAAGCACATTTTTTGTTCTGGGTTGAAGTACAATTCCCAATTTAGCAATTTCATAATTTAGTGGTTTCTGCTATATCAGAGCTATTTGAAATCTATCCCTAAAAGGGTATATAATATTCAAGGTGCACATTGGGTCATTCAGAATAACTTCACACACACCCGCTACTGTGTATTTTCAAGTCTAATTCTGTCACTAAACCCATACCTGTCACCCAGCGCCTAAATACTAGGCCTCAAATTTATATCCTGCTAAATCTCTCGTTACCGCTGTCCTGTTGTAGCTGGGAAAGTTATTTAGTGTCCGTCAAAGCACATTTTTTCTTCTGGGTTGAAATACAATTCCCAATTTAGCAATTTCATAATTTAGTGGTTTCTGCTATATCAGAGCTATTTGAAATCTATCCCTAAAAGGGTAGATCATATTGAAGGTGCACATAGGGTCATTCAGAATAACTTCACACACACCCGCTACTGTGTATTTCCAAGTCTAATTCTGTCACTAAACCCATACCTGTCACCCAGCGCCTAAATACTAGGCCTCAAATTTATATCCTGCTAAATCTCTCGTTACCGCTGTCCTGTTGTAGCTGGGAAAGTTATTTAGTGTCCGTCAAAGCACATTTTTTGTTCTGGGTTGAAGTACAATTCCCAATTTAGCAATTTCATAATTTAGTGGTTTCTGCTATATCAGAGCTATTTGAAATCTATCCCTAAAAGGGTATATAATATTCAAGGTGCACATTGGGTCATTCAGAATAACTTCACACACACCCGCTACTGTGTATTTCCAAGTCTAATTCTGTCACTAAACCCATACCTGTCACCCAGCGCCTAAATACTAGGCCTCAAATTTATATCCTGCTAAATCTCTCGTTACCGCTGTCCTGTTGTAGCTGGGAAAGTTATTTAGTGTCCGTCAAAGCACATTTTTTGTTCTGGGTTGAAATACAATTCCCAATTTAGCAATTTCATAATTTAGTGGTTTCTGCTATATCAGAGCTATTTGAAATCTATCCCTAAAAGGGTATATAATATTCAAGGTGCACATTGGGTCATTCAGAATAACTTCACACACACCCGCTACTGTGTATTTCCAAGTCTAATTCTGTCACTAAACCCATACCTGTCACCCAGCGCCTAAATACTAGGCCTCAAATTTATATCCTGCTAAATCTCTCGTTACCGCTGTACTGTTGTTGCTTGGAAAGATATTTAGTGTCCGTCAAAGCACATTTTTTGTTCTGGGTTGAAATACAATTCCCAATTTAGCAATTTCATAATTTAGTGGTTCCTGCTATATCAGAGCTATTTGAAATCTATCCCAAAAAGGGTATATAATATTCAAGGTGCACATTGGGTCATTCAGAATAACTTCACACACACCCTCTACTGTGTATTTCCAAGTCTAATTCTGTCACTAAACCCATACCTGTCACCCAGCGCCTAAATACTAGGCCTCAAATTTATATCCTGCTAAATCTCTCGTTACCGCTGTACTGTTGTTGCTGGGCAAGATATTTAGTGTCCGTCAAAGCACATTTTTTCTTCTGGGTTGAAATACAATTCCCAATTTAGCAATTTCATAATTTAGTGGTTTCTGCTATATCAGAGCTATTTGAAATCTATCCCTAAAAGGGTAGATCATATTGAAGGTGCACATAGGGTCATTCAGAATAACTTCACACACACCCGCTACTGTGTATTTCCAAGTCTAATTCTGTCACTAAACCCATACCTGTCACCCAGCGCCTAAATACTAGGCCTCAAATTTATATCCTGCTAAATCTCTCGTTACCGCTGTCCTGTTGTAGCTGGGAAAGTTATTTAGTGTCCGTCAAAGCACATTTTTTGTTCTGGGTTGAAGTACAATTCCCAATTTAGCAATTTCATAATTTAGTGGTTTCTGCTATATCAGAGCTATTTGAAATCTATCCCTAAAAGGGTATATAATATTCAAGGTGCACATTGGGTCATTCAGAATAACTTCACACACACCCGCTACTGTGTATTTCCAAGTCTAATTCTGTCACTAAACCCATACCTGTCACCCAGCGCCTAAATACTAGGCCTCAAATTTATATCCTGCTAAATCTCTCGTTACCGCTGTCCTGTTGTAGCTGGGAAAGTTATTTAGTGTCCGTCAAAGCACATTTTTTGTTCTGGGTTGAAATACAATTCCCAATTTAGCAATTTCATAATTTAGTGGTTTCTGCTATATCAGAGCTATTTGAAATCTATCCCTAAAAGGGTATATAATATTCAAGGTGCACATTGGGTCATTCAGAATAACTTCACACACACCCGCTACTGTGTATTTCCAAGTCTAATTCTGTCACTAAACCCATACCTGTCACCCAGCGCCTAAATACTAGGCCTCAAATTTATATCCTGCTAAATCTCTCGTTACCGCTGTACTGTTGTTGCTTGGAAAGATATTTAGTGTCCGTCAAAGCACATTTTTTGTTCTGGGTTGAAATACAATTCCCAATTTAGCAATTTCATAATTTAGTGGTTCCTGCTATATCAGAGCTATTTGAAATCTATCCCAAAAAGGGTATATAATATTCAAGGTGCACATTGGGTCATTCAGAATAACTTCACACACACCCTCTACTGTGTATTTCCAAGTCTAATTCTGTCACTAAACCCATACCTGTCACCCAGCGCCTAAATACTAGGCCTCAAATTTATATCCTGCTAAATCTCTCGTTACCGCTGTACTGTTGTTGCTGGGCAAGATATTTAGTGTCCGTCAAAGCACATTTTTTGTTCTGGGTTGAAATACAATTCCCAATTTAGCAATTTCATAATTTAGTGGTTCCTGCTATATCAGAGCTATTTGAAATCTATCCCAAAAAGGGTATATAATATTCAAGGTGCACATAGGGTCATTCAGAATAACTTCACACACACGCTTCTGTGCATTTCCAAGTCTAATTCTGTCACTAAATCCATACCGGTCACCCAGCGCCTAAATACTAGGCCTCAAATTTATATCCCGCTGAATTTGAATACAATACATTGGGCCAAATAATATATTTGTTGTTGTGGTGAACCATAACAATGAGAAAAACATCTAGTAAGGGACGCGGACGTGGACATGGTCGTGGTGGTGTTAGTGGACCCTCTGGTGCTGGGAGAGGACGTGGCCGTTCTGCCACATCCACACGTCCTAGTGTACCAACTACCTCAGGTCCCAGTAGCCGCCAGAATTTACAGCGATATATGGTGGGGCCCAATGCCGTTCTAAGGATGGTAAGGCCTGAGCAGGTACAGGCATTAGTCAATTGGGTGGCCGACAGTGGATCCAGCACGTTCACATTATCTCCCACCCAGTCTTCTGCAGAAAGCGCACAGATGGCGCCTGAAAACCAACCCCATCAGTCTGTCACATCACCCCCATGCATACCAGGGAAACTGTCTCAGCCTCAAGTTATGCAGCAGTCTCTTATGCTGTTTGAAGACTCCGCTGGCAGGGTTTCCCAAGGGCATCCACCTAGCCCTTCCCCAGCGGTGAAAGACATAGAATGCACTGACGCACAACCACTTATGTTTCCTGATGATGAGGACATGGGAATACCACCTCAGCATGTCTCTGATGATGACGAAACACAGGTGCCAACTGCTGCGTCTTTCTGCAGTGTGCAGACTGAACAGGAGGTCAGGGATCAAGACTGGGTGGAAGACGATGCAGGGGACGATGAGGTCCTAGACCCCACATGGAATGAAGGTCGTGCCACTGACTTTCACAGTTCGGAGGAAGAGGCAGTGGTGAGACCGAGCCAACAGCGTAGCAAAAGAGGGAGCAGTGGGCAAAAGCAGAACACCCGCCGCCAAGAGACTCCGCCTGCTACTGACCGCCGCCATCTGGGACCGAGCACCCCAAAGGCAGCTTCAAGGAGTTCCCTGGCATGGCACTTCTTCAAACAATGTGCTGACGACAAGACCCGAGTGGTTTGCACGCTGTGCCATCAGAGCCTGAAGCGAGGCATTAACGTTCTGAACCTGAGCACAACCTGCATGACCAGGCACCTACATGCAAAGCATGAACTGCAGTGGAGTAAACACCTTAAAACCAAGGAAGTCACTCAGGCTCCCCCTGCTACCTCTTCTGCTGCTGCCGCCTCGGCCTATTCTGCTGCTGCCGCCTCGGCCTCTTCCTCCGCCTCTGGAGGAACGTTGGCACCTGCCGCCCAGCAAACAGGGGATGTACCACCAACACCACCACCACCACCTCCGTCACCAAGCGTCTCAACCATGTCACACGCCAGCGTTCAGCTCTCCATCTCACAAACATTTGATAGAAAGCGTAAATTCCCACCTAGCCACCCTCGATCCCTGGCCCTGAATGCCAGCATTTCTAAACTACTGGCCTATGAAATGCTGTCATTTAGGCTGGTGGACACAGACAGCTTCAAACAGCTCATGTCGCTTGCTGTCCCACAGTATGTTGTTCCCAGCCGGCACTACTTCTCCAAGAGAGCCGTGCCTTCCCTGCACAACCAAGTATCCGATAAAATCAAGTGTGCACTGCGCAACGCCATCTGTAGCAAGGTCCACCTAACCACAGATACGTGGACCAGTAAGCACGGCCAGGGACGCTATATCTCCCTAACTGCACACTGGGTAAATGTAGTGGCAGCTGGGCCCCAGGCGGAGAGCTGTTTGGCGCACGTCCTTCCGCCGCCAAGGATCGCAGGGCAACATTCTTTGCCTCCTGTTGCCACCTCCTCCTTCTCGGCTTCCTCCTCCTCTTCTTCCACCTGCTCATCCAGTCAGCCACACACCTTCACCACCAACTTCAGCACAGCCCGGGGTAAACGTCAGCAGGCCATTCTGAAACTCATATGTTTGGGGGACAGGCCCCACACCGCACAGGAGTTGTGGCGGGGTATTGAACAACAGACCGACGAGTGGTTGCTGCCGGTGAGCCTCAAGCCCGGCCTGGTGGTGTGTGATAATGGGCGAAATCTCGTTGCAGCTCTGGGACTAGCCAATTTGACGCACATCCCTTGCTTGGCGCATGTGCTGAATTTGGTGGTGCAGAAGTTCATTCACAACTACCCCGACATGTCAGAGCTGCTGCATAAAGTGCGGGCCGTCTGTTCGCGCTTCCGGCGTTCACATCCTGCCGCTGCTCGCCTGTCTGCGCTACAGCGTAACTTCGGCCTTCCCGCTCACCGCCTCATATGCGACGTGCCCACCAGGTGGAACTCCACCTTGCACATGCTGGACAGACTGTGCGAGCAGCAGCAGGCCATAGTGGAGTTTCAGCTGCAGCACGCACGGGTCAGTCGCACTACAGAACAGCACCACTTCACCACCAATGACTGGGCCTCCATGCGAGACCTGTGTGCCCTGTTGCGCTGTTTCGAGTACTCCACCAACATGGCCAGTGGCGATGACACCGTTATCAGCGTTACAATACCACTTCTATGTCTCCTTGAGAAAACACTTAGGGCGATGATGGAAGAGGAGGTGGCCCAGGAGGAGGAGGAGGAGGAGGAGGAAGAGGGGTCATTTTTAGCACTTTCAGGCCAGTCTCTTCGAAGTGACTCAGAGGGAGGTTTTTGGCAACAGCAGAGGCCAGGTACAAATGTGGCCAGCCAGGGCCCACTACTGGAGGACGAGGAGGACGAGGATGAGGAGGAGGTGGAGGAGGATGAGGATGAAGCATGGTCACAGCGGGGTGGCACCCAACGCAGCTCGGGTCCATCACTGGTGCGTGGCTGGGGGGAAAGGCAGGACGATGACGATACGCCTCCCACAGAGGACAGCTTGTCCTTACCCCTGGGCAGCCTGGCACACATGAGCGACTACATGCTGCAGTGCCTGCGCAATGACAGCAGAGTTGCCCACATTTTAACCTGTGCGGACTACTGGGTTGCCACCCTGCTGGATCCACGCTACAAAGACAATGTGCCCACCTTACTTCCTGCACTGGAGCGTGATAGGAAGATGCGCGAGTACAAGCGCACGTTGGTAGACGCGCTACTGAGAGCATTCCCAAATGTCACAGGGGAACAAGTGGAAGCCCAAGGCCAAGGCAGAGGAGGAGCAAGAGGTCGCCAAGGCAGCTGTGTCACGGCCAGCTCCTCTGAGGGCAGGGTTAGCATGGCAGAGATGTGGAAAACTTTTGTCAACACGCCACAGCTAACTGCACCACCACCTGATACGCAACGTGTTAGCAGGAGGCAACATTTCACTAACATGGTGGAACAGTACGTGTGCACACCCCTCCACGTACTGACTGATGGTTCGGCCCCATTCAACTTCTGGGTCTCTAAATTGTCCACGTGGCCAGAGCTAGCCTTTTATGCCTTGGAGGTGCTGGCCTGCCCGGCAGCCAGCGTTTTGTCTGAACGTGTATTCAGCACGGCAGGGGGCGTCATTACAGACAAACGCAGCCGCCTGTCTACAGCCAATGTGGACAAGCTGACGTTCATAAAAATGAACCAGGCATGGATCCCACAGGACCTGTCCGTCCCTTGTCCAGATTAGACATTAACTACCTCCCCATAACCATATATTATTGGACTCCAGGGCACTTCCTCATTCAATCCTATTTTTATTTTCATTTTACCATTATATTGCAAGGCTACCCAAAGTTGAATGAACCTCTCCTCTGCCTGTGTGCTAGGCCTAAATATATGCCAATGGATTGTTGCAGTGGTGGCTGACGTGAAGCCTCATTCTCTGCTATGACATGCAGACTGATTCTCTGGTGACATGAAGCCAGATTGTCTGTTACGGGACCTCTCTCCTCTGCCTGGGTGCTGGGCCTGAATTTATGACAATGGACTGTTGCAGTGGTGGCTGACGTGAAGCCTGATTCTCTGCTATGACATGCAGACTGATTCTCTGCTGACATGAAGCCAGATCCTCTGTTACGGGACCTCTCTCCTCTGCCTGGGTGCTGGGCCTAAATTTATGAAAATGGACTGTTGCAGTGGTGGGTGACGTGAAGCCTCATTCTCTGCTATGACATGCAGACTGATTCTCTGCTGACATGAAGCCAGATTGTCTGTTACGGGACCTCTCTCCTCTGCCTGGGTGCTGGGCCTAAATATCTGACAATGGACTGTTGCATTGGTGGCTGACGTGAAGCCTGATTCTCTGCTATGATATGAAGACTGATTCTCTGCTGACATGAAGCCAGATTGTCTGTTACGGGACCTCTCTCCTCTGCCTGTGTGCTAGGCCTAAATATATGCCAATGGATTGTTGCAGTGGTGGCTGACGTGAAGCCTGATTCTCTGCTATGACATGCAGACTGATTCTCTGGTGACATGAAGCCAGATCCTCTGTTACGGGACCTCTCTCCTCTGCCTGGGTGCTGGGCCTAAATTTATGAAAATGGACTGTTGCAGTGGTGGGTGACGTGAAGCCTGATTCTCTGCTATGACATGCAGACTGATTCTCTGGTGACATGAAGCCAGATCCTCTGTTACGGGACCTCTCTCCTCTGCCTGGGTGCTGGGCCTAAATTTATGAAAATGGACTGTTGCAGTGGTGGGTGACGTGAAGCCTCATTCTCTGCTATGACATGCAGACTGATTCTCTGCTGACATGAAGCCAGATTGTCTGTTACGGGACCTCTCTCCTCTGCCTGGGTGCTGGGCCTGAATTTATGACAATGGACTGTTGCAGTGGTGGCTGACGTGAAGCCTGATTCTCTGCTATGATATGAAGACTGATTCTCTGCTGACATGAAGCCAGATTGTCTGTTACGGGACCTCTCTCCTCTGCCTGGGTGCCGGGGCCTAAATATCTGAGAATGGACTGTTCCAGTGGTGGGTAACGGGAAGCCAGATTCTCTGCTATGATATGAAGACTGATTCTCTGCTGACATGAAGCCAGATTGTCTGTTACGGGACCTCTCTCCTCTGCCTGGGTGCTGGGCCTAAATTTATGAAAATGGACTCTTACAGTGGTGGGTGACGTGAAGCCTGATTCTCTGCTATGACATGAAGACTGATTCTCTGCTGACATGAAGCCAGATTGTCTGTTACGGGACCTCTCTCCTCTGCCTGGGTGCCGGGGCCTAAATATCTGAGAATGGACTGTTCCAGTGGTGGGTGACGGGAAGCCAGATTCTCTGCTATGGAACCTCTCTCCAATTGATTTTGGTTAATTTTTATTTATTTAATTTTTATTTTAATTAATTTCCCTATCCACATTTGTTTGCAGGGGATTTACCTACATGTTGCTGCCTTTTGCAGCCCTCTAGCCCTTTCCTGGGCTGTTTTACAGCCGTTTTAGTGCCGAAAAGTTCGGGTCCCCATTGACTTCAATGGGGTTCGGGTTCGGGACGAAGTTCGGATCGGGTTCGGATCCCGAACCCGAACATTTCCGGGATGTTCGGCCGAACTTCTCGAACCCGAACATCCAGGTGTTCGCTCAACTCTACTGATAAGCTGTTTGAAGAGGAGATGGCACCGTCTCCCTTGAAGCAGCAGCGTAGTGTAATTGCAAGAACTCTATCCATTCAAGTGAATGGAGTGAGTACTTGTAATTACACTGCACTTCCAAGACTTCTGAGATGACGGGTAGTGTAATGAAGCGCTCATCTCCTACTGCCCTTCCGCCACCACCCCTTACTTACCACCAGGGCCGCATGGAGTGCTGCCTCCTCTTCAAACAGCTGATCGGCAGGGGTGCCGGGTGTTGGACCCCCACCAATCAGATATGGATGATCTATCCTGAAGATAGGCAATCAATATAGATTGCCTTCACAGCCCCTTTAAACTTTTGATATGTTATAGAGATATACGCCCATGAATCTCTAGAACGAGGAGAGAGAAACAGAGAACTAACTGATTGCTCTCAAAAGTGTTGCCGCCAGCTTTTGACCACTTTTCCCCATAAGAAACATATCATCACTGGCCAAGGAAAATCTGCCTTCTCTAACAGCTAGTTAAGGTGGTCCCAGGTTTAGAATCCCCACTAATCAGGTACTGATACCAGAGGACAGGTCATCGGTATTAAAATCTCAGAAAACCTCTTTAACAGTGCAGTCTGGGCTCTTATGCTCCTGCTCTACAGCTTAGAAGGGAACCAGCTGCATAGGTGGTAAGTCTGCCCATTTAGGTGCAATTTTATTCAGCCAACTGCTTGGGTCCAGCAGGGGGCCTCAAGAGTTTTCTTGATTTGCATGGTGATAAAGTCTTCCACTGCTTGGAGGGTGGGAGCATGGCCATAGCCAGGGTGAAGTGGCCCTGGTGGTAAGTGGGGGGCGGTGGTGGAAGGGCAGTAGGAGATTAACGCTTCCATTGTGGAAACGCTCATCTCTATATTCATCTGTATCGCCGTCCTCAGGACAGCGATACAGATGGATGCTGCGGCACAGGCAGGAGAGACCTGTCTCCCTTCCCCGTTCCTCTGATATATCAGAGCTCGGTGCAGGTAATGCAATGACGTTATCGCGCCGCCTGAGCCATACAGAGCAGGACACATGCCGGAAGAGGCCTGCATCGCATCGCTGAAAGCAGCATGGAGGTAAGTATATGTGTTTATTTATTTTTATATGGCATAATGCAGGAGAGGAGCACTATGGGGGTATCTAGTGGCACTTCTTACTGGCACATTATTGCAGGGCACTATTGAGGCATCTACTGAGGGCATAAAGAAGGGGTATTTTATATGGTGGCACTATTGGGAAGGGGGAAGAGGAGCTCTACGGGGCATCTACTGAGGACACAAAGAAGGGTTATTTTATATGGGGGCACTATGAGGGAATCTACTGTGGGGCTCTGTATAGGGGAATTTTATACTGAGACACATTATGGGGGTACTATGGGGAAGAAGGAAAGAGGAGCACTATGGGGGCATCTACCAGGGCACTAAGAAGGGGTATTTTATACTGGCAAATTATGGGGGACACTATGGGGACATTATTTAGCTCAACTGGGGGCCTTAAAAGTATTTTTTGCATTGGCACAGAGAACAGGGGTATTTTTTATACTGGTGCTCATTTTAAGGGTGCATTTTCCTACTGTCACATTATAAGGATAATTATTACTACTGGTGAGCTTTATTACTACTGGGGGAACTATGGGGAACATAATTACTACTATGGGCACTATGGCAGCATTATTACTTCTGGGGCATGGTGAGGACATGTAGGGACCTTTGGGGAGCACTATTACAGTGGGGGCACCCTGGCACAGTATCAGCTTAGCACAGTTATTTTTAGGGGACATTATGTTTACATTATTAGTGTCAGGGGCACTATTTGCTTGGCGCAGTTATTATAGAACACTGCGTGCCAATAATTATTGGAGGGCACTATCTGCATGTTACCAGTATTTTCAGGGGGTTTATCTGTTTCTGCAGCATAGTATTGGGGAGCACAGCAGGCACAGTATTTGCGGTGGTAGGATGATTTGTCCAGAAGGTGGGAGGATGATGGAAAAGTAGGAAACTAAGATTTTTTTTTTGTCAAACTGTAGAGATGAGAGATGGCTGAAAAATCATTATGGCGGTCTGGTCTGAATGGAGAAGATGAGGAAAGAGAACATCTACATCAGATAAGAAATCACTGGATGTAAGAGGTATGGGGGCGCTGTATTACCATGTATGTTTTGTAGTGATATATGTAATGTTAGGAGGAAGGAGGTTAGGTTGAGAATTTGGTATGGGGGGGGAGGCTGTTTCAATTTTCTACTTAGGCAGCAAGAAAGGCTAGGTGCATTCCTGAGAATGGCTCCTGCAAAGGTCAGAAAGACGATATACTCATTACACAAGCATATAAAGGGTTGTTTGCTTTTTTCCCCCCTATTTGTTCTAATGATACTACGCCTTGATTTGAAACTGTATATTTCAATGGTTGAGGACAAAAGGCATAATCTATGCAAATTCAATAGATTTTTTCAAACTCATATGGAATGCTAAATGATATATTTCCATACTGAGTTGCAAAAGAGTCAATGCTAAATGATATATTTCCATATTAAGTTGCAAAAGAGTCAATCAACTGCTTAGCAGACTGTCCTCATCACTTGGCATAGAGTTTGTGTCAATTATCAGCCTTTGGGCAGAAGGTTCAAAATCTGAGGAGCTCAATGCGCGCCGACAATAAGCGGCTCACCTTCCTTTTCCCTGTTTATTTGTGTAGTGTGCGCTCTCATGCAGCGAAACAGCATGTGCAGCATTTCATTGGGGATGTCTGGGGATTTAGCTGGTTCAAAAAGAAATCTATATTTTTTGTTTTAAAGAAATTCATAAGAAAAAAAAGGAAACATTTAAGCATGTTAAATTCATAACGGATTCAGCTGGAAATTTCATTTAACCTTTCAGGTCGAGGTTCACAGAAAGACCATCTCCCAGTAGGATGCTAAACATTGGGATGTTTTATGAATAGATACACTTTCTCTTTGTATCTATGCATTGCGCTAGGAGATTTGGGACTGACTTGTGAAAAAGAAATGAAATCACTTTAGATTAAGGAATTCCATGAGTGACAGCATGTTGTGAATGAAAAAACTGAAACCAATGGTCAACATTCTTCTCCAAACAGAAGTTTAGTTTGAAGCTCCTGGGCCCATTGCAAATTCTATATCAAGATAATTCACTGCACAGTGCGCTATCCTCTTGACAGTACTGAAATAATATGTGGTACCAATTTCTCTACAACATATAACTGGTGCTTAATCTATGTATGCTAAAAGACTTGAATCGGAACACCGCAAAGCTATAGGCAGGCTGAAATTTCGGGGGCCTTTTTTTTAGCAGTAATTGGGAGAGTAGGGCCTTGGTAAGAGAGGCGACCAATAACCAAATGGTCACTCTGGTTGAGCTCCAAAGATCCTGGGTGCAGATGGAAGAAACTTCCGGATAGTCAACTATCACTCCAACATTCCATCACTCTGGCTTTATGGTATTGTGGCCAAAAAGAAGACTTTCATCAGTAAAAGACACATGAAAGCCCATCTGAAATTTGAAAAAAAGCAATAAAGGACTCACAATATAAGAAACAAGATTCTCTGCTCTGATGAAACCAAGATTACATTTTCTGGCCTCAATTCTAAGCGACATGTCTGGGGTAAAGTAGGCACTGCTCATCACCTACTTAATAGCATCCCTACAGTGGGGTGTTTTATGATCAAAAGAGTTTTGGGCCTTACACTGGTCCGAAGATTCACCTTCCAACAAGACAATGTGCTCCAAAATTAGTAATACAAGGACTTTCTACAACAGATAAGTCAGCAGACCCGACTCTCTAAATACTAAAACTATTCTTCAATTGTAGACATCCTCTTTCCTTTTCTTCTTCATCCAACCCAGACTGCCATAGTGACTTTTCCTGACAACTGCAGAGTCTACTACAGAGATGTCTTCGGCACCTTGCTTGTGCAGTCATTCCCAGCCAGTACAGCAACACAAATAAATTCAGACCTCAGAGAAGTCCCCTAAATACAATTAGAACGTAGAACAGATCCCCAAATAATTCATACCTCAGACTTGACTGCTAAATTAATTCAGGAAGCATACAAAATGCCATAATAAACACAGACCCTAGCCCAAAACCTGAAATTACTTCAGATGCCAAAATAAAATGAGACCCCATGTCAGACTCCTAAATTAATTCACACCCTAGACCAGGCATCTGAATCAATTCATACTTCAGACCATACCCCTTAATTAATTCAGACCCCTAAATCTTGTCCCAAACCAGTTTCATCTATGTACTTACCTCCCATTACTCCTGGGCTCTTCCTTAGCTCTAGGCACCAGCACACTTGATACTAATGCTGTCAGCAGGGCCGTCTTTAACGCGGGGCAAAAGGGGCAGCTGCCACGGGCCCAGTTGCTCCTGGGGGGCCCAAGGCAACTGCCTCTTCAGCCCCGCTGGCCACTGGAGGACCTTTCATGGGTCCATACTTTATTAGCTAAGTAGCAGGACATGTAGGATATACATGGGGGATGTCCCAGCACTTACTATTATTTCTGGGCGCCGCTCCGTTGTGCCGCTGTGGCCCCCGTTACATTCTCCCGCATTGTATGCTAAGTAACAGCATCGGAACACCAGGGAGGAGACATCAGCTTTTCTATGTGGGCGTTTCTGTCCAATTGCAGCGCAGAACGTCAAATCCAGGGAGAAAAAAAAATTACCTTCTCCCTGGCTGTGACGTTCTGCACTGCAATTGGACAGCACTACAGCCAGGGAGAAGGAACGCCCAGGGAGAAAAGCTGATGTCTCCTGTTCCGATGCTGTTACCTTGCATACAGCGTGGTAGAAAGTAACGGGGGCCACATGGGCGCAACGGAGCGGCGCCTAGAAATAATAGTAAGTGCAGGGACATCCCCCATGTATGCCCTACATGTCCTGCTACTTAGTTAATAAAGTATAGACCCAAGAATGCGGCAGCGCGCACTTGCATTCTCCCTCTTGCCCAGGGTCCAATCAATAGTAAAGACGGCCCTGGTTGGCAGCATCATGACATAGTTTATGCTGCCAGACACTAAATCCAACCTTGTACATTAGCTCCCATATCTTTAGAGGGGCACAGACACAGGGAAGGTAAGTATTATTAGTTGATATCTATCAACTATCTATTGATAGTGACCGGTTAAAAAATTACCCTGAAGAATTGAGATTTGTAGGTCAAGAAAGCAGGAATGCCACTGTGAGGGACTGGAAGGGACCTGAGTGCTGGATGCTACAAGGTCATCTACTAAGCACTAACCTTGGGCTTTTTAGGAAATTTATGGAAAATGAATCTTACACTGTTGCTTAAAGGGGTTGTCTGATGACTCCATATAGAAAAATTACTGACCACAGTGAATCAATTTAGAGGAAAAAAAAAAAGTTAAAACTGGCTCACTTTTTGAAAGCCCCTCTGGTCCAGCACTGAGGCTCCAGTCCCCACTGCCTCTGGTCCCCAGTGGCCCAAAAGGGATGACTTCCCTTTTGTGGTCATGCTGACTTCTGCAGCCATTCAATGGCCGCAGATATGGTGTGTTCCTGAACAGCAGGAAATTGCTCAGCCTCTACAGTCATGTGCCACTCAGGATCTTCTCAGGATGTCACATCTTGCAATGGTCAAAGTTGCCACTTATGGAACGTTGACACTTCTGGTCAGCAGTAGAGGCATGGCACTGAAACAGAAGTGGTTTTCAAAAGGAATTTTATTTTTATTTTTAACAGATTCCTGGCAGTTATTTATTTATTTTTTGTGGGGGAGCGGATAACCCCTTTAACTATTAGATCTACTATACACTCACCTAAAGAATTATTAGGAACACCATACTAATACGGTGTTGGACCCCCTTTTGCCTTCAGAACTGCCTTAATTCTACGTGGCATTGATTCAACAAGGTGCTGATAGCATTCTTTAGAAATGTTGGCCCATATTGATAGGATAGCATCTTCCAGTTGATGGAGATTTGAGGGATGCACTGGCAGGGCACGAAGCTCCCGTTCCACCACATCCCAAAGATGCTCTATTGGGTTGAGATCTGGTGACTGTGGGGGCCATTTTAGTACAGTGAACTCATTGTCATGTTCAAGAAACCAATTTGAAATGATTCGAGCTTTGTGACATGGTGCATTATCCTGCTGGAAGTAGCCATCAGAGGATGGGTACATGGTGGTCATGAAGGGATGGACATGGTCAGAAACAATGCTCAGGTAGCCCGTGGCATTTAAATGATGGCCAATTGGCACTAAGGCTACTTTCACACTAGCATTCAGAGCGGGTCCGTCTGATGTCTGCACAGACGGATCCGCTCCTATAATGCAGACGTTTGGATCCGTTCAGAACGGATCCGTCTGCATTATAGTTAAAAAAAAACGGATCCGTCCAGACTTTACATTGAAAGTCAATGGGGGATCCGTTTGAAGATTGAGCCATATTGTGTCATCTTCAAACGGATCCGTCCCCATTGACTTACATTGTAAGTCTGGACGGATCCGCTTGCCTCTGCAAGCAGCGTTCAGGTGTCCACTTGCTGAGCGGAGCGGAGGCTGAATGCTGCCAGACTGATGCATTCTGAGCGGATCCGCGTCCACTCAGAATGCATTAGGGCTGGACGGATGCGTTCAGGGCCGCTTGTGAATATAGCCTAAGGGGCCTAAAGTGTGCCCAGAAAACATCCCCCACACCATTATACCCACCACCAGCCTGCACAGTGGTAGCAAGGCATGATGGATACATGTTCTCATTCTGTTTACGCCAAATTCGGACTCTACCATTTGAATGTCTCAACAGAAATCGAGACTCATCAGACCAGGCAACATTTTTCCAGTCTTCAACAGTCCAATTTTGGTGAGCTCGTGCACATTGTAGCCTCTTTTTCCTATTTGTAGTGGAGATGAGTGGTACCCGGTGGGGTCTTCTGCTGTTGTAGCCCACCTTTCTTTCCCATTCTGACATTCAGTTTGGAGTTCAGGAGATTGTCTTGACCAGGACCACAACCCTACATGCATTGAAGCAACTGCCATGTGATTGGTTGACTAGATAATCGCATTAATGAGAAATAGAACAGGTGTTCCTAATAATTCTTTAGGTGAGTGTATATTGCTATGTCACCAAGCAACTGGTTACACAGCATGGGCTAATTTGACAGTGACATTGAGAAAACAAAAAATATGAAGAACTTCATAATTGCAGAATCAATGTTGCCTAGAGCTCCAGCGATGAGGTGGTTAAGTATGTGGCCAAGACCACATTGTGCTTTGCAGCTGTCAAGAGCATTGAGCTCCTTTGTGAAGAGAGAGGCAGATCGCGGATTCCTCTTTTGTTGCGTTGATTGAGATTAAGTACATGTATAAAAAGATCAAAGGGTCTTCTATCATGGCAGCCCTCCTAACTGGCATGGTATAAGGAGCGAGAAGTGTTCTGAATAGCAATGCTCCAGCCGAGAAACAATAGACTGCATAGAAGACCTGCATTTACTGGAGCTCTTCCTTGATGCCTGGGAGGTGACTTACTAAATGGAGACAAGTCAACATGACTCTCGGTCTGATAGATTCTTTACTTGTAGTTAATGTTATTTTTACTGAGTTGTTTGCAGGTATGAAATAAACAGTTGACGGCTATGAGCCCGAAAGATAACATTAGTGCCTTAGGCTATTTATCCAAACAGCTAGAATAGTTTCTCAAGCATGAGGCATTTGCAGCACCCAGACCCTCTATGAGGTGCCCAGATAACTGCTCCCCTTGGATTCCTTTGGCCTGCCCTCCTCTCCTTATTCATCCTCCTCCTCTGGTTTAGATTAGTGTTGAGCAGGAGGTGCCATATTCGATTTCACAATATTTCGCGAATATTCGCTTGAATATTCGTCTTATATTCGTCGAAATCGAATGTTCGTCATTATTGTATTTATCGCGATTAATATGCGATTTAATCATTTGCATATTGCGATTTTTAAGCTTAGAATTAGAAGTTATAAATTATAACTTCTAATTGCCTTATAACTTAATAATAAGGCAACTTTCCTATTCTTTAATCTTGGAGATCTAGATTTAACACGAATATAGCGCTATATTCTATGTCTTTGTTAATAAAAGAATCAAGAAAGCGAAGTATTCTTTATTCTACATCAACGAAGATAGCGAAGTATTCTACATCAACGAAGATAGCAAAGTATTCTACATCAACGAAGATAGCGATGTATTCTTTATTCTACATCAACGAAGATAGCGAAGTATTCTACATCAACGAAGATAGCAAAGTATTCTACATCAACGAAGATAGCAAAGCATTCTACATCAACGAAGATAGCGAAGTATTCTACATCAACGAAGATAGCAAAGTATTCTACATCAACGAAGATAGCAAAGTATTCTACATCAGCGAAGATAGCAAAGTATTCTACATCAACGAAGATAGCAAAGTATTCTACATCAACGAAGATAGCAAAGTATTCTACATCAACAAAGATAGCAAAGTATTCTACATCAACGAAGATAGCAAAGTATTCTACATCAACGAAGATAGCAAAGTATTCTACATCAACGAAGATAGCAAAGTATTCTACATCTTCCACAATTTAAGTTATTATCGCATTACGCGATAATGACAAATACGTAATTATCGAGTAAAGCGATATGTCCCAATACAGCATTAAAATCCTCCACAACTTAGGCGATTTTAATAATGGTGGTATTGGGAGAATTAACGGTCGGATATAACGAATATAGCACTATATCTAAGAATAGTGGATTATAAAAGTTGGATTCGCAATGCGGTTAATAATAATAGCAAATATTATCGCATTGCGATTTTAAATTAGCACTGCTAGATTCCATATTCGTTAATTTCGTTAATTCTAGCAAGCTGACCCATTCCATCAGAGACCCAGCAGCAGCTACAAGTTAAAATCGCAATGCGATTAATATAACTTGAATTAATCGCATTGCGATTTCAACTTAGACCTGGTTTACAAAATTACTTAAAATTAACGAGGATGACGAATATATTTATTAGTCAAAACAAAATATTCTCCATCTTCGCTAATTCAAGAAAGCCAACCATTGTAAACCTGGTACAAGTTAAAATCGTTTTGCGATTTATTCAAGTTATATTATTTGCATTGCGATTGCAACTTGATTCTCACATCCGACAGTACATTCTAGCATAGAGGCGTTCGCATGGTGATGGGGGCGCTCCATGCGCACGGGAAGTAGATAGAGGCGACAACAGGCACTGACTTGAGCGGGCAAGGAGCAAAGAATCCTCTCTTAAAAGTACTGCTTTTGGACAAAGCTAGGGTAACAATTAAAAAAATGAAAACTAATATTTGAAATAACGAATATATAGCACTATATTCAAAATATTCGCAAATTAGCGAAGTGCTGATATTCGCTTAAAAATTTCGATATTCGAATATTCGCGCTTAACACTAGTTTAGATCTCATGCCAGCAGTCCCGGCGGTGACCACATGAGCGGTCCCGGCGGTGACCGACAATCGCATAAGATCTAAACCAGAGGAGGAGGATGAATAAGGAGAGGAGGGCGGGCCAAAGGTATCCAAGGGGAGCGATTATCTGGGCACCTCACAGAGGGGTCTGGGCATTTGTCACCATAATGCCGCCCCTGGGCACTTACAGGCCCTAGTTTGCATATCGTTATACAGTGTTTTTTTTATGTTTGTGGACAAGTGAAAGAAACAATACAGGTACTATTTTTATGTTAGGCAACTGTGCTAAATCATAATATGAGCGGTCTAAAATGCTCAAAGTAGGTGACAGACTCCCTTTAAAGGGGCATTTTCATCTGGGACAAAGGAGGCAAATCGCTAGGACCTCTGGGACCCGCACCTACACTGAGAACAGAGCAGGGAATGTGGTGGCCGGGGGATCCTGGGTTTTCTGGGATTCGGCCACCGCCAAGCGCTCTCCCCATAGAAATTAATGAGAGCACACCATGCATACGTGGCCACTGGTCTCAATAATTTCTATGGGGCATTTTCGGTGGCCCCATAAAAATTAATGGAGGGCACACTTTGCATGCGGAGTGCGCCCTCCACAACCTTTAGGGATGCGTTCTCTATGTAGGTGCGGGTCCCAGAGGTGCCTATCAGACAATGGGGGCATATCCTAGCAATATGCCCCCATTGTCTGAGATGGGAACACCATTCTATCCTCTGTATGCCAACACTCTACACCCTGTATGACATCACTTTCTCCCCAGTATACTATCACTCTATCCCTTGTATGCAATCACTTTGTCCCCTAGTATGCCATCGCTCTGCCCCCTGTATGCCATCACTCTGCTCCCTATATACCATCACTCTGCCCAGGGCCGGCATCATAATCCGGCATCCCCGGGCAAGTGTCGGGGCCAAATGCTCCTGGGGGGGCCCACTGAGCGGCTATGAGCACTTCCATCAATACAGATGGAAGCTCTCACTGCTGTCATTTCACTTACGCAGTACCCCTTTGGTGGGCCCTCTGAGTCACATAAGGCCAGCTGCTGCAGAGACTCAGACACACCCCTTCTACACAGGACATGCTGCCTGAGGAGAGAGACTAGCAGGGCTGGAGCAGAGAAGTGTGAAGACAGTCTGTGAGTAACTCTGTGACTTTCTCTTCTCTGTGGGACAGGAGGGAAGGAACTATTTGTGCTGCTGCTGGATGCTGCTTCATTCTATTTAGTTGTTTCACTGTTTCATTAAGCAGCTTGCCTCAATGACACCACTTTACCCACAATCTGTTTCAGAAATACGCCTAACATAGACATATTTCTATATAATAAATGACCACCTAATCGCATTATTATTCGGGGGTAGGGCTAATATCTTTATAGTATATAGATTATAGTGTATTATATTGTGCCCTGTATTTCCCAGTAGAAAATGATCCTTGGGAGACACAGTCCTCATCCCAGACCACCAGGTGGCGCTCTGTCAGTATATAGCGACCTCCCCTCTCCGCCACGCTGCTCCGCTGTGTACTGGTGCTTATTCTGACACTAGGGCTGGGTTCACATCCCATTTGTGCTATCCATTTAATGTATATAAAAAATGTATACCTTAACAGATGCCTCAGACTGATGCCGTACAGTGGCGTCCATTAAACATACAGTTCAATTGTAAAAAAACATATACGTTAACGTATGCATTTTTTTTACTGGACTCTGCAGGATACAAAAACAGGGAGTGCTGCACATTTGTATACATCAAACCGATAGGAAAAACGTGATGTGAACCCACTGGGATGCTGTGGGGCCCAGTCAGTTCTAGCTACATCACTGCACATCTCCTTCTCTCCTCCAGGCCCGGCCCAGGGGTGACGTCATGACGTTCGTGTGTTTCACTGCTTCAGCGGGCCTGAGGAGAGAAGGAGCGCAGGGAGCTGTGGTTAGTGAATGACAGGACCGTCAGCTCCCCTGCGCTCCAGCAATGATAGCTATGTAAGGGGGCCACTGGGGGGTCATTACACTGTGAGGGCCCCTTACACAGTATAATGACCCCCAGTGCCCCCCATTTAGTATAATGATCCCCATTAACCCTCCATTTAGTATAATGACCACCAAAGCCCCCATTCAATATAATGACCCCCAGTGCCCCCTCCATACAGTATAACCCCCAGTGTGGGGACGACTGGGGGTCATTATTCTGAATGGAGGGCCACTGTGGGGTCATTATACTGTGAGGGCCCTTTACATAGTATAATGACCCCCAGTGTCCCCCATTTAGTATAATGATCCCCGATGACCATCCATTCAGTATAATGACCCCCAGAGTCCCCATTCAATATAATGACCCCCAGTGACCACCATACAGTATAATGACCCCCAGTGCCCCCTCCATACAGTATTCCCCCAGTGTAGGGGCTACTGGGGGTCATTATTCTGAATGGGGGGCGACTGGGGGTTATTATTCTGAATGGAGTGCCACTGGGGGTCATTATACAGTGGTGGGGCATTGGGGGTCATTATACTGTGTGAAGGGCCACTAGTGGTCATTATACTGTATAGAGGCCACTGGGAGTTATTATACCGTGTGGGAGCCACAGGGGGACATGTAAATGTAAAAAGATGCCTCAAGATTTATCGCCCAAGGGTCCACATGAACCTGGAGCCGGCCCTGACTCTGCTCCCTGTAGGCCATCACTGTGCCCCCTATATGCCATCACTCTTCCCCTTGTACACCATCACTATGTCCCCTATATGCCATCCCTCTGCCCCTTGTACACCATCACTATGTCCCCTGTATGCCATCACTCTGCCCCTTGTATGCCATCACTATGTCCTCCATATGCCATCACTCTGCCCCCTGTATGCCATAACTCCGCCCCCTGTATGCAATCACTTTGTCCCCTAGTATGCCATCACTCTGCTTCCTATTATGCCATCACTGTGCACCATGTATGCCATCACTCTACCCCCTCCCATTTCAATTTCCTGCTCCTGTGTTCTGTGTTTTTGTGTTTTGTCTTTGCTGACTGTTACATGATGTGCTCCCTAACAATTTCCATAATTTGTTCTAGGGGAGCTATTCATTCACCACTCAGCCAGTCACAGAATGGATACCGCTCTCTGACTGGTTGGATGCTGGCAATGCCTCATGTGATATTCAAACGTGGAAGGACCAAATTAGTGGATACCACCATGTGAGTGTGCCCAGGGCCACCACTACCCTACCAACTACTCTTCTACCTGTCTATATGGACATCATAGATGTTCTTGGTTTGACACAAGTTCAAGATGGATTACACCATTGCCTATTTCTTTGAATGGTTGCAGTGTAATATAATATTACTTTTACGGTGTGGTATAATACTACTTTTACCGGTGTCTGCATTGACAGCTTTTTTGGTGACTTGTGTTTTTTAGCTGAACAGGTTCATTTTGAGGAAGGTCCATCTACTTGAGATAACTCCCTTGAAAGTAATATTTAGTAATATTTATTTTATATGTTATATCTTTACTCAAATACATAAAAAGACCAAAATATCGACAAAGCTGTGGACCTTTATCTGTCCCAGTCTCCCAGTAAGTAACTAGCAGAGATGGATGCATGGACTCTTCACACCAGTAATGTGGTAACTTTCCTGAGCAGAATTTGTATGCATCATAGTGATGTGCCATTCTAGTGCCTGAGGGGGCAGCTGAAATGTCACTCTTCTCCGGGCTTATACATAAACATTAGTTTATATATGTACTCTGCTATACAGGTGAAACTCGAAAAATTTGAATATTGTCCAAAAGTCCATTTATTTCAGTAATGCAACTTAAAAGGAGTTGCATTAATGCAATTTAAAATTAGAATATTGTGAAAAGGTTCAATATTCTAGGCTCGAAGTATCACACTCTAGTCAGCTAATTAATCCATACCTCCTGAGCAAAGGGTACCTGAGATTGTGAATTTGGGGTTTTCATAAGCTGTAAGCCATAATCATCCAAATTATACCAAATAAAGACTTGAAATATCTCGCTTTGCATGTAATAAGTCTATCTCATATATTATATGAAATAATTTAACTTTGCACGATATTCTAATTTTTCAAATTTCACCTACCGTACTTTTCGCCCTATAAGACGCACTCCCCCCCCCCCCCAAAATGGGGGAAAAATGCTGACAGTTTTACATCGCAGGCTGCGATATATGCGAGAGCGGGGAGGGACTGGGAGGAGGAGCTGAGGGCCGGCAATAGCGGCGGGGCGGTGAAATCACTGTACTATAGCCCAGCCGCTCCAGTGCTGCACTCTACAAATATAAAGTGTCTTATTCAATTGAAAGTGATTACACATGCCCCCCCCCCACTCCTATGTGAGATTGTGGATAAGCTCTGCCTGTATGATATTTATGTTTAAATTGTATTGGAGCTGTCATTTGGCATTCCAGGCACTAGAGGCCACTGTTTTGCAGCACAGTCAGCACACTCTGGGATCTGCATATGCAAAGCAGATGATGAACTCATGTTTCTGTGAGAACCAGGAAGTGTTGATCTGACATGGTGGAAGGATTGTGCTGTGAGGGACTGAATCCGATTCCATCCTGGCTTGCGGATGTCCGGCAGTGAATGGACACTGAAAGGAAGGAGAGTATCTGCTGTCCCCTGTCTGGATCCAGCTCTTTGAAAGAGAGGTTGTCCCAGGAAGACCAGTTCCAGTGTATGGACAGAAAACCTTATCATCAAGCAAGGCCGCACGGTTGCTGAGAGCTTGGTGGCCATCCCGGGTAAGCGACATCCTAGGGCCCAGAACGGACGCAGGTCAGTACACCTGATTACCAATTGTACTTTACTGTTTGGCGCGTAAAGTAACAGAGACTAGCCTAGGCCTTGTATTAGCTAGTTATATAGGGTTATAGCTTTGTTAGGCCTTACTGTACTGGACTGCAGCACAGTAATTGACTTGCAGGCTCTGCTGCGTCTGCCACCGTTTAGGTGTGTCCTCTATAGCGGCACAGTACGACTTGTAGGCTCTGCTGTGTACGCCAACGGGCTAGGCCTGTCCCTCGGACAGGGACGGTGACTGTGGGCCTGGGGTATTACTTATACTGTTTTTACGTGTGTTAATACTGTTTCCAAAGTAAAGTTTATATTATTGCATATAAAGCTGGTGTCAGTGTCGCTTTCCTTGTCTGTGACTTTGCTGTATCCTGGGGAGCCCACCCCGGTACACGGCTTACACCTAATATTACCGTACATTCTAACAGCTTCTGTAGAATGCAGGCAGGCCGGGCGGGCGGCAGCGTAACTCCTGATGTCACGTGCCTGCGTCGCCTACTTTATGAATGAAGCAAGCGGCGCAGGCAAGTGACGTCAGTGAGTGACGCGCCGGCCGTCCGGCCTGCCTGCGTGGTACAGAAGCTGTGAGGATGTAAGGTAATATTAGGAGTGAGGGGGCATGTTTAATCACTTTTAATTAAATGAGACATTTTATATTTGTATACTGCAGCAATTGAGCGGCGGGGGGGTCTGTAGATGACAGTTTTATGGGGAACATCTGTGGATGGCACAGTTAAGGGGGGGGTCTGTGGATGGCACTGTTATGGGCTGGGGGTTCTGTGGATGGCACTGTTATGAGGTGGGGGGTCTGTGGATGGCACATATATAACAGTGCCACTCACAGATCCCCCCTGTAACAGTGCCATCCACAGATCCCCCATGTAACAGTGTCAGCCACAGATCCCCCCTGTAACAGTGTCAGCCACAGATCCCCCATAACAGTGTGTCATCCACAGATCCCACATAACAGTGCGTCATCCACATATCCCCCCATAACAGTGCATCATCCACAGATCCCCCCATAACAGTGCGTCATCCACAGATCCCCCTTAACAGTGTCCTTCACAGATCCCCCCATAACAGTGCCATCCACAGATCCCCAGTAATAGTGCCATCCACAGACCACCATTAGTTCCAAACCCACCAAAAGCACACCTTTTGGTTAAAAATATATTTTTTCTTATTTTCCTCCCCAAAAACCTAGGTGCGTCTTATGGGCCGGTGCGTCTTATAAGGCGAAAAATACGGTATGTTGTCAGTCCTAGTGTAGTGTAGTACCGGCTCATTTGCTTCTCTTTTTATTCTTAAACATTATATTTTTTTTACTATTTCAATAAGCATAACCTACTATTGTTGCTTAAAATTACTATACCATAGGTACATTCATGCATTATCTATAGCTATGAAGAGTATGAAGGAAAAATTCCAGCACACAACCACTTATAGGCCGAATTCCCATAGTGGCCAATGGTGCGTTAATAGTGTTAAGCGATGGCACACTGAGTGCCTAGTTACAAAGCCTAGGTGCCACCATTCTGTCTCATTTGAGAATTGATCTGTCTTTTTAGCAGATAGCTTTTACATACTTGTCTCTAAGCATAGGCATACTGTTAAGATTTCTAGACAACTGCAGTACCCCAGACCTGGTGGTATCTGCAATTGTTTAATGTTTTATATGCAATGCTTTGTAATGTAGTCTGATGCATGCCATTAATTCCAGCAGGGGAGGCATGGTTGACAAGAACAGGGCTAACCACACTGTTCCTTCCCTTTTAGTACTAGTGCACTGGTCCTGCTTCCTACCAGGAAGGAGAGTTCCAGTCTAGCTAGGAAGAGAGAGGAGCGTTCCTGTTCTCATAGTAGGCGAGTGAGGAAGCACATGTCAGAGCTCCCACTCCCAGGAACCGTGTCTTATTCCCCTGTGAGACAAACACTCTAGAGGGAAACTCAAGAACAGATATTCTTCTCCTGTGAGATCAACTTAATCAATCCTGCCTCTAAAAAACACTTCGGAGACAAAAGAGCAGAGTGATCAGTGAAATATATCTTTACTGACCCTGCTGCAATGGGAGGAACAACAGCTCAGACACCCATCCGTTAAACCATCGCTGGGCCAGACTAAAATGAAACCTGTATTACAGTAGACACCTATATCGACAAATGCTTGCTAGTGCCAACCTATTGCCATCCAACCTACCACCATACCTCCAAGTCTGGTGCTAGAAACTGCACTTTGTATTTATTGCTGCTGGATGTGCCACATGTTATGTTTTGCAAGTAAAGAAAGACTGTTATACGATTCTTTTCACTGCATCAAAAACGCAGAGAGTACACTGTGACACAACATCTCATCAGGACTACTAGCACTCCTATCCGTTACACTGGGTTCTCCGGTGCATGCTGCACAACCACTAGCTATGCTAAATCTGCTGTATCTGGTAACCTTCTAATTTAATCCAGGAGTTATGGGTTTGGTTTAGATGGTTAGTTGCTAGAAATGAGTGAACTGGTTGTAAATAAATTAAAATTTCCCCAAAAAATTCGGATCTGAAAGTTTGACATTCGTTTAAGACGAGTCACTCAAAATGGCAGCTGCTTTTTACAGATCAGAGGACAGAGAAGACATATGTAAATATGACTTATGACTACAAATTATATGCTATACTAAAAGTATACTATGGAAAAGTATTAATGTTTTCATGTGTTAAAAGTTGCAATCAATTAAAATTTATTAATTAATTATTTAGTTAGCAACTTTAATTCAATTATATATTTTCTTATAGAATATTACTTTATTTTTCATCCTTTGACAAATGTACCAAGCATTAAAGTTTAGGGTATAAGTTTTGATCAGTGGGGATCCAACCTCTGCGACCCCCACTGATCATGAGAACTGGGGTCCCATATTACCTCTCAAAAATGGAGCAGTGGTCATGCATATCTGCTGCCACTCCAGTCACCTCCAAAGGACTTCCACAGATAGCCAAGTACAATGCTCGCTTATCTCCGGAACTCCTGTAGAGTTAAACAGAGCAATAGTAGATATGCAAGAACCTCATTCCTATAATCAGTGGGGCTCTCAACCGTTGGACCCACAACAATCACTTTTTTAAGGATTGTCTTATTAAGACAACTCGTCCCTTAGCCAACTGATAGGGGAAGTGTCTTAACAACAGGGTTCTGACTGCTGGGGCCTCCATGTTCACGAGAATGGTGACCCATTCTCTTCCATTCGAAAGAAGCTGCAGTGGCTCTGCCTCTCAATTCAGCTTTCTGGGGCTGCCGGAGATAGCCAAGTACAAGTGGTAACCCCATACAGCTGAATGAAGCGCCAGACTTGCTTACCTGCCTTTCATTCAACTAGAGAGCATAAGCCCCAATTTATTTGACAGGCAGGGGCCCCTGCAGTTAGATCCGGCCAATCAAATATCCTCTATTCTGTAGATAGGGGATGAGTTTTATTAATAGTACAAGTCCGTTAAAGATGCAAATCCCTTTTAATAGGTGGCGTGCTCAGAGCAGAGCTGCACCCTACACTAGCAGAATAACGCGCTGAGGTTCTTCAGCTACATCTGGATGACTTTATGATGGTCCGAGTGACTTGATTTATGGAGTATATCCCTTTCTATGTCACTAAGTAAGCTGTTTTCAGGCAATTTCCATTCCCATGTAAGCTGTCTTTAGTTACCATAGCAACAGTGGCCATTTTTAAAACCAAAGGAAAATGGCTAAATATAATAATATAGAGTCATATTTTGCAGGTTTCTTTGTTTAGCGACTCACAACAGACAAACAGTGTCTGCAATGGACCATTACTTGTCAAATAATGCCCCAACGTAGTGACACCCTTGGCATTTCCTAAGGGGCTTCACTCTGCGCCCAGAGGGTATTAAGTGACAGCTAATGGCCCCAAGCATATGCCATTATTGCTCAATGACATGTTTTGATAATGATCTACACTAAGAAAAAATGATGGAAAAAATCCCTGTGACACAATGACAAATAAAGAGGTTGAAGAATAGGAGTCTGTAGAAAGCTGTCTGCTCTCATCAATGCCGAGTAAATGAGGAATTGTTTTATTTGTGATTTTCTTCCCTGCGTTTCGTGGGACTCGGACAAGCAGCGCAGCATCTTATCCAGTTACTAAATGTTGATTGGATAGTTTAAAGAGGTTTTCCAATTTGCATTATCATCCTTTAAAATAATCCTTTAAGAGGGTAGCTGTCATTTTGTAATGTATGTCTTTTATCTTTATTGCTCCTATCTTCCGTTCTGAGCTGTGGTCACATGACCATGTCCATGCAGCTCTTTCTTACTTCCTGTGATGTTATGTCCATGGGCGGGGCAGTGATAGGGGAGTGTCTATGTAACTAGTTGGGTGGGTGTGGCTTTAAACTAGCTGGGTGTTGTTAGGGGCGGTGCTGGAGCTGTGGCAGAGAAAGGAGAAGTGCATCATGGGTTTGGTTGGATACAGGAACAGGTAGTGCTACATACAGGAAGTGAACAAACCATTGTGATGTGTTTACATGGTGAAAACAGGTCAGGAGAGTCCAAATTGAAAAAAGTTAGGAACGACAGCAGCATATCTGTTAAAACCGCAGCAATCCTGAAAACCTCTTTAAATGTGTTGGCCAATTTCCAAATTAATTTGTCAAAATATCATATATAGAGATGAGTGAAGTTTAGCAAAATTCAACTGCGCTACTTTGCCGAATTTTACATGACGAAGCACAGTTCTTTGTAAGTAGTAGGTGCAATGACAGGAAGCGGCGATTGCGTCGCTCCCCGTCATTGTACCCCTCAGATTCCGCGTTCATAGCTGATCGCAGCATCTGATAGGAATAATACAGTGTAAAATAAAAAATAAAAATAAAAATAAAAAAAATAATACTTACCTGATCCATTTGCTCGGGATGGGCCGGCCGCTGCCCTCTCGCTTGAAGGTCTGGCTTGAAATCTCGCTTGGCCCGACATGACATTATCACGCGGGTCGGCGTGGGGAAGTCATACCACATCGCATATAGGATTTCGGCCGAGATCTTTAAGAAAGATGTCGGCAGCCGGCCTGTTGCAGGAAAATGGATCAGGTAAGTATTATCCTTCATTCTAGTCAGAAGATTCTCCCTTGCCCTAACACAATAACGTCCCCCAAAGGTTTAGAAAGAGATAACCCCATTTAAAGCTGGTATTTAAACCAATCAGTCACTAGGATATTTTGTAAAGAGTCTATCAAACAGTACGAATAATATGTCCTGTGCATGTGCAAATGTTCTGAATGCCTAAAGTATGGGTCCTCAGAATCATTTTCACTTTGGAGCCTAAAGGCTTCTTTACACAGGCCAACTCAGAAAGCAATTATCGGGAACAAACCCTTCATTCCGAATAATTGCCTGGTGAACAGAGATGATGAAAGCTAAATTTACGTTTAGCAGTCATCTCCTTTGTATGGGCAAGAACAATCACTGCTTGTGTTCGTCCCAATAGAGAATAGTTGAGGGGCATTTATCATTGTGTTTACACCACTATTGTGGAGTCAAAAATGTGTACATTATGGTGCATGCCATATTTGCACCATAATTTGCAACTTTTTGAGCTTCTCATCATTTTCTAAATTGGCAAGGGGATCAAAACTGGTTTATGTGAACCCCAGTCTTGATAAATGTCCCTCATTGTTTCTGGGCAGCTTACACAGCACAATCTGCTGTCTAGAAGCAATGGAGAGGGTTTATTAAACTGGCTCAAAGGAAAAGTGGCCCATAGCAACCAATCAGATTGATCCTTTCATTTTCCAAATGGGCTATGAAAAATGAAAGGTGGAATCTGATTGGTCTCTATGGGCAACTAAAGCAGTTTTCCTTAGAATCAGTTTTGATAAATGTCCCCCAATGATTTTGGTGTTCATTCAGTGACACCTTTACAATACGACCACAAATTCAGGTTTCCCAAGGAAGTTTTGGAAGCCAAAATCTGGAATAGATCATCAAAGGAGAAACATTATAATGGATAGGTATGACTTCTTTGTATCCACTCCTGGTGTCAAGAAACTTGACAGTGTGGTCGTACCTTTATAAAGGGTCAGTTATCAGGAATGCATATTCTCGATAATTGCCCTGACAAGAGACACTACACCTCTGACAGAAGTTCCTACAGTTGACCATGCCCATGTCAGGGAGGAAGTAAAGAAGCCGCAGATCAGAAGATGGGCAAGTGGGAGCCAGTGTGCAGGACTGCGGGCATCAGGGGAAAAAAATAGTTATTCCCATTCGAACCACTTTATAATCAGAAAAAAATGTTTTGGTTATTTTTTTATTTTAATTTTTCCATGTTGCCATCTATTAAAAAAAAAACTGAAATTTTGTAATTATCACACTGGCCACTAGGCCTAAAAATATGTTAAAACATTGTTCTGTTTAGGCAACTTTTCAGTAGCCACTGCATTGTTATTACAGGGAGAATTACAATGACAAGTACCACCTCTGTATATATAACACAGGACATACCATTCCCAATAGGTGATATCATAGCTTATCTTCTCAATGCTAACCTCCACACAGGTCACAGAGCATGCCTCGAAAAAAACTCCCCTCCTGACCATTGCGCCTATATCCTATGGACCAGATTTATCATTAGCTCAAGTCAGAATAATGGAGTGAAAAAGTTGCAAATTTTTGCGCAATCGCTTAAACTATGCAAAAATTTGCAACTTTTTTCTTCTCTGCACTATGCTCGCCAGTTTTCTGAAAGTGGACGTGTTTTCTTATGTAAATGAATCTCTAGACAGATTTACTATTGGGACTATTTAAAAAAGTCGCAAAAAAGTCGCAATTTCACTCCAGTGAGGACCATGCTTATCTTATGAGACTTTTTAATAGAACATGCGACTTTTTCATAAAAACTTGCGACTTTTTCGTAAAGATGTGCGACTTTTGTAAAGCTGCTTACTGACGGATAAACTGCTACCGTCAAACCACATTTATTACAGTCTTAAAGGGCCGATCATAAATCTGACTTGGCTAAAACTGACTTTAGCCATATGTGAAAGGGGAGTGAGCTGTCAGAGTCATGATAAATCTGGCCCTATGTGACTGCTCTCAAAGAACAGGAAGTCTTGACCTATTTTAGGGTTAGTCACCAGTGTGGAAAGTGCATGATTACAGGATTATTTTTTAAACATTGATAGGGACATAGAAAATGTAAAAAAGAAAGTCACTAAAAATTCTTTAAAAAAATTCTAACATAGGCCTCTTTCACACTTGCGTTGTCCGGATCCGGCGTGTACTCCACTTGCCGGAATTACACGCCGGATCCGGAAAAACGCAAGTGAACTGAAAGCATTTGAAGACGGATCCGTCTTCAAAATGCTTTCAGTGTTACTATGGCAGCCAGGACGCTATTAAAGTCCTGGTTGCCATAGTAGGAGCGGGGGAGCAGTATACTTACAGTCCGTGCGGCTCCCGGGGCGCTCCAGAATGACGTCATAGCTCCCCATGCGCATGGATGACGTGCCATGCGATCACGTGATCCATGCGCTTGGGGCGCCCTGACGTCACTCTGGAGCGCCCCGGGATCCGCACGGAGGGTAAGTATACTGCTCCCCCGCTCCCCACTACACTTTACCATGGCTGCCAGGACTTTAGCGTCCCGACAGCCATGGTAACCATTCAGAAAAAGCTAAACGTTGGATCCGGCAATGCGCCGAAACGACGTTTAGCTTAAGGCCGGATCCGGATCAATGCCTTTCAATGGGCATTAATTCCGGATCCGGCCTTGCGGCAAGTCTTCAGGATTTTTGGCCGGAGCAAAAAGCGCAGCATGCTGCGGTATTTTCTCCGGCCAAAAAACGTTCCGGTCCGGAACTGAAGACATCCTGATGCATCCTGAACGGATTTCACTCCATTCAGAATGCATTAGGATAAAACTGATCAGGATTCTTCCGGCATAGAGCCCTGACGATGGAACTCTATGCCGGAAGAAAAGAACGCAGGTGTGAAAGAGCCCATAAAAACTTGATTTAAACAATAGGTCATATTCCTATGACAAATTCTCATAAAAGTGGCAAAGGTTCAAGCCTGTCACATAGGAATAGACACTTTCATCCAAAATACTGATTGTTGTCAGTGTCATATCCATGTATATATTAAAGATTTTATCATTCACAGCATGGTTTATTCCTTACACGGGACTGAAAAAAAAAATTCACACATTCTTGGATATTCAGCTAGGATTTTAAATTGTCTTGATTCTGGCCTGAATAATTAATATTTGCTACAGGCCATGAAGTCTTCAGCTTGGGTGTCATGCGCTTATCCAATATGCATCTTGACACTGAGAGCTTAACGTGTAAAACAGAGAAAGCATAAAAGAAAACAGGAGTAGTCCTGCTCCTCCCCATAAGCTATGTTTTGAGAATAATTAGTCAAAATGATGTTCCCATTGTGTTAAAATTCCGGTATTTAATTAAAAATATTTAACCACTGCACTTTACAATAATACAATATTTAAAGGGAACCCGTATTATCAGCACAAGAGCATGATTTTTAGTGACTTTTTTATTATTATTATTTATTATTAAAGCGCCATTCATTCCATAGCGCTGTACATATGATAAGGGGTAAACATACATAATACAGACAACTGCACTAATCATAAACAAGATGAGTTACAAACTGGTACAGAAGGAGAGAGGGCCCTGCCCGTGAGGGCTTACAATCTACATGGTATGGGAGAAGGACACAGTAGGTGCGGGTTAAGTTGGTCATGGCGGTATAGACTTTTTCCCCTTTCAGCTAGTTTGCATGGAGCCTCCATTCTGCTTGACCACAGATACACATTGTCATTAGTATTGTCTAAGGATATATATAGAGCGCCAATTGATCACTTCTTAAGGGCTCATTCCGACGGCCGTATGAATGAGTCCACATCCGTTTTGCCATTTTGCGGAATGGGTGCAGACCCATTAATCTCAATGGGGCCACAAAAGAAGCAGACAGCGCACCGTGTGCTGTCCTCATCCATGGTTCTGCTCCGCGGAAAATATAGAACTTGTCCTATTCTTGTCCACAATCGAGGACAAGAATAGGCATTTTCTGTTATGGTTGTGGCCATGTGCGGTCCACAAATTGCGGAACGCACGCGGCCAGTATCCTTATTTTGCGGCCCTAATAGGTAACTTTCCTTTTAACCCCTTAAGGACCGAGGACGTACCGGTACGCCCTATTTCCCGAGTCCTTAAGGACCGAGGACGTACCGGTACGTCCTGACTTAAAATCTGAATTCCGGCGCCGCGGGGGTTAATCGAAACGGGATTTCGGCTGGCATCCCGTAACAACGCAGGGGGGGGGTCATTGGACCCCCCCGTATCGGCGATCGCAGAAAACCGCAGGTCAATTCAGACCTGCGGTTTTCTGCGTTTCCTGTCCATTCGGGTGTCCTGTGACCCGATGAACCGGAAAAAGACTGCGATCGGTGGCGTAATTTTACACCACCAATCGCAGTCCGAGGATTTGCAGAGGCGGTGCTGGCCCTGGTGCTGAACGCCGCTGTCCAGGGTGCTGATTGGTGCAGGGGAGAGAGGCGCGAGATTCAAACTTCCTGCGCTCCTCTCTCCCCTCCTCTTCCTGTTCTGCACGAGCACCCGGCAGCATCGTCCAGCACCAGCTCCTGTGTCCCCCTAATCGCCATCCATCACCCTCCTGCACCCATCGCCACCCAGGTAGGTTAGGGTCAGTGAGGGAGAGGCACCTTTAGGCAGGGATAGAAGGGAAAAGTTAGAAAAAAAAAAAAAGCACATTTATTCCAAACTTTTTTTTTTCAACTTTCAGACCCCAGACCCCCCCTGCCACTTGCCCCCCCCGCATCCCCCCCACCACCAGCCCCCCCCCCCCACCAACCCCCTCCCCCCACCACCAGACCCTTCCCCCACCACCACTTTTTTTTTTTTTCTGCGTGCGCTGACTGGCCGGCACTTTTTAGCGTCCGTCCACTGTTAGCGCATCGCCCGCCCCACCACCCCACCGACCGCTGATCAGCGTTGAACCGCAGATCAGCAAGTTTGAACTTTTTTTTTTTTTTTTTTCCTAACACTTTTTTTTGCCTGGACTTTTTAGTACGTGAACACCCGTGCCCCCACACACACGCACATAGAATAAAGGTTTACACGCACGCACATACACACGCACACACACACACCCATGGCCCGCCGGGTGTTCTCGGCCGAGGAGGCATATGCCCAGATTGCCTCCGACTCTGAGAGCCCCAGTGAGGATGAGGATGACCCCACGTTCCTTTTGTCATCCGCATCCTCCTCATCATCATCGGATGACGATGAGCCACCAAGGCAGCGGAGACGCCGCCAGGCGGAGCCAGGGGCCACACATGCTAGGGATCCTGTGGCCCACCCTAGTACGAGCCGCCCTGGGGTTCGTACTGGTTTCCCGGCCCACCAAATAAGTTCACCGGAGCCCCCTGCCGATGAACTTAGCTGGTGTCCCCCAGTGGACTTTGAGCCTGAGATTCCGGATTTCGCTGGCAATCCTGGAATCCAGATTCCCACAGTGGGGTTTACTGAAATAGACTTTTTTAGTTTTTTTTTCAGTAACCCACTGGTGAATTTGATGGTGGAGCAGACGAATCTGTACGCCCAACAGTTCGTCGCTCAAAACCCAGGCTCAGTTTTGGCTAGACCCGGTGGCTGGACGCCGGTCAGTGCAGCCGAAATGAGGACATTTTGGGGCCTCGTGCTGCATATGGGTCTAGTCCAAAAACCCAGTGTCAGGCAATACTGGAGTGGGGACGTCCTGTACCAGACCCCACTGTACAGTATGGTCATGATACGTCACCGGTTTGAGGCCATCCGGAAATGTCTGCATTATTCCGATAATGCAGCATGTCCACCCCGAGGTGATCCTGCCTATGACCGGCTGTATAAGATACGGCCGGTCATCGATCACTTTGGGGCCACATTTCAGCAGGCCTACGTACCTGGAAGGGAGGTCGCGGTTGATGAGTCTCTCGTTGCGTTCAAGGGGAGACTCAGTTTCCGCCAATACATTCCCACAAAGCGGGCCAGGTATGGCGTGAAGCTATACAAAATTTGTGAGAGTACCTCAGGGTACACTTACAAATTTCGTGTGTACGAGGGGCGAGATTCCCGGATTCGACCACCAGAATGTCCCCCCACTCTGGGTGTTACCGGGAAACTCGTGTGGGACCTTATGTACCCACTGCTGGATAAGGGTTACCACTTGTACGTGGACAACTTTTATACCAGCATTCCCTTGTTCAGGTCCCTTGCCACCAGATCCACGTTCGCTTGTGGGACCGTGCGGAAAAATCAACGCGGCCTCCCTGCCTACCCCCTCCAGGTACCTATCCCCAGGGGTGAGACCCGTGCACTTACCAGTGGAAACCTGTTGCTGGTCAGGTATAAGGACAAGAGGGATGTCCTTATGCTGTCCACAATCCACGGTAACAGCACCACCCCAGTCCCTGTGCGAGGTACCGCGGCAACGGTCCTCAAGCCCGATTGTATCGTCGACTACAATCGGTATATGGGAGGAGTTGATCTCTCTGATCAAGTCCTCACGCCATATAACGCCATGCGCAAAACCCGGGCATGGTACAAAAAAGTTGCGGTCTACATGGTGCAGGTTGCCATGTACAACTCTTTTGTACTATCCCGAAGCGCTGGCAGCACAGGGACATTCCTCCAATTCTATGAGGCAGTCCTCAAAGACCTGATCTTTTCGGCCCGGGAAAGAGCAGGCCGGAGTACCTCGGGAACTGGAGGCGCCCGGATCGTCCCTGGCCAACACTTTCCAGGTGTGGTCCCCCATACTGGAAAGAAGGGACGAACCCAAAAAAAGTGCAGAGTGTGTCACAAGAGGGGGATACGGAAGGACACCACAACTCAATGTGACACGTGCCCCGATCATCCGGGCCTCTGCATTATCGATTGCTTCAGGGAGTATCACACTTCCATGGAGTACTAAATTTTTATAATCCCCAACAGTTCACTAGAGAACATAAAACACTATGGCTCTCAGACTTTGGAGACACGAAAACAATTTTTCTTTCCCCAAAAAATATTAGTTTTAGTGCAGGCATCCTCAAACTGCGGCCCTCCAGATGTTGTAAAACTATAACTCCCAGCATGCCCAGACAACCTACAGCCATCATCAGGGCATGGTGGGAATTGTAGTTTTACAACATCTGGAGGGCCGCAGTTTTAGGATGCCTGCTTAGTGTCTCCAAAGTCTGAGAGCCATACATATTGGGCATCGTCGCGTGCGTAAAAGTCGTCGCTATAAAAATAACTTTTTACCAAACGCCTCGGATGAACGGTGTTAAAAATATAAAATAAAAACGGTGCCAAAACACCTATTTTTGGGCAAAATTTAAATTTAAATCCATTTTGCCGGTAATAAAGCAAGGGTTAACAGCCAAACAAAACTAAACATTTATTGCCCCAATTCTGTAGTTTGCAGAAACACCCCATATGTGGTCGTAAATGGCTATATAGCCGCACGGCAGGGCATAGAACGAAGGGAACTCCATACGGTTTCTGGAAGGCAGATTTTGATGGACAGTTTTTTTTTTTTACACCATGTCCCATTAGAAGCCCCCCCTGATGTAGCCTAGACTAGAAACTCCAAAAAAGTGACCCCATCTAAGAAACTACACCCCTCAAGGTATTCAAAAATTACTTTACAAACTATGTTAACCCTTTAGGTGTTCCACAAAACTAAATAGCGAATGTAGAAACAATTTTAGAATTAAATTTTTTTGTTACATTGCCTCAAAAAAGAGTAATATAGAGCAACCAAAAATCTAATTTACCCCAAAAATTGTCCCAAAACAACAACCACCTTATCCCGTAGTTTCCTAGATGGGGTCACTTTTATGGAGTTTCTACTCTAGGGGTGCATCAGGGGGCTTGAAAGGGTACATGGTGTAAATAAACCAGTCCAGCAAAATCTGCCTTCCAAAAACCGTATGGCGTTCCCCTTCTTCTATGTCCTGCCGTTTAGCCAAACAGTAGTTTACGACCACATTTGGGGTGTTTTTGCAAACTACAGAATCAGGGCAACCCATTTTGAGTTTTGTTTGGCAGTTAACCCTTGTTTTACTCCTGGAAAAAACTGATTATATTGGAAAATTTTCCAAAAAATAGAAATTTCTAAATTGTTTCTCCATCTGCCATTAACTCTTGTGGAACACCTAAAGGGTTAACAAAGTTTGTAAACCCAGTTTTGAATACCTTGAGGGGTGTACTTTCTTAGATGGAGTCACTTTTTTGAAATTTCTATTCTAGGGGTGCAACAGGGGGCTTCAAATGGGACATTGTATAAACAAAACCAGTCCTGCAAAATCTGCCTTCCAAAACCCATATGGTGTTCCCCTCCTTCTATGTGCTACCGTTCGGCCAAACAGTAGTTTACGACCACATATGGGGTGTTTTTGCAAACTACAGAATCAGGGCAACCCATTTTGAGTGTTGTTTGGCAGTTAACCCTTGTTTTACTCCTGGAAAAAATTGATTATATTGGAAAATTTTCCAAAAAAATAGAAATTTCAAAATTGTTTCTCCATCTGCCATTAACTCTTGTGGAACACCTAAAGGGTTAACAAAGTTTGTAAACCCAGTTTTGAATACCTTGAGGGGTGTACTTTCTTAGATGGAGTCACTTTTTTGAAATTTCTATTCTAGGGGTGCAACAGGGGGCTTCAAATGGGACATGGTATAAACAAAACCAGTCCTGCAAAATCTGCCTTCCAAAACCCATATGGTGTTCCCCTCCTTCTATGTGCTACCGTTCGGCCAAACAGTAGTTTACGACCACATATGGGGTGTTTTTGCAAACTACAGAATCAGGGCAACCCATTTTGAGTGTTGTTTGGCAGTTAACCCTTGTTTTACTCCTGGAAAAAATTTATTATATTGGAAAATTTTCCAAAAAATAGAAATTTCAAAATTGTTTCTCCATCTGCCATTAACTCTTGTGGAACACCTAAAGGGTTAACAAAGTTTGTAAACCCAGTTTTGAATACCTTGAGGGGTGTACTTTCTTAGATGGAGTCACTTTTTTGAAATTTCTATTCTAGGGGTGCAACAGGGGGCTTCAAATGGGACATGGTATAAACAAAACCAGTCCTGCAAAATCTGCCTTCCAAAACCCATATGGTGTTCCCCTCCTTCTATGTGCTACCGTTCGGCCAAACAGTAGTTTACGACCACATATGGGGTGTTTTTGCAAACTACAGAATCAGGGCAACCCATTTTGAGTGTTGTTTGGCAGTTAACCCTTGTTTTACTCCTGGAAAAAAATTATTATATTGGAAAATTTTCCAAAAAATAGAAATTTCAAAATTGTTTCTCCATCTGCCATTAACTCTTGTGGAACACCTAAAGGGTTAACAAAGTTTGTAAACCCAGTTTTGAATACCTTGAGGGGTGTACTTTCTTAGATGGAGTCACTTTTTTGAAATTTCTATTCTAGGGGTGCAACAGGGGGCTTCAAATGGGACATTGTATAAACAAAACCAGTCCTGCAAAATCTGCCTTCCAAAACCCATATGGTGTTCCCCTCCTTCTATGTGCTACCGTTCGGCCAAACAGTAGTTTACGACCACATATGGGGTGTTTTTGCAAACTACAGAATCAGGGCAACCCATTTTGAGTGTTGTTTGGCAGTTAACCCTTGTTTTACTCCTGGAAAAAATTGATTATATTGGAAAATTTTCCAAAAAATAGAAATTTCAAAATTGTTTCTCCATCTGCCATTAACTCTTGTGGAACACCTAAAGGGTTAACAAAGTTTGTAAACCCAGTTTTGAATACCTTGAGGGGTGTACTTTCTTAGATGGAGTCACTTTTTTGAAATTTCTATTCTAGGGGTGCAACAGGGGGCTTCAAATGGGACATGGTATAAACAAAACCAGTCCTGCAAAATCTGCCTTCCAAAACCCATATGGTGTTCCCCTCCTTCTATGTGCTACCGTTCGGCCAAACAGTAGTTTACGACCACATATGGGGTGTTTTTGCAAACTACAGAATCAGGGCAACCCATTTTGAGTGTTGTTTGGCAGTTAACCCTTGTTTTACTCCTGGAAAAAATTGATTATATTGGAAAATTTTCCAAAAAATAGAAATTTCAAAATTGTTTCTCCATCTGCCATTAACTCTTGTGGAACACCTAAAGGGTTAACAAAGTTTGTAAACCCAGTTTTGAATACCTTGAGGGGTGTACTTTCTTAGATGGAGTCACTTTTTTGAAATTTCTATTCTAGGGGTGCAACAGGGGGCTTCAAATGGGACATGGTATAAACAAAACCAGTCCTGCAAAATCTGCCTTCCAAAACCCATATGGTGTTCCCCTCCTTCTATGTGCTACCGTTCGGCCAAACAGTAGTTTACGACCACATATGGGGTGTTTCTGCAAACTACAGAATCAGGGCAACCCATTTTGAGTGTTGTTTGGCAGTTAACCCTTGTTTTACTCCTGGAAAAAATTGATTATATTGGAAAATTTTCCAAAAAATAGAAATTTCTAAATTGTTTCTCCATCTGCCATCAACTCTTGTGGAAGACCTAAAGGGTTAATAAAGTTTGAAAAAACAGTTTTGAATACCTTGAGGGGTGTAGTTTCTAGAATGGGGTCATTTTTGGGAGGTTTCTATTATCTAAGCCTCACAATATGACTGCAAACCTGAACTGGTCCATAAAAAGTGGGATTTTGAAGATTTCTCAAAAATTTCAAAATTTGCTTCTAAACTTCTAAGCCTTGTAACATCCCCAAAAAATAAAATATCATTCCCAAAATGCTACAAACATGAAGTAGACATATGGGGAATGTAAAGTCATCACAATTTTGGGGGGTATTACTATGTATTACAGAAGTAGAGAAACTGAAACTTTGTAATTTGCTAATTTTTCAAAATTTTTGGTAAAAAATGTATTTTTTTATGCAAAAAAATTAACTTTTTTGACCCAATTTTAGCAGTGTCATGAAGTACAATATGTGACGAAAAAACAATCTCAGAACGGCCTGGGTAAGTCGAAGCGTTTTAAAGTTATGAGCACTTAAAGTGACACTGGTCAGATTTGCAAAAAATGGCCTGGTCCTTAAGGTGAAAATGAGCCTGGTCCTTAAGGGGTTAAAGGTGCGTGAAGTTTGTTGCATATCTATTGTAGTGAAGGGCTAGTGCGACATAGGCTTTCTCTGCCGGTATTCCAAGGGTTACTTCAGGATCAGGTTATTAGCACAGTAATCACAGCAAATAAATAAATCCGGGAATATCCCATCACTCTTCCCAATAACTGGACGACACACAGTATCAGGAGCAGGACACTGTTTAATGTCACATACCCTACTTTTATGCCACTCTCCCATGCAAAGGAGACACCTACAGAAAATTATCCATTCTTCAATCACAGACTGGTTACAGCCCACACCTCGCCTCCCCTCAGCCTGAGAAGTAAATCCAATCAACAGTCCAGTTGAAACATCCATTGCAGCCAAACACAATCTGCTACATCTATTAAGAGGGGTGGAAGAGACTGATGGCATAATACTAATGTATGCTACTAGTGTTGGGCGAAACGAAGTTCACGATGTGGACTTCGATCCTAATTTCAGGAAAAATTTGATTTGCACAAATCTAAATTTTCTTGTGCACCATGGTAACGAATCCATTTTCCCTGAAATGGCGGTAAAAAAAATAAAAAATCATTCTTCCCTCATCCATTTGATCGTGAAGAGGCCGCCTCGGCCATCTTGCTTCAAGGTCCTGTGTGAAATCTCATGCACGGTGATGTATGACGTCACCAAGCCAGCCAACGTGATGACAGCATCGCGCACTGTGCTAGTTTTTGCGCTGCATCTTCAAGCAATATGTCCACAGCGGCCTTTGGCGATCAAATTTATAAGGTAAGTACAATAAAAAAATAAAAAAATTAAGTTGCAAACACTAAAATATAGATCTCAGATGCCGTGATCAGCGATGATTGCGGCATATATGGGCTCAATGACGGGGGTAGTGCAATCGCCGTTCCCTGTCATTGCACCCGCTGTCAACAGGACTTTTTTTTTTCGGTCATACATTACGGAAAAAAACTGAACTGTTTTTGCATTTCGTCCTAAAATTCTGTTATATTCAGTTATAACCCTTGTTATAATGGAACACTATAATGGAATTACTTAACGTTGATGGGAACCCACCCTTACATCCGTTTTTTTGTGGATTCATTGTAACAATTTTTGTCCTTGTCCGCAAAACTGACAAGAATAGGACATGTTCTATTTTTTTGCGGAACAGACTTGCAGACATACAGACTCGGAATGCACACTGAATCATTTCCGTTTTTTTGCGGCCCTATTGTACCTCCACACAAAAAACGGATGGACACAGACAAAAAATATGTTTTTGTGTGTATGAGCCCTAAAGGAAGTTGTGCATTTTGTTAGAGGTACAGTTTAGTAGCGGGAAAAAGCTGCTCATACACATTAGATAAATGTCGCCAATCCCTCCATCTACTCTGTATGATGTAGCGGAAATAGGGATTGGGCAGTTGGAATTGAACTAATTGATCCTTTTGCTCTAGGGAGATGTCACTTTCAGAAATGTCTGGTGGTGGCTTCTGGTGATGGCTTGTCTGGTGGTGGCTTCTGGTGGTGGCTTGTCCAGTGGTGGCTTCTTCCCTCTCCCCATTCAGAACAAATTCCTACTTTTCTAAGCCAAGCTGGCATCTATAAAGAGAGATAGGGAGAGATACGGTAGTTGGATAGATTTTGGAAGGGGCTATGTCATTCAGGCAAGCATTATGGCCTCTTTCTCAGCCTGTGACGTCACATCCTTCGGTCACATACTCTTTCTGCAGCTCAGTCCTATTCAAGTGAATGGGATCGAGCAGCAGTACCAAGTACAGCCACTATACTATGTACTTTAGTTGGTATACTATGAAGAGGCTGCTGCACCTGTACGAGCACCTTGGACCCTCAAATAGCAGATCGTCGAGCGTTTCACCAGTCAGACCCACACCGAGGATAGGTCATCAATATTTAAATCCTGGAAAACCCCTTTGATTCCTCAAATGTTATGGATAAAAAGGTAGTAATCCGATTATATTGTCGGTAGCAGTGCAATCCACATGTGTGTTGACGTACAAGAAAACTCATATTGTTGATGTTTACTGACCAATGTGAAGCCATATGATTCTTTAATGGAGCATCAACTAATTAAGTACAGGCTAATAATGTTTGACCAACAGATCGCCAGCAAAAATAACAAGCCTAAAACTGGCATCCTAATCATTTCCCTCTGTGTTGATGCTCTGAAGTGATTATCCAGCCAAACAAGAGATTACTGATCCTTTCTGCCTCATTACTCTGATATACTGGGAGCCCCATGGCTCTTCTGTGTATACTCTTGTTTTCCCAGGTTTCTCTATTGTGGCGAAGGAGACTTAGTTGCACTTAGAGTTTATCCCTGCTCTCATTATCATCGCTTCCTCTTTCTCCTTCAGTAGTGGGGTTTAAAGAGCTGGATTAGTCTTTGCTAGCCCTTTCTTGCTTTCACTAATTCCCACTTGACCAGTAATGATAAGCAGTGTAATCAATGTCTTCTAAGACCTGGTGTGAGTAGGTGGGGGATCAGCTCCAGTATATTGTACATACAGATACATCCGTGCAGAGTAACATCGGTAGTGATGGACGAACATCGTTCGCGGCGGGCCCCATTCACTTTAATGGCAGGCGAACCTGAAAAACCTTCAGGTCATATTTGCAGCCACTAAATACTTACTAGAAATGCACAAATAGTCCCACAACATGGATAGTGACATACCAGAGGGGGATCAATGGCAAACATTCCTACAAAAAATATGTATTTTAATCAGGGGCCATTTTTATGCAGCTTAAAGGGAAACTCTCAAAAATGTGCCCTGCTGGAGCCTAGAAAAGTGTTATTTTAGGCCACGGGAGTACGGGAGTATGGGCCCCAAAAATTAGGCAATCACATAACAGAAAAGAACAAGTAATTATGTGGCTGGAAGTATATTAGGCTGTCAGTGGATAACAATTTTACTGTAGGCCAGTGGAGTAGAGGCCCCAAACATTAGGCAATCACCTGACAGAAAAGAACAAGTAATTATGTGGCTGGAGGTTTATTAGGCGGTCAGTGGATAACAATTTACTGCAGGCCAGTCTAGTACAGGCCCCAAACATTAGGCATTCACCGGACAGAAAAGAAAAAGTGATTATGTGGCTGGGGGTATATTAGACGGTCATTGGATATCAATTTTACTGCAGGCCAGTGGAGTACAGACCCCAAACATTAGGAATTCACCTGACAGAAAAGAACAAGTGATTATGTGGCTGGAGGTATATTAGACGGTCAGTGGATAACAATTTTACTGTAGGCCAGTACAAGCCCCAAACATTAGGCATTCACCTGACAGAAAAGAACTAGTGATTATGTGTTTGAAGGTAAATAAGGCAGTCACAGGATAAAATTGTTTACTGTAGGCCACTGGAGTAGAGGCCCCAAAAATTAGGCATTAACCTGACAAAAAAGCCCTTTTATGTCATTGTATATACATAAGATAAAGGACCATTCTTTGTTCTGGGTGGTGGCAGATATGTGTGGGCTGGCATGGGGAAATTCAATTACACGTGGTCGTCACAGGTGTTGAATTCCTTCGAGATCCATGCCGCATTCATTTTTAGAAATGTGAGGTAGTCCACACTGTCGTGAGCTAGGCGAGTGCGCTTATCGGTCACAATCCCCCCTGCTGTGCTAAACGTCCTTTCGGACAGGACACTCGACGAGGGGCAAGCCAAGAGTTCCATGGCAAATTGTGCCAGCTCTGGCCACAGGTCAAGCCTGCACACCCAGTAGTCCAGGGGTTCCTTGCTTCTCAGAGCTTCCACATCGGCCGTTAACCGGATGTAGTCGGACACCTGTCGGTCTAGGCGTTCCCTGAGGCTGGATCCGGAGGGAGGCTCTCGATGGGTTGGCTGCAAGAATGATCTCATATCCGAAGTGACCAACACATCTTCAAACCGCCCTCTTCTTGCAGGCGCAGTAGGATTGGTACCCGCACCTGTTTCGCTGTGGGTGGAAATTCCTCTGCCAGTGCCCGCAACAGCAGAATGCAGCATCTCTCGCAGCAAGGCCTGGAAATGTTGCATTCTGACAGCCCTCTGTGATGCTGGTAACATGTCTGCCATTTTGTGTTTGAACCGGGGTCTAAGTACGTTGCCACCCAGTACTGGTCCTTTCCCTTTATGTTTTTTATACGGGGGTACCTCTTCAAACACTGGAGCATGAAGGTCCCCATTTGCACTAAATTGGAAGTGGTGGAGCGCCCTGGCTCCTGCTCATCGCCCAGGAGAATGTCGTCCTCAGTCTCCTCCCCCCAGCCACGGAAAACACCAGGGATCCCCAAAAAGTTTAAAGTCCCCTTCAAAGTCTGCTCTTCTTGCTCCTCACCCCTAGCCACTATCCTCCTCTGACTCCTCTTCAGACTCCTGCTGACTTGTTTCAGATGGAGTACTCCCCCCCCCGGGAATTCATTCAGCATTGCGACTTCCTCATCTTCTAGCTCCTGCTACTCGATGGCTTGATCAATGACACGATTCAATGCACGCTCCAGAAAGAAGGCATATTGTACAATGTCACTGATGGTGCCCTGGCTGTGACTGACCAGTTTGGTGATCTCATCAAATGGCCGCAGAAGTCTGCATGCGTCGTGCATGATCAGCCACTAGCGAGGTGAAAAGAAACCAAGCTCCCCAGAACCTGTCCTGCTGCAGAGTTTGAACAGGTAGTCGTTAACGGCACGTTGTTGATAGAGAAGTCTATCAAGCATATACAAAGTGGAGTTCCAGCGCGTCGGGCTATCACAAATAAGACATCTGACGGGCAGATGGTGTCGTTGCTGAACGTCAGCAAGGCGACCTATGGCTGTGTAAGATCTTCTAAAATGGCCAGAGATTTTCCTGGCCTGCCTCAAGACGTCCTGGACCCCAGGGTATTTGGCAACGAATCGATGCACGACTAAGTTCAGGACGTGTGCCATGCACGGCACGTTTTTCATTTTGCCCTGTTTCAGCAAGCTCAGCAGGTTGGCACCATTGTTGCACACCACTTTACCAACTGTCAAATTAAGCGGGATTAGCCACTGATCGGCCTGTGACCGCAGAGCTGAAAGCAGTGCAGGTCTGGTGTGGCTCTTGGCTTCCAGGCACAACAGCTGCAGCATGGCAACGTCTCACCTGGCACGTTGAATAGGTTGTGGGGAGCTTGGGGGGAGCTGGGGAAGAGGCGGTAGCAGTGGAAAAGAGGAGTCAGCCAAGGAGGAGACGGAGAATGGAGTAGGAGAAGAGAAATCCGTGGCGGTAACACCAAGTCCACACGGGAGCCATGGGTTACATGCTTGACGGCTGTCAGAAGGTTCACCCAGAGGGCAGTAAACGTTATGTACCTTCCCTGCCCGTGTTTGCTAGACTGTGGTCAGATGTATCTTGGCACCGACACTGTATGCCAGAGATATATTCACATGCTGCTGAACGTGGCCATATTGCTCTGGGATGCCTTTCTGGAAGAAATATTTCCAGCCAGGGACCTCCCATTGTGGTGTGCCAATGGACACAAATTATCTAGAAGCCTCCGAGTCCACCAGTTTATATGGCAGTAGTTGGTGGGCTAGCAGTTGCTACAAGCCAGTGGTCAGCCGTTGGGCAAGAGTGTTATCCAGCGTCATAAACTTTTTACGCTTGAACATTTAGGCAATAGAAGCCTGCCTTCTGCCAGATGAACGCGATGACGGCACGGTGGAAGGTGGAGTGGAGGACAAATGGGAGGAGACAGGAGAAGGAGAAGAGGCAGGATGTGGAGCGCCGGGAGTGTAGCTTTGTGTGTTCTGACGGCGTTGCTCCCACTGGGCTTGGTGATGGGAGGCCAGGTGCCTTCTTAAGGCGGTCGTCCCTAGGTGAGTGTTGAGCTTACCGCGACTAATGCGTTGACAACACAGTCTGCAGATGGCAACACTATTGTCAGCAGCGTTAAAAAAAAGCCCATACTGTGGAGTCATGTTCCGGCGTCCTGGGAGCGCAAGATATGACTGTGCATGGTGGATGGCTCGCTCCAGATACATTTGCAGTCTGCTTTTTGCCTCCTGTGCACTTCGAGTTCTGTCTGATTCTCCTCTCTATCTGCTTCTCCGTCTCTCCCTCTGAACTCCCCTCCTCTTCCTCTCTTGTTGGCACTCACGTGATGTCCATCGTCATCTTCACTTTCACCACCACTGACATTAGAGATCTCGGAGTAGGCAGCGACAGCGGGTACCACCCTCCTTGGGCTGATCTGGGTACTGTCGTCAGACCGCTGGGTGGTGGCCGTTGCTACCTCCTTTTCCTCATCTGATGCCAAGAATGTCTGCGCATCGGTAAGGTCTGGGAATGGATGGGAAAATAATACCTCTGACTCCAGTGTATAGGCTATGGTGGTGCTGGTGTCTTTGGGGGTGCACACAGCAGAGAGTGAGGAGGGTGCAGATACAGAGGATGAGGAGGGTGCAGAAGCAGAAGGCTGAGTGAGACACTCAACCAACTCTGGTGCGTCCTTTGACGTAATCGCACTCACCATCTCCAACTTTCCTCTTAGGCTCCGGCCTGGTGTACCGGCCAGACCCCTATCACCCCTGCGGAACGGCCTGCCTCTTCCTCTGCCTGTCATTTTCAAAATGACCCTGTGTCAAAGTCCCTAGAGAAGAGCAGTATTTGTAGAAGCAGGTATATCACAGGCCTCAATCAGTAATTGGTGGAAGATGGTATATCGCACCCCTCAAACAGTATTTTGTGGAAGCAGGTATATCAAACCCCTTAATCTGTATTTTTTGGAAGCAGGTTTTTCGCACCCCTCAATCTGTATTTTGTGGAAGCAGGTATATCAAACCCTTTAATCAGTATTTTGTGGAAGCAGGTATATTGCACCCCTCAATTAGTATTTTGTGAAGCAGGTATATAGAACCCTTTAATCAGTATTTTGTAGAAGCAGGTATATCGCACCCCTCAATCAGTATTTTGTGGAAGCCGATGTATCGCAGGCCTCAATCAATATTTAGTGGAAGCAAGTATATCACACTCCTCAATCAGTATTTTGTGGAAGCCGGTGTATCGCAGGTCTCAATCAATATTTGGTGGAAGCAGGTATATAGCACCCCTCAATCAGTATTTTGTGGAAGCAGGGATATCCCACTCCTCAATCAGTATTTAGGTATAGGTATATAGGACACCTGAATCAATATTTGTTGGAAGCTAGTATATTGCACCCCTCAATCTGTATTTTGTGGTAGCAGGTATATCAAACCCCTTAATCAGTATTTTGTGGAAGCAGAAATATCGCACCCCTCAATTAGTATTTTGTGGAAGCAGGTATACAGAACCCCTTATTCCGTATTTTGTAGAAGCAGGTATATCGCACCCCTTAATCAGTATTTTGTGGTAACAGGTATATAGAACACCTGAATCAATATTTGGTGGAAGCAGGTATATTGCAGCCCTCAATCTGTATTTTGTCAAAGCAGGTATATCCCACCCCTCAATCAGTATTTTGTAGAAGCAGATATATCCCACCCCTCAATCAGTATTTTGTGGAGACAGGTATATAGAACCTCTCAATCGATATTTGTTGGAACCAGATATATCGCACCCCTCGATCAGTATTTTGTGGAAGTAGATATATCACACCCCTTAATCAGTATTTTGTGGAAGCAGGTATATCGCACCCCTCAATAATTTTTTGGGGGGGCAACAGGTATATCACACCCATTGCAAATAGTTGTTCCAATAACGTTTGGTGTCCCTAACAGTCTGTCTCTGCTCCACAAAACAACCTCTCCCTACACTGACAAAACAGAATGTAAAATGGCTGCCAGATTGGGTTCTGTTATAGGGTGGGGGTGTGTCCATGTGCTGAAACGTCTCAATTGGCTGTCATGGGTCAAAGTTCGGTGCAATGCAATAGAATATGGCGCATGTGAACATTGCCATATGTTCGCATGTTCAGCGAATCGCGAATGCGCAAAGTTTGCCGCAAAACGACCACCTGGCGAACCACAAGGCCATCTCTAAACATGGGCATGGATTGCCAAGAAGTTCAAACCATTTCAAATAAGGACTTTATTGATCATGAACTTGGAAAAGGAGCAGAAGTTTCTTGTAACACCTAGGTTCAATGTTGCTTTAATTGCCTTGTGACATATGCCCGGGAGGAGCAGAGCAAAGGGCAGGAATTGTAGTGGCTCTGGCTACAACATTTAGATAAATCACACAGTGGCATTCCTCACACCGATGCTCTAAAGGGCCAGTCAGTGACAGCAGGGTGCACCTTTTTTTGCCTTGAGGCACACCCTGATGTTAGGATTCCCGCTTGATGGTATTGGGTGGTATGAGTTTGGTATGGGTGCAAGGCAGGAGATGTAGGGGCTTTGGCCAGCAAATGGTGTTGTACAAAATAGACAAGTCTCTTTTTACTAGAGTGCAGAAAGGGAGTTGTAGTACATCCAGTGGTATTAAAGCACAGGTCCAACCAATTCACAGTGCAAATCTCCCCCAATAGCAATGCATGGATCCCAGCAATGATGTATATTCTCTGACTTTCTCTCTCACTCTCTGCAGAATCTAAAGCTGGTAATAAGATTCTTGCAAAACTTGTCTGTAATCCCCAGCTATGGGGAACACAATTTAAGATATGGCTGGCCAGGATCATGTCAAAGTGTGAAAAGGTATATTAGCAATGTCTCTCTCACTGCAGTAAAGTCTCTTTTAGCCTTAAAGGGGTTCTGCAGTTTGTTTAAACTGGTGATCTATTCTCTGGATAGATCATCAGCATCTGATCGGCGGGGGTCTGACACCCAGGACCCCCGCCGATCAGCTGTTTGAGAAGGCAGCGGCGCTGCTGGAGCTCACTGTTTACCGCTGGCCCAGTGATGTCACGACTAGTATCACTGGCCTGGGCGTGGCTAAACTCTGTTTACTTGAATGGAGCTTAGCCCTGCCCAGGCCAGTTGATACTAGTCGTGACGTCACTGGGCCGGCGGTAAACAGTGAGAAGGCCATGGCGCTGCTAGAGCGTCGCTGACTTCTCAAACAGCTGATCGGCAGGGGTCCCGGGTGTCAGACCCCCACCGATCAGATGCTGATGATCTATCCAGAGGATAGATCATCAGTTTAAAAAAACTGCAGAACCCCTTTAAACAACAGACTCCTCACTGACTGACCCCAATGCATGGCCATGCAGAATCTGAGACTTGATGCAAATATCTCAGAGACAGTGATTCTCTAGGAAAACGGGCTTAATTTCTCTTAGAATTGATCACATGTAGTTATTCTCTTTTCTTCAGCTAACAGACTCACATACTAAAACTAGGGGCAGACGTATGTGCAACTCCTAGCCACCTGTTAATCCTGACCTATCAATGCAAACTATGCGAGTTGTAATACATCAGAACATTAAACAACAAAAACAATTTTGCAAGTACCTGGGGGTACTGTGGGGATACTGTGCATATTTTTCAAGTCTTATTAGGTGTCCCCTAAAGTGGGTGATGAAGTCTGGGCCCGATTTCCAAATGTTACTAGGAAGGAATGCTCAAGATAGGAGCTATAACCATGTCAATACCCCTGTTCATGCATAATGAAATTCTCTAGGACAGGGACAAATCCATACTCCATGGCTACATCTTCGAAAGACATGTTTAGAAGGGACCTGTCAGAATTTCAGCTAAGTTGTTGGTGGCATGCTCTTATAGACGTACTGTACCAGGACCACAAGACCATCTCAACTTCTGCATTGGCAGATCGATTCAGCTGCACTCCTCTCACATCTACATGACTTCACTGTGCCAACAACACTACCCTACACTTCCAGCTTGGGATGAATCTCCATTCTGTTAAACCCCTACTCTAATCCAAGTGCTCTATACTGTAGGCTACAAATACATCCCAATAGTAACAAATGGCTCAAGATTGTCTACTGTCAAACTTTTGGAGGCCTGTTGTGTTTAGGGGTCTATTACTGTATGAGAGCATGAGCCCAGTGGAGTATCCTCTAGTACTCTGGTAGGGCAGTCTGACCCTGCCAGTGGATGCGTCAGGTAAGATTGGTTCAAATTTACTACAATGTATTACACATAGGTTTTTAGAAATTCAGTTAAAAAAAAAAGCTTCTGACTTGAAATTTCAAAAAATTTAAGAATTTACTGACATGATCACATGCTAAGTTAAATATGGCATTTGAGGGTAGTAGAGTCTCTGGAATGCTGAAAAATCCAGCTCTTGTGAAACTACCACACCCATCATGATGTGTCTGTTCTAGAAATACCCATCAAAGTGAATGGAGCATTCTTGGAGTTGTAGTTTCAATGCTGTTGGAGTATCAGAAGCTGTTCACCCCCTGCCCTAAAGTAATATGTTCTAGTGACAATTCCTTTAAGATTGCCCCAGTCGACTGATTCTTCTGTACCGTCCCCAACCATCATTTATTACACCCCTATAGGTGATCTCCAGGAGTAGGATGTGACTCTTGTATCCTAGCAGAGGAGAGGACATGTGGCCCTAGGTAACTGCCTAGACTGACTTATCTAGTTTCTCCCCAGTAAATGTATCAGTTAAAGGGAGAAAACACTTTGGGGGAGATTTATCAAAATTGGTTCAAAATAAAACTGACTTAGATGCCCATAGCCACCAATCAGATTCCACCTTTCATTTTTCTGAACTCCTTTGGAAAATGAAAGGTTGAAGCTGATTGGTTGCTGTGGGCATCTAAGTAAGTTTTCTTTTCTACTAGTTTTTATTAATCTCTCCCTTTATCTTTGGTCACTTTCTGAAGGGAATTACTACAGAAACCAAAGAACTGCCAAGAAAGATCAGACACCTGGCAGCACATTAGTGTCTTAAAGGATAAAAATAAGGCTAATGGTACTTACCATGTTTATACCTCCCACTAAAACCTCAATTACTGTATGTTAGCATCTGAAGTAGGTAATCCATAACTATAGGTCAATAGAATACTGACCACATTTTTCGTTTATGGTTTTCCATAGACAATGGAGTAGGTGGAATCATGGCTGCTGTATAAGTGTATACCTATAGAAACCAATGCAACAGAATGCCAAAGAGTTATATTTTTACAATATTTTTTAATACATCCTTTATGCACCAGTTTTGTCTGATATGCTGATGGGAAAATCATTCTGATGTACAATTGGTTGGCCACACAGTTACAACTAGGCTGTTGAAAGGGTTTTCCCACAAATAACCTTTATCTTACCCCTTTCTAAAGAACAAATGTCTGGTTGGTGGGGGTCAGACCATGGAGAACCCCATTGTTCACAAGAACATGGGAGCCAGGCATGTTCACTGCCTCTCCGTACAACTCTGTGGGACTGAGTCCAGTGCTTGTCCCCAAGAGTTTAATGAAGTAGTGGTAGACATGCATGACAGTGATAAGAGAGTGTATTTGCAACAAGCTGGATGTGAGGAGCTATAAGCTAGGTAAGTGTTGTTAGGGGTGGTGCTGGAGCTTTGACAGAGAAAGAAGTGCATCATGGGTTTGGTTGGAACCCCATTTTCATGACCTCCAGGGTCCCAATCGATGGGCCCCACTCCTCAGGCACTTAACCCTTATTCTCTGTATAGAGAAAAATGTGCATGTTTATTAAGACCGGGGTTTTAGACAACGGCCTTAATAACCTTTATACCTGGCGGTGGACCCGCCGGAGTTATGAAGAGGCGCCATCCTCTACATAACTTTGGCAGATCCACCGCCTCTTCTAAATGTAAGACAGCTTCCTAAAACAGGCATAGAAAATGGTAAATGAGATGGGCATGCTGGCCCATCCCCTTTCCTGCCGACGTCACGCCTACTTTTTTAGACCGTAAATGAGTGGGGTAAAGTCGCACATTGCGGCACAAAGAATCTTTGCGTCGCAATCTGTGTCGGAAATACACCTACTTTAGGCGTATTTCTGTTTAATACATGACTCACTCCCTAAGTGTTTATCATAAGAAAACCCTTTTAAAGACCTGTAACCTTTCCTGTTTGAGCAAATATGTGAATTCCACATGTAATAAAAATTCTGGAGCATATATTCTTATGATTCTATGTTGTACTATTCCTTTATTATACCAGCTAGAAGATATGAATGAATTACTAGCTAATTGAAAAGAAGGTCCAGATGGGTGTTAACAGTTGGGAGTGTGTCCCTGCACAGTCTCAGACTGGCAGCACTGACTGAATAGACCATGCAGGGGCACACACCCAATTGGTAACATCCACCTGGACCTTCACTGCAAACTGCTAGTAATTCATTCATAACGTCTAGACATCTAGGCTCTTTTTACGTTGGGCCCCCTATAGCCATTAAAGTGGCTACTTTATTAGATATACTCCTGCTAGTAACACTGTACTGTTAGGCACTACTCACACTTAATGGGGTCAGCCTGGGTTTGTGACAAATTTCTGGAATTTTGATGGCAAGAACAGTTTTTGTCAACGAAAATATCGGACAAAAATGTCAGAGTCCTGACAACAAAGCCCATTGAAGAATTCATCAGTATCCTTTGAAAATGAATCTTGCAAAGGTGTCATGTCTTTGCTATCAACTAATGACATGACTGTAGTAAGTACAGGCCCTCAACACAACATGTAGTAGTAATACTATTACATCTCCTAATACTACCATTAGCTCTACACTAGCTCTACCAGAGAATTTTCCAAGATTCTTCTCAGGTCCAATTTTGTCTAATCAGTTGTCACATTTGATTCATTCCCAATAATTTCGATCTGAATTCAAAGAGCCTCAATTGTCTTGAAAAGTCATGTCAGACAGTCTGAGGCCTCCTAGGACTGTGTCCAACCCCTTTCAAGCTTTGCAACCCCAAGGCAGCATTAGTAGCGTCAAAGTGTCAGCAGCGTTTCTGGTAAATGAACGCTAGCCACTGTAGGATTTTTTTTTTATTCCGTCCAAAAGTTATTTTGGTGGCAGATGCCATCTTCTCTGTCTTTCAAACTGTAAAACAGTGATCGCCATTCTGAGCAATTCGTGAGGGACGAAATCACAACATTTTTGGATCTGCCGAATTTAGAATCATTTGGGAAACTCGTATCAAATTTGACTCGTGAAGATTTGATTCGCCCCTTTCTTACTACTACTACAGCACAATTTCCCTCAGGAAACAGAGGAAAACCCAAATATAAAATATTATATGTATCTTTATTAAGTTACAAAAACATACAAAACAACCCAATAAAAAGAAGATATTGCCAAAATCAAGGATGAAATAATTAGTGTTGAGCACGAATATTCAAAAAGGGAATTTTTTTCTCGAATGTAGCAACTTTGAGAATTTGCGAATATTTAGAATATAGTGCTATATATTCGTTTTTCGAATATTCGTCATTTTTTCCATCTGAACACATAATTCCTCTCTGCTTCTTGCTTGTGGGCCAATAAGTCATTGGACCACAATCAACTTAAGTAGGGAGGAATCATGACTTCAGATAGAAAAAATGACGAATATTCGAAAAACAAATATATAGCACTATATTCTATAGTGCTATATATTTGTTTTTTGACCCACGCCTGTATTGATCGCGTAATATTCGCTTATTACGTGATCAATACCTTGCCGATTTTTTAGTAAAAAAATGTAGAATATAACGAATATTCGAATTCGCGAATATTCGATGAATATTCGACAAAATATTCACAGAATATCGCGAATTAGAATATTGCCCCTGCCGCTCATCACTAGAAATAATGTCTCCAATTTGATAATCGTTTTAACAGAAATGCACCATCAGCCATTGTTAGTATCCCATGGCCGAACTCCATGAAGGCTGTATCCATTGTTATTACATTGTTTTTAGTATTTGTGGGGGGTTCTTTTTTCAATTTGGGGGCGGGGCCATGTTTATTTTTCTTTTAGAGACGTTATTGTAAGTTTATACTACTATGAGCCGATCATAGAGGATAGATGTCACAAAACTTTCAGGATTCGGTGGGCTTGTTTATGGGCAATCAGTGGCTTAAAAGAGAATATTCTAGATTTTTTATCTTCACAATTCTCATTGGTAAATACACAATAAAGCCCAAATGTTATTCTAGTATCTTATCTTCCCGACCCTAGAGGGGCATCACACAGAGTCCAGGCCACGGGGAATAGCAGCTGCGGGGGAATAAATCTCATAGACCCAAGAGAGACAGAAATATTCCTCCTTTATGAAGAGCCTTGTATAATATATCATACAAAAACCAGAAAAACTGTCCATGACCGTGCTAAATATTAATCGGTTATTGATCTGATTAATATTAATCGTTCTCCTGTATCCCGCTCCATTACGTTGCATTAATTGACTTTTGACGACGATAATTCTGCTTAGGAGTTGAAAAGGAAGACGGACTCTTTAAGAAAAACTACACAGAGCAGTACAAAAGGAGAAATTCAATGTACAAGAGGCTTGTTTGCCTAAAAGCATGAGAAATCCCCCACGCCCACCCCCCACCCCCAGGGCATCTAGACAGGGATTGAAGTCTAGCAGCATGAGTGCCTGTCCTCTTTGAGAACTGTCATTTGAATAACGTCCTCAGCAGAGGGTGAGCTACAGGCGCAGAGAGAAAGGGAGAAGCAGACACACAGATCAAGCCTTTTAATGCAGGCTTGATCTGCGACACCCAGTTCACAGCTGGTGCAGCAGCAGGTATCCCAGCTCAGCCATATGTTATCTGCTCTGCTACAATTACCCTTCTGAGGAAGTGGAGAATTCACAGAGCAATCTCTCGTTCTTGTAAAGGGAAAAGGGGTGGGTGGGGGGTCTGTAAAATCAGTGGGAATGAAGATCTGGTGTAAAAAGAAATAAGGGAGACAGTGTTAGGGTCAACCCTACTGTTTTATGTCCCTCACTGCCCGGCCTTCTAGCCATAGAGAACCTTGTTACTGTTTCAGATCCGAATTTGTAAGAGTTAGCCCTTTATTGAATAGATCCCCGGGAGGCCCCCGGGATAGGCATCCTGAAAATGACAACATTTGGTGAGATGTAGCTAATAATTGAGGAGAAATCAATTAGAGGCCGGTCAATGATGTGTGCTAATTGGACAGAAATTGGCCAAACAACGATATAGCAATTTTTTTTAAGCTTGAGCTTAAAAAATAAATAAAAAATAACTATATGTTTGAATGAAGATTGATGTAAAACATTCATATCGTAAATGTTGCATTAAATATTTAGATAAGGCATATTTTATTGAGGAGGATTTGTTGTGCTCACGTGTTAAGGATAAGACAACCATGGGTGTAACTACAGTCATAGCAGCCATAGCTAAGGCCCAGAGGTTGAGGGATCCATTCAGATGCAAGAACATTGTCCGTTTTTGTTAAGAATAGCAATATAGGGGATTTTTGTTATAATATGGTGCTTCTTATGCTGCCTTTTTAATTTTCTTAGACTAGGTGGTAGGGGCCCCATCTTAATTTGCTATGGAGCCCGATGAATTATAGTTACGCTCCTAAAGACAACTCTATGCAAGGCCAAATGGGAGGTGCACTCAATTAACTTGCTACTTTTTAAAAAGGATACACTTTGCTAAAAGAACCTAAATGCCATATAAACCTAAACTGATATTGGTAGTATATATAAAAGAATGAATGCAGTTTCTTGCCTTGCTTTTTGATGGAAACTTATTGATCTATTGATCGAAGAAACAATCATTTTGCACCATATGTTTTGAGAATTAGTACATACTTAGTAAATTATTAAGAGCAGATTTTTAAGGCTTAAGGCTACTTTCACACTAGCGTTCGATCGGATCCGTTCTGAACGGATCCGATCATAATAATGCAGACGGAGGCTCCGTTCAGAACGGATCCGTCTGCATTATGTTTAGCATATAACAGCTAAGTGTGAAAATAGCCTCGTACGGATCCGTCCAGACTTTCAATGTAAAGTCAATGGGGGACGGATCCGCCTGAAGATTGAGCCATATTGTGGCATCTTCAAACGGATCCGTCCCCATTGACTTACATTGTAAGTCTGGGCGGATCCGCACGGATCCGCACGCCTCCGCACGGCCAGGCGGACACCCGAACGCTGCAAGCAGCGTTCAGCTGTCCGCCTGTCCGTGCGGAGGCGAGCGGAGCGGAGGCTGAACGCCGCCAGACTGATGCAGTCTGAGCGGATCCGCTCCATTCAGACTGCATCAGGGCTGGACGGCTGCGTTCGGGTCCGCTCGTGAGCTCCTTCAAACGGAGCTCACGAGCGGACCGACGAACGCTAGTGTGAAAGTAGCCTAAACCTTTACATCTTAATTTGAAATTTGAAAATAATAATTTATGAAGGTAGCTGTAATGTTGTAATATATTTCTTTTACTTATGGGCGGCACGGTGTCTCAGTGGTTAGCACTGGTGCCTTGCAGCGATGGAGTCCTAGGGTCAAATCTGGCCAAGGACAACCACTGCATGGAGTTTGTACGTTCTCCCCATGTTCGTATGGGTTTCCTCCGGGTACTTCGGTTTCCTCCCACACTCCAAAGACATACTGATAGGGAACTGAGATTGTGAACTCCACTAGGGACAGCTTGATGCTAATATCTGCAAAACGTTGCGGAATATAGTAGCGCTATATAAGTGCATAAAATAAATAAATAAATACTTGTCACATGATCATGTCCATGCAGCTCTTTTTTTTCCTGTTATGTCCATGGCCAGGACAGTGATAGGGGAGTGTCTATGTAACTAGCTGCATGAGAGGAGCTATAAGCTAGGTAAGTGTTGTTAGGGAGCTTTGACAGAGAAAGAAGAAGTGCATCATGGGTTTGGTTGGATATATCAACAGGAAATGCTAGAAACGGAATGTAAAGAGTGATTTTGTTACATGGTGAAAATGGGTCAGAAGAGCAACTACATGAGCATATCTGCTAAAAACCATAGTCATCCCAGAAATACTCTTTAAGTAGCACAGTCATATTGTCTAATTAATATTAATAAAAACTAACAAAAATTTTCATTAATGTTCAAGAATTGATCATCAAATAAATTTATAAGATTAATATTTTTCAGAAACTGTGAAAATATAAAAGAAAATGCATTGGTGTTGTCCTGAGGAAACTGCTCAGAGTAGTTAAAAAAAATAAAGGGATTGATACTCACCTTCACCAATCCCCCGCCTCTCCCGTTTCTATGCTTACTGGATCTCTGCTGGTCGCTACTTCCTGATCTAGTTTCAAAACCGCAGGAGATGGTAAGAATGGCAACACCTGACTAAGGTAGGTCACTGTTGTGTAATTTGTAGGATTGTTTCCAAAAAACTATTCCTGTTCTGCTCATGCTCTCAGTACTATGGTTCCTGGTCCTTGCTTTAAAACTCTAAAGCCAAGAAGACCCGATTCCATATAATCAAGTATTTTACGTGTCTATTCCATCAATGCTACATAAAAAGATTGCTTCCTAAGAGTCTCTTTGCAGTTTTAAAGAATAGAAGTGAAGAATAACATAAGATAATCAATGCATAATTGATGTATGTATTCATTAACTTGTCAAAGCAGAGCTAGGAAATCCCATTCTAAAGTTTCCCATCGGTTTTCAAGGAAACTCCATGGATGTGGCAGAGAAGTAGAATATGGACAATCCACACTTGATCCAGGAAGTTTAGATGAAGGGTTCACAGTTCAGTAGGGCAGAGACTATTCTTCCATGATATATATTGTTTCTTTCAAAGGAAGCCTAGTACATTGTGGAAAACCAGAACCTTGACCTTTTAGGGAAAACGACATATTACAAGAAAGGAACCCCCATCCACACCCGTACATCAAATAAATCTGGAATATAGATTTATAAACTGTGTAACTAAGATCAACCCTATAGGAGCTACTCTTTATGGGCTAGTCATTGCTGATCAGGCTTGAAATTCACAAAAAAAATAATTATGAATCAATACTTATGATAACAGCGCATTAATGTACATAATCTATATTGTCTGCTTTCATGGACTCTGAGGACAGTCTGCTTTTTTCCTTTGAATAGGTCTTTTGGGAATTCAGTAGCCAATGGGTTAAGAGCTCCAGGGCTAGGACCTGACCCACAGACCTTCTCCATATTGTTCCAAGTTTTATCCCATATCACTTGGGAGATTAGCAGCCTGAGGATTAACCTTGGTTTCTCTTGCATTATGGTCCAGGGGGGGAGGGAAGAAGAGTTTTGTATATCTTGACACTCAAAATTTTTTCTGTAAAATAGCAATAATTTATACAGAACAAGCATGATCTAACAGTTTACAATACCCTAAACACCTAGAAACGTTGCCTTCTCGTTAGAACATGTGATTTATTTATACCATGTTAAATGCATGCGCTCAAATTAATACACAAATGGAGAACTAGTGTCATTGATGTATCATGATTAGAGATGAGCGAATTGAAGCTGACAAAGTGGATTTCGTTCCGAATTTCAGGAAAAATTGGATTCGCACTGAAGCCGAATTTCCTTGCGCTTCGTGGTAACATATCAAATTTTTTCTTAAACTGGCTGCTGCACGTGTGAGGACATGGAGAAAGGAACTCTGGGAAGGCGGGATCACCCATAATGCCATGCATGCAGCCAATCTGCAGCCAGCCCTGTGATGTCACAGCCCTATAAATAGTGGCAGCCATCTTAGATTCTACCATTTACCAGTGTACTTAGTGCAAGGAGAGACGTCAGCAGGTGCTAGGGACAGTGCTAGGAAAGACTTCATTGTGCTAAAAAAAAGAATTATTAGTGCAGGAAAAGGATAAGGAGGAATCATTCCACAGCATTTATGTAGAACAGGGTTCAGTAGGGGAGTTTGCAGCCTGCGTAATAGGAACAATCCTATTACACCTTGCTGCACTGACTGGGGATCCAAATTATACAGCTCTGTAATTCCAGCAAACCTGTTTATTAGTGGCAAAATAAAAATATATTCGCCGTTCAGCGTTGCACTTATATGTTGATGTTTTGGCCCTGTGACTGCCCAAATAAAGGAGGTGTGCAGTGATTCTAAGAGCGACGCTTGTCATCTACATGTCATACGGACTCACAGTATTGTTGTACTACCACAGCAGACTCCCTATGCGTGTTACTACAAGGCACAGTGTTCTACACCACTACAAAGGCTCTCTGCAGCCAGAAAATAGCAGTTTTTTTAAATGAAATTCATCACAAATATATTCGGATCAAACCAAATTTTTTCAAAAGAATTCAGAAAACGGGCAAATCGAATTTTTTAAAAATTTGCTCATCTCTAATCATGATACAGATAGATTCTGTTTAAAGGGGTTTTCCAGGTAGCATAGCTTTATTGCTCCTATCCATCCGTTCTGGACTGTGGTCACATGACGATGTCCATGCAGCTCGGTCTTATGGCCATGAGTGGGGCAGTGATCGGGGAGTGTCTATGTAATTAGCTTGGTAAGAGGAGCTATACACTAGCTGGGCGTTGTTAGGGGTGGTGCTGGGGCTGTGGTAGAGGAAGGAGGAGTGCATCGTGGGTTTGGTTGGATACAGCAACAGGAAGTGCTACATACAGGATGGAAAGAAACCTGAATGTTCTGTTTACATGGTAAAAATGGGTAAAGTCTAGAATCCAAATTAGGTATGGAGAAGATGTACTTGAGGTAATCAAATACGTAAGTATAGTTTATTGCAGGGATGCCCATCCGGCGGCCCTCCAGCTGTTGCAAAACTACAATGCCCAGTATGCCTGGACATCCTACAGCTATTAGGGCATGCTAGGAATTGTAGTTTTGCAACAGCTGGAGGGCCGCAGGATGGGCATCCCTGGCTTATTGCTAAGAATATCAATAAAGGGATTGCTCTGTATTAAGAAAAAAGTGGCTATATTTTGCTGTTTTCACAGAAACAGCACCTTTCTTGTCTGTTGGGTATGTCTGATTTCATTTCAGCTCCATTAGCTTGACTGAAAATGAGCTGCAATACCAGACACGGCCCACAGACACGAGTGGCGCTGTTTAAAAAAAAAATATAAAGCTAGAAAAACTTACCTAATCTTGGCCAATTCCTTTATTCATAGAAATTCTGGAGTGAAAACAAAACATAATAAATACTTTCTGGAAGTATTGTAAATGAGTGGATGCTACAATAATTTCATAGGTCATTTTCTCCAAATTAGACACTTTAGTCATCCAGTTAAATGATCATTCACTATCTGGTCCTTAGGTTGATGAACTGGATCAAGCACGGCTTCTGCTGTTTTAGTACCATTACAGTAAATAGAAGATGGGGAGGAGGGAGATGCAGCTGCAGTTTTTATCCCTCTGCATGAGGTAAGAGGGGAAGAGGAGCCAAAACAGTGAATTTTATAATTGAGCATTGAGGTGATACCAGAAAGGCTCCACTCACTTGGCAGACATGGAGTGAGAAAATCTGCACAGATCTAATATTTGTATATCTTATAGTACCTTCATTCAGCCTCCAAGATGCTTACATTCGCTGTTTTCCAATGGTCACCATTGCTGTCTCTCAGGTAATGTAGGAACTTTTTTTGCTCACTTATCTATCTTCAAAAGGAGAGGAAGAGGCAATAAGTTAGCTGCCTTGCTTTCCATGTTGTTTCCAAATGTATATATGTGGCTGCCATGGATTCCCTGCAAAGAGTGGGAACAGCCAAGGTTCATTTAATTCTTTATTATAAAGGGGTTATCCCATGATTAATGTAAAAAACTAAAATCGGACATTATATAGTACATGGCAATCTCTTTCTAACAAAGCTAGAACCAGCCCTGTACCTCACATGGATCCAGAGATCTCTACATTCATTGCTGCAATTGCTCTGCTAGATTTATTTAAAGGAGTTATCCAACCCCTATAATATCCCTGCTAATGCCCAGGCCCCTCATATAGGTTAAACTTAACCCACTGTCCGGCACCCGCATCGCTCCTGATGCCCACGCGGCCACCTCTGAATCTCCCCGTCGCGTGGATCAAAACATCCGGCAACGGGTGGCAGCCAATAGCAGGACGCAAAAGGGAACGAGCCTCCCTAGCATTGCGAATGACGCTAGGGAGGCTTGCTCCCGTCACAGCTTGCTATTGGCTAAATCCACCCCCCCCCCCCTATTGCCAGATGTTTTGATCCACGCAACGGGAGATGCAGCGGTGGCTATGCGGCATCAGAAGCATTGTGGGTGTCGGGGAGCGAGGTAAGTATGACTGAGGTTTTTTTCCGATAACTCAGTGGCTATACTAATTTATTAATTATATGCTAGAGGGGCCTGGCTGTAGTTCTGGAGTGTAATAATATTACAGGTTATTCTGTACAGTAGTTACTAGATTTCTGGAGAAGAGTCGTTGATCCAGGGAGTTATTCTGATTGCCTGATTGGAGTCAGGAAGGAATTTTTTCCCCTAAAATGAGTAAAATTGACTTCTACCTCACCAGATTTTTTGGGCTTTCTTCTGGATCAACTTGCAGGATAACAGGCTGAGCTGGATGGACAGATGTCTTTTTTCAGCCTTACAAACTAACTATGTTAATGTGCTGCAAAAGTATTCCGATCCAGGTGCTGGTTTGAAAAATGTGGAATATTTTTCATTGGGGAACCTCTTAATGATTTTTGAGACCCTGTGCAGGAATCCCTTTGATTAGCAAAGAAAGGTGACGGGAGTCCACTATGTGGATTATGGAAAGCAGATTAGGGCCTACAAGCACCAAGTCCTGTGTTTAGGAGTGTGATGGTGTCAACCAGCACCAAAAAGGCAGCCACATTTTAATGTTTTCTATATAGAGTATGTGTGTCACCCTTTGTTTTACTGTTACTGGTATACAACCAAAAAGTAGCATTATTATGAATTAATTTGTTTAAAATTGTCAATAAACTATAAATCTCAGCGATTAGAAAGTCAAAAACGCATCAGTCCTGCCCATATTTATTTATGTGCCTCTGGAAAAGCTCCGCACATCCTTAGCAATAACGATCAATGACCACAGTTTAGAAAGCACTCAACGGTTCATGTACAAGAGGGAAAAAAAATCAAGCAATGCACTGCAGTCCTGTCTTGCAGAAAATGGTCGAAAAGCGATGCTGTGTCCGAGGCTGAGCTTCTGACCTTAACTTGAAAGTTGTGGAGCTGCTCTGGGGCCCTGCCTTGAGTCCATCCATTCCCTTTGGAACATGTACGCCGTCAAAGTCAATGATGCAGCCTTGTACGAGCCAGATGATTGAGCTGCACTACTTACGTTCAAGTCACTGAGCACATTACCATGACATGTCTACAAGGGAAAAAAAGGCTAATGATTCACCCATTTAACCAGTCAGGCTTAAAAAACATACATTGAGCAAACACTTTACCATCTTCTGGCCTAGCCCTTTGTAGCTGTTGGAGGTTAACCACCTGGCGTACAGGGGAGGCACCAGGCAATTTTCAATTAGACTGGTTCTCCAAAGCAGTCAAGTATTGAAAAGGCAGATTGGCATTGAAGCCTAATTTGTATTATTAAATAATAATATGTTATAATAATGCAAATTTAATACTAAATTGTAGCTTTTTTTTACTTTGTAGCATTTATAAAAGAATTACAATGACAGTAATGCATAAAAAAGCAATCACAAAAAAAGAAATATATATTATATTAAATATAATGTACTAGGTTATAGTACTAGTATAGCACTAGTACTATAGCTTCTTCACTTTGAGGCTTATTAGTATGCAAATCGTAGCTTTTTTTTAACTTTGTAGCAATTATAAAAGAATTACAATTAGGCCTCTTTCACACGACAGTATGTCCATTTCAGTGTTTTGCGGTCCGTTTTTCACGGATCCGTTGTTCCGTTTTTTGCTTCCGTTGTGGTTCCGTTTCCGTTCCGTTGTTCCGTTCCGTTTTTCCGTATGGCAAATACAGTATACAGTAATTTCATATTAAAAATTGGGCTGGGCATAACATTTTCAATAGATGGTTCCGCAAAAAACGGAACGGATACGGAAGACATACGGATGCATTTCCGTATGCATTCCGTTTTTTTGCGGACCCATAGACTTTAATGGAGCCACGGAATGTGATTTGCGGCCAAATATAGGACATGTTCTATCTTTAAACGGAACGGAAAAACGGAAATACGGAAACGGAATGCACACGGAGTACATTCCGTTTTTTTTGCGGAACCATTGAAATGAATGGTTCCGTATACGGACCGTATACGGACCGCAAAAAACGGCCCGCAAAACGGAAAAAAAAAACGGTCGTGTGAAAGAGGCCTAATAGTAATAAATAAAAAGTAATAATAAAATAAATATATTATATTATATACACTGGCGAGCAATACATACATATCCCCTGTTTATAATAAACAACCACTTACCATATATAACAATCACTTACCATATACACTGATGAGCTAAAGGGTAACAATGTTTTGAACTTTTGACTTTCGGGCTCCATATCTCACCATCCACTACAGCTTTGGACGTGAGACTACCATAATTTTATAGACAATCATCTTGGCTATCTCATACATAAATTGCACTTGTAACTATTTGGCATATGATTCGTTCTGCAGATTTATGTCATGTAACTACATTGTTACTGTTTTGCTCCTGGTGGTGGAACAATCTTTTTCTTCTTGTATACTGCAAATTACAACCTGTTCTCACATTCTCTAATAGCTCAGTGTTTCATAAGGTTGATTCTCAAGCGAAAGGTCACTGGTTCGAATCCAGGAGCAGCCATGAAGAAGATTTCCCAAGAAAAGAGGGCTAATGGATCGGAAAATTTAAGGAACTGTCAAGTTCGGTGGAGGAAGCCTGAAGATATGGGGTTGTTTCACAGCTAAAGGCGTTGGATACTTGACCAGGATCAATGGTGGTCTCAATGTGGAGCTATATGGAAGTATCCTACAAAACGAGTTACTTCATACACTTGAGTGCTATGGTTGGGAAAAGGACGACATAGAGTTCCAGCAGGACAATAACCCATGTGTCGAGATTGGCGAATAACCGCTTGAATGACAATGAAGCAGAGGTTCTGGATTGGCCCCCACTGTCCCCAGACCTCAACCCAATTGAACACTTGTGGGTAGAGTTGAAGAAAAAGCTGCATTCGTACCCAAGTGAGTCGACCAGTATACACCTTGGGAACGTGTGGAATTGACATGGGAACAGATTTCGGTTGAGACATGCTTGAATCTGAGCAAGAGCATGTCCAGTGTTGAAAGTCAAAGGTAGATTTATAAATTAATAAAAATGAAAATTTAGAATTTTAGGAGCAAAACAGTACCAATGCAGTTACATGACAAGAATCTGCATAACTAATCATATGCTTAATAGTTGCAACTTAAAGGGAGCCTGTCACCTCAAAAACACATATAAAACTGCTGCATTACCTCATAGTAGCCCCCAGTCTGGTAATAATGATATGTTTGATCCGTTAGTCTGATGCTCCATAGGTTAAATAAATGAAGTTTTAAGCGTCATCAGCGCTATCTTGCCGGTCAGCTTGAAGTCATGGGGGCAGCGGCTTCCTTGCTTCAAGTCAAGGTAAGCACTATCTCATATAAGTCATTGAGGTCCCCTCCTGTCCATTGTGTCTGTAGCTCATGTGGTTGCTCTCAAAGAACAGAAAATTCTTGACATATCTAAGACCTAGTGGCCAGTGTGACCACTGCATGATTTTAAGATATTTTAAATATACATATAGGGATATATACATGTTTTTTTTTAAATCACCATAAATTCTAATGAAATATGTTTAGCATAAATACCTGATTTAAGTAATAGGTCATTTTTTGGTGACACGTTCCCTTGAGGATTCTGAGCAATGTCAAAAATGGGAGCAACCTGGAAGTGGTCAGTAAAGTACAGTTTTGTTTCATAAATTATAATGTATCATATTATAATTTAATATATGTTGTACTGTGAACATCCCTTTAAGAGTCATACATGCAGAAAAACAAATCCAGTTGACATGTTATGTACCACAAATGCTTGAATTAAAATGGCATGCTTTTAGCTGGGGCTATTGATGGATAGTGATGAGCGAACCCGGACAGCCACGTTCGGCACGTTTTGGTGTCCTGGTACCAAACCTGAACACGGATTTTGGTGCCAAAGACCTTTTCCAGGTTCATTGTTGGTAGTTTAAATAAAGCTTGTTGAAAGGCTGTAGTGCAGGCAATCAACAAGCATTTAATCTGTGGGCACTTGGAAGCCATCACAGTCATGCCTAGTACTGGCATGACTGTGATTGGCCAGCGCACCATGTGACCATGCATGCATAAATGCCGGATCACATGGTGCGCCGCCATTCTGCTCTTACTAGTGTAGGGACAGGACGCTGCTGCAGGCAGGGAGAGTGTTAGGCCTATTATTTTTAAACAGTGTGCTGGTGACCTGTTTGCATTTTTGTTCGGTGCAATCCTCCTTTGCACCAGTGACAGGAAAATATAATAGTTAATCAGCCTGTTAATTGGTTCGGTGAGACCTACCTATTTTTTTGTGTTAAAAAAAACTGTACTTGCCACCGTCACAGGGAAATATAATAGTTAATCAGCCTGTTAATTGGGTCAGTGAGACCTACCTTTTTTGGGGGGTGAAAAAAACTGTACTTGCCACTGTCACTGGGAAATATAATAATTAATCAGCCTGTTAATTGGGTCGCTGAGACCTACCTATTGTTTGTGGTGAAAAAAAAAACATTGTAGGAATGACAGCAGAGGCAGCAGGTGGGTTGCATCAGGCGGGTAGCAGCATTAGAATAATGGCAGCAGCACGTGGCCAGAAGTAATGGCCCATTTTGCAGAATATTCCGGAGTGGCAGCACACTACATTGTGATCATTAGTGGCAAAATGATCTAGTCTGTTTCATTAGGCACCGGTATCTGGAAATCCACGTTTGATTAATCTTTATGAAGGTTAGTCTCTCAACATTTTAGGAGGAAAGGCAAGTTCTCTCAGGAGTAACTATGAACCCCACCGCACTGAAAACCTACTCTGATGCCACACTACTGGCCGGGTAGGTAAGCATGCCCATGGCAGACACGGCCAGTTGCAGCCACACTTCAGGTTTGCATTCCCACTAGTCCAAGGGATCTTGGATCATGGGTGACAGGGTATAGTCAAAGTATGCCAGCACCTGCTGGTTCAGGTTCTGCTGCTGCTGTGTGGTTTCTTCAGAAGAGGGCTGAAGAAAACTGCTCATCAGAGACTCAAGACTTAAGTTGCTGCTTATGGACCTGGTGCTGCTCCTGCCTGCCCCCCTCCCCCGTCATGGCAGTAGATCATGAGCGCAGAGGGTCACCCCCGGTTAGACCTTCCTGAGAACTGGCGATGGCGCTCATAGGCAGCGACCAACCGACTACATAGCATGTCTCTATAGTAGTCCATTTTCCATCCCTTTCAGAAGGTCTAAAAAATTCCCCAATTTTTAACCTGTAGCGAGGGTCTAACAATGTGGATAGCCAGTGGTCATCCTTCTGCCAAATCCTGATGATGCGGCTGTCTCTAAACAAATAAAAAAGCATGGATCTTGCCATTTGAGCAAGGAACTCCAAGGGCCTCCCTCCCTGCCTCCATCTCCACTGCATACTATCTCTTGAGGTCATCTGAGTTGTCTTCATCATTGCCCTCGAGCTCCTCCTGCTCCTTTCCTGTTGCTTGGGCAGATAAACCACCTAGCTGTATATAAAATTCCTGGGTTTTTATGTCCTCCTCCTCCTCTGCCAGTTCATCCTCCCCAGGACTCAAATGGCTGTGAGATCTAGGCGTCACGTCTTCTGTCCGCTCGTCAATCAGATTTGGCAAGAGGAAAGAGCACGTGTCACGCATGAGCTGCCACTGGCTAACATGCTGGAGGACCACTGTAATCTAGAGGGAAGGGTGAGGACTAGGTGGAGGATGAGGAGGCAGAGCAGGACATTGGCACAGAAATCCCAGAATTACCATGCGGAGGCGGCATTGTGTGCCTGGGCTGGAACAATATTTACCCAGTGGGCTGTGAATGACATATTTTACGTGACCATAGTTACATCTCCATATCTCAGCGCTGGTGTATACTCTACCAGACACCGAGAGGCATTAGGACTGGCCCACCTTCTCAACGTACATATGCAGGGCTGATGCAGCTTTTTTGGAAAAGTAATGTCGGCTTGGGACTCTCCACCTTGGGTTGGCATAAGCTATCAGTTTTCTGAAATGTGCAGAGTCAACTACATGGCAAGGCAGGGACTGTTGTACCAGCAACGTGGCCAGGTGCGCGTTCAGCTTCTGCGCCATTGGATGAGTGTATGCATACTGCTGTCTTTTTGCAATTACCTTGTTGATTGTTGTCAAATCAAGTGACGAGGAGTAGGAGGAGAAGGAGCATCAGGAGCAATAGACGACATTGAAGTCAATGGGAAGAAATTACAGCTGGACTGCTGGAGAGGGCCAGTAGGAGATGCAACGGTTGCTGCATCAGGCTGTAACACTAAATGAGTGGCACGGTTTTCCCACGCCACTTTATGGTAACGCTCCATGTGTTGCCAGGGCCATTATGCCAATATTAGCACCCTGGCCGTGCCTCACCTTCTGCCACACGTCCTGCATAGTGATGGGCGAAGTAATGAAGTTACAAAGACATTTGATTCAAAGGAATTCGTCACAAACACATTCTTTTGTATGTAGCAGGCGCAATGACGAGAAACAACGATTTGACGAACCCCTCAGATGCCACGTTCAACGCTGATTGCAGCATCTGATGCTACAATTGAGGCCTTTCAAGGATTAATCAGATCTAAAAAATAAACAGATGCCCAGATGGCCTCTCCACAAGTTAATGGATGAGGTGAGTATGTATTTTGATTTTTACTGCCTTTTTAGGAAAAATAGATTCATTACCACGAAGTGCAGCGACCACTGCTGGATTGCAGGGTGGTTGTAACCATGGAAATGAGCAGTGTATAATGTGATGGAAAGGTGAATCCAGCCAGCGAAGGAAGAAATATGTATAATCACAATACATTAGTAAGTGTTGTGTATTAACTTTCTCTACATGATAGATGCCACTTGCTGAAGTGACACGACCCCTTTAACGTTATGCTACAGCAGGGGTAGGCAACCTTCAGCACTACAGCTGTTTTGAAACTACAACTCCCAGCATTTATAATTGCTCTGCTCTTCTCAGAACTCCTAAATGAACGGAGCATGCTGGGAATTGTAGTTTCACAACAGCTGGAGTGCCGAAGGTTGCTGATCCCTGTGCTACAGCTAACAGAAAGAATTAGCTATGATAAGTTTTACTCCACTGCACAGTTATGTACAGGGCGATATATTACACCTGCTCATAATACGGATTCAACGTAATGCTACAGCTAACAGAAAGGATTTGCTATGAATGTCAGTGCACAGTGACACACATGGCAATATATGACACCTGCCGTTAATACTGAGGCACACTAATTGTATCACTAAAATAACAGATTAACTCTGAATGTTGATGCACTAGAATGTGATGCACACGGTGATAAATTACACCTGTCCGTTATACGGATGCAACGCAGTGCTACAGCTAACAGAAGGGATTAGCTATGATAAATCTCGCTCCGCTGCACAGTTATGTATAGGGTAATAAATTACACCTGGCCATTATATGGATTTAAGGTAATGCTACAGGTAACAGAATGGATTAGCTATGCCAGTTCACTCTACTCCAGTTATGTACAGGGTGATAAATTACACCTGCCCGTAATACGGACACAACGTAATGCTAGAGCTAACAGAACAGATTAGCTATGAATGTCAGTGCAGTGCACAGTGACACACACGGCAATATATGACACCTGCATTTAATCCTTTCACTACCGAGCCACTTTTCATCTTAAATTTCAGGCCGATTTTTTCAAATCTGAAATGCGTCACTTTATGTGGTAATAGCTTTGGAACGCTTTTACTTATCCAAGCCATACATTGTACTTCATGATAGCGGTAAATTTGAGTCGATATATTTCACCTTTGCTTATAAAATAATACAAAAATTTGGAAAAATTCACAATTTTGTAAATTTAAATTTCTCTACTTTTAAGACAGATAGTAATACCTCATAAAATTGTTATCAGTCATCATTCCCCATATGTCTGATTTATGTTGGCATAATTTTGTAAACGTCATTTTACTTTTTGGGGATGTTGGAAGGCTTCAAATTTTAGAAACAATTTTTCATATTTTCACCAAAATATCCAAAACCATTTTTTTAAGCACCAATTCAGTTATAAAGTGATTTTGAGGGGCTTACACAATGGAAACCACCCATTAATGACCCCCTTTTAGAAATTACACCCCTCAAATTATTCAAAACTGATGTTACAAACTTTGTTAACCCTTGAGGTGTTTCACAAGAATTAAATTAAAATGAGGGGAAATTTCAAAATTTCACTTTTTAGGTAGATTTTTTTATGTTAGTAAATTTTTTCTTGCAACACAGCAAGGGTTAACAGCAAAATAAATGTCAATATGCATTACTCTGATTCTGCAGTTTACAGAAATACCCCATACGTGGTGGTAAACTGCTCTATTGGCATGTGCCAGTGGTCAGAAGGGAACCAGCACCATATGGATTTTGGAGGCAGATTTTGCTAGAATGGTTTTTAGGCACCATTTTGTATTTAAACAAACCCTGATGTACCCCTACAGTGTAAACTCTCAAAAAGTTACCCCATTTTGGAAACTACACCCCTTAAAGAATATATTAAGGAGGGTACTGAGCACTTTGACTCCCTAAGCGTTTTACGGAATTTGGAAACACTTGACTGAACATGAAAAGTTTCATTTCTTCCAATAAAATGTTGCTTTAGCCCCAAATTTTTCATTTTCACAAGGGGTAACAGGATAAAGAGCACATTATAATTTTCTCCTGAATACGGCAACACTCCATATGTGGTGGTAAACTGCTGTGGGGCTCATGGCAGGATTTAGAATAGAAGGAGCGCCATATGGCTTTTGCAGTGCAGATTTTGATGGATTGGTTTACGGGTGCCATTTGTTTTCATTTTTTTGAGTGATTATTTTATGTGGGGGCTCATTTTTTGCAGGATTAGGTGACGTTTTCATTGGTACCATTTTGGGGAACATGAGACGCTTGGTATTACACTTTTTGTGAGGCAAGGTGACTAAAAATGACATACTTATGGCATACTTATTTTTGTACAGCATTCACCTGAGGGGCCATCTCATGTGATATTTCTATAGAGCAGGTTGTTACAGATGTGACTTTACCCAATGTGTTTTTTTTTTTTTTAAACCATCTTGTTTTTGTGTTGCTATATTCTGAGAGTCATATATTATATTTTTTTTTGGGCGCTTGGTATTACACTTTTTGTGAGGCAAGGTGTCCAGAAAATGGCTTTTTGGCACAGTTTTTTTTTTTTTACGGCGTTCACCTGACGGGGTGGATTATGTAATATTTTTATATAGCTGGTCAATATAATATGTATAGTTTTTTTTTTTTCCCTATTTTTTCCAAAATTCTTTTTTACTTTGTTTTGGGAAAAGAACATTTTTTGTTTTTTTTTACTTAAAACTTTTACCTTTTTTTTTCTTCACTTTGTTCACCTTTATTTTTTGTCCCACTCTGGGACTTCAACTTTTGGGGGTCTGTTCCCCTGTGCAATGCATTACAATACTTCTGTATTGTAATGCATTGGTTGTAAGTGTATTACCACTGTAATACACTTCAGCCAGCTTGCCTGTGAGATCCAGGGGGCTGGATCTCATGGGCATACAGGGAAGGCAGCCACGATGCATAAGGAAGGCATCGGGCTGCCGTCCAAGCCATCGGGTCCTCGTCACAGCAGCTCGGGGACCCGATGGGCGCTCCCTCCCTGCACGGACATTGCATGTGCCGCTGACCACGGCACATCTAGGGTTAATGCACTGGCATCAGTGTTTTCACCGATGCCGGCGCATACAGCAGGGGTCCGGCTATCAGTCACTGACGGACCCCTACGGCTGTGAGGGCACAGCTCCTGCACCCGCCCAATCAGTGCGCCATAATACTATGGCGCTGGCCTTTAAGCCAGAGTAGCCAGCGCCATATATTTACGGGTTAATACGGAGGCACACTAACTGTATCACTAAAATAACTGATTAACTCTGAATGTCTGTGCATTAGAACATGATGCACACGGTAATATGCTCTCCCTGCAGTCTCCCTGCATTCTCCCTCCACTATCCCTCTCCAATATTGTTCTTTCAAACTGTTTTCAGCAACACTGTTCCTAGCGCATAAATGCTTGTCACGTCTCTACCTAAGATCAGCTTACAGGACAATGGCGGAGAGTTCGCAGGATGAGGGTTTTATAGGGCTGTTGCATCACAAGGGATGACTACCTGCAGATTGACTATAAATGATCCTGCATTCACGGGCTTCTTACTTTCATTTTGTAACATGTGCAGCCACCATTTTAGGAAAACCTGATTCGATACCACGAAGCATGAGAAAATTCTACTTAGTTACGAATCGAAGTTTTCCTAAACTTTGGACCGAATTCCACTTCGAATGCTTTACTTGGTTCAACACTAAAAGAGGTTTACAAAAGTACAGAGTTTTGCCTCTATACAAATCAATTGCTAGGCCATATATCGAATATTGTTCACAATTTTAGGCGCCTGTGTATAAGAAGGAAAAAACGGAACTAGAGCAGGTTCAGAGGAGGGTGACCAAGGAATTTAAGTAAATGATGAAATTCAGTAGGTTATCAAACTTGGGGTTATTTATTTTAATAAGAAGACTTCTTAGGGGTGACCTAACTTACCTAGGTCTATAACCATGACACTATAGGAAAGAAGGTTTTACCATCATCATAATTAGAGATTATTTACTGTAAGAGCGGTAAAACTATGGAACTCTCTGCTAGAGGAGGCCGCAATGGTTTTTGATAGTTTCTTCTAGATTTTTGGAGATGTATTGATCCAAGAATTTATTCTGATAGAGTAGGAATTGGGAAGAATTTTTTTCTCTAATAGGAAGCAAATGGAGACCAATTTATAGGGGTTTTGTCTCTCTCTGGATTAACACAGTAGAATAATAGGTTGGACTAGATGGACCTGTGTCTTCTTTAAACCTTTTCGACCTAGTAACTTTGGAGTATTCCCATTCATTATATAAATAAGTGAAGGTCCTAGCTCTTAGACCCTACAGATGTAACTTTCTGATATGTCCACTTCACATCCTACTGAATGACATTATTGGAACCTCTTTAGGAATAGTGTTGATTGTGAATATTTTAATCGCAAATTTTTATTGCGAATATTGTCACTCTGAGAATTTGCGAAGATGTAGAATATAGAGCTATATATTTGCAATCGCGAATATTCTAGATTTTTTTTCATCAGTAACCTCCCTTCTTGCGTGTGGGCCAATGAGAAGGTTGCAATATCTTTGTCAGAGCTTAGTAAAATCCCTAGCAACCAATAGGAAAGTTGCCTACCCCTTTACTATATAAGAACCTCCCCAGCAGCCATTTTCTGCAGTTTTTTTTATGCAGTTCTGAGAGAAACAGCAGTGTCATCTGGATCCTATTCCTTATCCAATTACATTAGATAGTTAGTTAGCTTATATATATAATACAGATAGTTAGTGGGAGATAGTCAGTGTAGGTTAGATAGTGATATAGTGTAGCTGATCCAGTGCAGGGTGTTAGGTAGTGTGATAGGAATTACTGTTTCTCTGCTGTCCATACATACATGCTACAGACATACTGCTGTGATGTCACAACTAGTGATGACGAACATCGGCCGGGACGGTTTACAAAGGCGATCGCGCAATCAAATGTTCGTGAAGCGCAAGTTCACGGTGGGCCCCATTCACTTCAATGTCAGGCGAACCTGAAAAACCTTCAGCTCATATTTTCAGCCACCAAATACTTACAAGAAGTGCACAAATTGTCCCACAACATGGACAGTGACATACCAGAGGAGGATCAATGGCAAAAATTCCCACAAAAAATATGTATTTTAATAAGGGGCCATTATTATGCGTCTTAAATTGAAACTCTCAAAAATTTGCCCTGCTGGAGCCTAGAACATTTTTGTTTTAGGCCACGGGAGTACAGGCCCCAAACATTAGGCATTCACCGGACCGATAACATCAAGTGATTATGTGGCTGGAGGTATATTAGACGGTCATTAGATATCAATTTTACTGCAGGGCAGTGGAGTACAGGCCCCAAAAATTATTCATTCAATGTACAGTAAAGAACAAGCGTTGTCTTCTTCTTATTGTCTGTCGCTAGTAGAGGCCTAAGCCTGGCAGGCAGGTTCCCCCAGAAGTATCTTGCTGGATGAGCAGCCAATACCGCACTTGCATCAATCTTCACAGGATTCGGCTCCAGGTGGAGAGTAATTTTTTTTTTGAATACTTTCTCCATCGCAACACACGTCGTTGAATAAACAGAAGACTGGCCGATTCTCTCCTGTCTTACGCAAAATTTTATTTTTATTATTACATTTATCAAATACTAGAAGAAGAAACCGACTTTGCACGGGTATATTTAATCGATTTCATTGTATGTTTCAGTGTCGTAAAAAGATATCGACAGTTTCCCCCATAACAGTGACCTCTACAGTACCCGCCCCTTTAACAATGACCTCCACAGTGCCTGCCCCTATTACATTGACCTCCACAGTGGCCAACCCTTTAACATTGATCTCCACAGTGCCTGCCCTTTTAACAATGACCTTCACAGTGCTCGCCCCTTTAACAGTGCCTGCCCCTTTAACAGTGACCTCCACAGTACCCGCCCCTTTAACAGTGACCGCCCCTTTAGCATTGACCACCCTTTAACAGTGACCTTCATAGTGGCTGCCCTTTTAACAGTCGCCTTCACAGTGCCAGCCCTTTTAACAGTGACTTCCACAGTGACCGCCCCTTTAATAACAGTGACCTCCACTGTGCCCGCCCCTTTAAAAACAGTGACCTCCACAGTGCCTGCCCCTTTAAGCAGTAAAGAAAAATGGCTGGTTTGTTATGGAAACCTGGAGTAAAACTGTGTTTATGGCAGTTGGGATTTGAAGAGAAAGACTTGCAGGCTTGTATTGGCTAATGTGGGTCAATTTTTGGGGATATCTCAGGAACGGTAAGTCCTAGAGAGCTGAGACCCGGTCTAAAACTTTCCCGGACACCTGATGTAAATGAGTGCCAAATTTTGTGAAGATTGGTCGCGCATAAAGAACAGACAAACTGACAGAAACTCTTTTTCTATATATATATATATGAGATTTTAACATTAATTTTATTAAACCAGAACTTGATTAAAATTATAAGAAAGTATACTTAAATTTGCCAAAACTAGCCTAATAACTCAAGTATGAACTTTGCCTTATAGGTCGATGTTAGTGTCAAGAAGAAGCACACTCCTTTTACACCCTTGTCAGCTGATTCTACAGACATGTCTACAGAACCTGTTCTATTACACGCTTATACAAGTAAAGCCCCCCTGACAGAGTGAAGAGGGTATCAGCAGTAAGTTTGTGTTGACGTCACTGATTAATTGGTTCTTCCTCTGATCCGTCAGAACAATAACCCACAAAAAACGGATCCTGTCTTTGGAGCATAAGTCTTAACCTGGTCAGCATTTGCTCAGTATTGCTAATGCCAATAAAAACAGGAGTGGATCCAAAACAGAGATGACACATGAAAGGAAATGTTTGCATGTCTTCTGTGTTTTGTACCCACTCCTGCTTTTGTCTACCAAATCATAAGCCAATTATGGCCTTACATTGGCTACAAAGACAGGATCCGTTGTGCGTCTCATTTTTCCTTCCTTCTGACAGATAAGAAGAAAGGTCAAATAAATGATTATGTCAGACAGCCCAAAAGCCAAAATAGTGGCCCAGTCATGAAGGGGGGAGGGTGTGAACAGCATGAGAAGTCCACAGAGTGTCCCTATGACAGAGTGGTGAGGTGGAAGCAGTATGAGGAGACCACACAGTGGCCCAATGACAAAGTCTGGAGGTAGAGGCAGCATCAGGAGGCCACAGAGTGGCACAATGACAGTGTGGAGGTGAAAGCAGTATGAGGAGGCCACAGAGTGGCGCAATCACAGAGTATGTCATTGGCAGCAGTATGTGGAGGCCAGCGAGTGGACAGGTTGCATAGTGTGGAGATGGCAGCATCAGGAGGCTAGAGTGGCAAGGCGACATAGTGTGGACATGGCAGCAGCAGCTTGAAACAACGGAGTGGCACTGTGACATAGTGTGGACATGGCAGCTGTAACAGATCTCCTAGCACCCGACCGGGTACCTCCGTTGATGGATGCTCCCAGTGCTTCCCGGGGACTCCAAGCACTCCGCTCTACACCAAAACCACCACAGGAGCCAGGAACAGCTCTTACAAGAGCTAGTAGTTATAGCCAGGGGAGTATAGAAAATCTTCAGCGTATAGCAATCCCCACACACATGAGACGAGGCTCTATGTTGAATGTAAAATAGGAACTCTTTAATGGGTTATTTTTCAGCCTTTTATGCAGGTCTCCTAGCAAGGGACACTCCCCCTGGGGCCCTTGTAGAAGACTGTGACAGTTTATATTTTAGCCAATCACATGCATTTACAGTATTGAAACCTTCCCAGCAATTGTACACAAAACCCCCTTCCCTCTGTCTGTAACGCAATCAACAAAATACAATGAGCATTGTCTTTGACGCAATTAACTAACACACTGGCATTGTCTGAGACACAATCAACAAAATACAATTACCAATAACACAAAGGCTACAACCCACATAGAATCCTCCCCTCTGCCTGTGATATAATCATGGTACACCATGGTTAACATAATCATCACAGGCAGGAAAATACACAATGTCATCTGCCCTGGAGACAACCGAGTTGTAATTCAATTATCTCTCAGGACAGAGGTCAATCGCCAATACACACAGAGAGACAATGGAACAGACCTCACTACTCAACGTATACAATGTCCCACCCTTTGCAATACACATAGACATTTCACATCCCAACATAGCACAAATTAGTTGTAAAAGTCTCTTGGGCCTGGCTGTACTCATGGCTTTTCTGTCCAAAACAGTTCCACAGATTTAAGCTGTGGGGCCGGTCTGTCTTCTCCTTCAAAGTTAGTATGGGCCATAATCCTGGGGCAAGAGGCTGGTAACCAGGCCCCTCCAAAACCCAATGGCGAGGTTGGTTTCGCCACAGTAGCACCAGGAGGCCACAGAGTGGCAAGGTGACATAGTGTGGAGGTGGGTGGCAATACTAGTATTCGCTGAAGATGGTGGGTGAAACAAGGAGCACTGATGCATCAGGCATTGGTGTATTGAAATCCTGGCTGATCCACGCCTGATTCATCTTGATGCAGTGTCCCACTATGTGCTATATGTGGGCACTTTAAACTCTTGCTAATAATGCGATTCGTTACCACGAAGCATGAGGAAATTCGCATTAGTTCAGAATCGAATTTTTCCAGAAATTCGGAATGAATTCGACTGTCGGCTTTTATTCGCTTATCTCTAATCACAACAGTTGCAATTAGTTGTTCCAATAGCATTTGTCCCTCTGTATAGCTGCGGTATCGCAGTAGAACCGCACACAACTGCTGCACAATACAAATGCACTATATATAAATTATATTATAGGTATATCACACCCCTGCCTCAATCCGTTTTTTGGGGGGGCAACTGGTATATCACACCAGTAGAAATTATTGGTTCCAATAGTGTTTTTCACTAGATGTGGTACCGCAGCAAAACCACAAACAAATGCTGCACTACCTAAATGCACTATATAGAAAGTATATTATTGGTATATAACACTTCTGCTTCAATCAGTTTTTTTGGGGGGGCAACTGGTAAATAACATTAGTAGAAATGATTTATTCCAATAGCATTTGGCCCTCTGTGTAGCTGCAGTATCGCAGCAGAACCGCACACAACTGCTGCACAATACAAATGCACTATAATATACTTTCTATGTTAGAAAGTATATTATAAGCATATTACACCCCTCAGTATGTCACACCTATCGATAGCACACCTATACCAGTCCTTAAAGGGACTTTTGTGTCCCTATTAGCTAGCGTTCGGTGTACCTAACAGTCTGTCCCTGCTCCACATAGCAACCTCTCCCCGCACTGGCAAAAGACTGAATGTAAAATGGCGACTAGATCAGGTTTATTTATAGGGTAGGAGGGGTGTCCATGTGCAGAAACGTCTCAATTGGCTGTCCTGTACCACCTGATGGATGTGTCATAGGTCAAAGTTCTTCACAATGTAAAATAATATGGCGGGCGCGAATATCGCCATATGTTCGCCCGTTCGGCGAAAAAAGGGAACGAGCAAAGTTCACCACGAAACGACCGCCAGGCGAACCGCAAGGCCATCTCTAGTCACAACAATTCTTAGTGCACCAATCAGTAATATCTACTCAGACCTGATAAAATGTGAAGTTGCATGTGTTGCGCAAAAAAATCGGCACATCATTAGTGACGATTTGCGCAATCGGAAAAATAATGACGAGTAGAGTTCGCAAATTTATTGCGAATATTATGCAAAAAAATTACGAAATATCGCGAATATGTCCTGAGAAATCTTATGCACTTCTTAAAGGATAAGTAAACCTAGAAATAAATGGACCAACATACAGTATGTAGGAAATAAAGTTTCACAAAATATCTGTCAGACTGTAGGATTTTCAGACTGTTCCTGAAAAAGATTTTCCACAGATGTTACCAAGGGTTTTGACTGGCAGATGAATTATGGGTAGGGCTTAGCCATGGGGACAGATTGATGCACAGAAAATTGTTTAAATCAAGTGTTTATTAAACTTTTATTTTTGAATTCTTAAAGTTTTTATTTTTATTTTTTATGTGCCTGTCTATATTTAAATAAAAATCCTAAATTATGCAGCTTTCTCACTGCCCACTAGGCCTAAAAAATGTATTGTTTATTTGACAGTGGCCACATGGGCCATCAGAGGCAGGCTGGGAATTTAAAGTAGCCCTGGGGAAAAAAACAATAAAGGTGGCCCCTCATTGTAGGTGGGTCCAAATTGACAGAAGGCATGGCAACACAAGTAGGAAGAGCCAATAAAAGTAGGCAGGGACAACAAAAGTAGTCGGACCAGCAATACCTTAGTGCAGCACAGAATACTGCCCCAACAGAATCAAATACCATAGTGCAACACAAAATACTGCCCCAATATAACCAAATACCACAGTGCAACATAAAATACCATGCAGCAGTATTCAATTCTATCACTGTCTTGAGGATGGATATACAATTGATATCAGGAGGGCACCTACAGATGCCGGCTGAGTGCAAAGTACCGAATGCTCTTAGCATTAATTAATGCTGAGGGCATCAGATTGTTATGCCCCTGTCAGCCATGAGGAGAGCTCAAACGGTCCCCTTGGGCATCGGCAATCTGGGAAATTTCCCCGTAGAGTGTATGGCCAGTCTGCTGCCGTGAGCCATAGACACAATAGACATGAGGGGACCTATTTTAATTCTATAGGAGTGTTTTATAGATATGCTATCTGACCTGTGCAGAGGTTCAGAGGGAGTAGGTAAGCCGTGATATCACCTATTGTGAATGGTTGATCCTTTGTTATCTATATAGTGGTGATATATGTCACCCTACCATTATCTATTTATCCCCAGGACTGTGATGAGGGGACATCCTCTGCGTCTGGAGGAAAGAAGGTTTGTACACAAACATAGAAGAGGATTCTTTACGGTAAGAGCAGTGAGACTATGGAACTCTCTGCCTGAGGAGGTGGTGATGGTGAGTACAATAAAGGAATTCAATAGGGGCCTGGATGTATTTCTGGAGTGTAATAATATTACAGGATATAGCTACTAGAGAGGGGTCGTTGATCCAGGGAGTTATTCTGATTGCCTGATTGGAGTCGGGAAGGAATTTTTTCCCACCCCTAAAGTGGGGAAAATTGGCTTCTACCTCACAGTTTTTTTTTTTGCCTTCCTCTGGATCAACTTGCAGGATGACAGGCTGAACTGGATGGACACATGTCTTTTTTCGGCCTTATAAACTATGTTACTATGTTACCTGTAATGATAAAGAGTTGTCAAATAATGAGATGAAAAGAAAGACTTTTAGATTTTTTTAAAACATAGATATTGACATGGAAAATGAAAACAAAAATTCAAAAAAATATTTAACATAGAAATACGATTGAAACAATAGGGCATATTCTCTTTAATAATCCTTGTTCACTATGGTTTCTATCACTGGATATATGTACTGTATGTACTGTAGTATTGAGTATAGGGATGCTTTAAAAAAACAATTAGATTGGGGTAGGACTTGATGGCCAACTTCAGATGGTACTAAAACACTTGAATAACCATCCTCTAGGAATTGCTTCTTAAATTAGATACATTTGAACTCTTGCAATTTATATATTTCATAATTTTCATATTAAACAGATGAATAAAAAATATAAAAGATATAAAGTGAGGTCCTTGAACCTACAATGATCACTCTCCTTGATGTTCAATTATGGGAAAACTGGACCAATTATTGTCCCAATATAAGCGGTACAATTAAGGGGCCTGCTGTGTATCCATTTAGTGTTATTTCGTTGTGACTGTACACTAAAATATACGATAACATGCTGAATTATAGATGAACGTACATTGTGAAGGTTGGGTAACCTGATCGCTGATGTGGGATACTTGGAATGAAATGTAGCAGGGGTGTGCGGAAGGCAAGATAAGAAATAGAAATGACAAAACTACCCAACAAAATTAGATTCAGTCATATGATCTGCAAAAGGGTGTCCCTGAAGCTTGATCTAGTGTTGGTCAAATACTCATTACCTGAGAAATACAATCCTGTCTCACAAGGGACAAGTGTACTCATTTCATCAAGCAATCACAACGTAAGGATCCTGGAAAGGCATGTAAAGGTCTCCTATACGTGGAAATATGAGAATTCTGAATCTATATTTTGCTCTTTTATTACATTTTTTAACCTGAATGGAAATGATTCTATAGAATTTATTCTATATTTATGCAGCCATTTTAGTTGTATAAAACCTCATCTACTTCATTATTTTATTCATTTATGTAGGACCAACACATTATCTGTACAGAGATTTTCGTCACTACGATCAGTCCCTGTCCCCCTGTCTCACAATACAATTTCCAAATTAAAATATCTGTATGTTTTTGGAATGCGGGGAAAGAAACCTATGCACACATGAGGAGGACATACAAACTCCAAGCAGATGTCCACTGACAAAGCCATTTGGGTGAACGGTATGTCAGGGCCGGGGCATGGGTCTCTGGTGTATAGTCCTCAAGTACTTTTTGATAATTCACATTATGAAGGTAGGAATGATTGTAGTGTTTTATGTGCTATATGTTTGATAACTTGTTCAATAAAGTACTGTATGTTGTATTTTTGCCTACAGTTTAAGAGCAGTGGTTCCCGTAGCTTTGCAGACAAGGGAACCCCAAACTAGCTAGAAACCAGACTAAAGAACCTTAACCTATTCTCCATACTAAAGATACTTGGTACTTGGTTGGTCGTGTTGATCATAGTGATATCAGAAACAAGCCATTATTGTGACCATGGGAGAAATATCATAATGTTCAGAAGGCAATAGGCAGCAAAGATTGCTTCAAGAGCAAAGAGCAGTAGCATCCCACTGTGGTTGCAAATTTCATTGAACTCATTAATATTCATGTATTTTAACAGCGGGTCCTATCTTTTGGTAATGCCTCAGATGTTCTACCAAAAGATGAGTCTCTCTGTGATTACTAGCAGTTATTCTTTGGAACCACATATACCCTGCCATGGAACTTTGGAATTCCAAAGAACTCATTTTTTAAATCACTGTTGTTATGGTAGGAATATTTAACTGCATCCATTAAACAGGTTTTCCAAGACTTTTATACTGATGGCCTATTCTCTTGATAGGTCATCAGTAACTGATCGGTGAGGGTCTGACACCTGGGATACCCACCAATCAGCTGTTTAAGAAGGCACTAGTGCTTGCAGTAGAACAGTGGCTTTCCTTCAGCTCATCAAGCATTGCACTGTACATTTGATAGTGGCTTTAGCTTGTTATCGCAACCCAGCCCAATTCACTTCAATAGGGCTAAGCTGCACCCTGGTCATGTGACCAATGAAAGTGACATCACATGGCCTAGGCAAAGCTAAGAGAAGGCAGCAGAGATACTGCCAATGGTGGTAGCTGATCTGCAGGTGTCCTGGATGTTGGCCCCCCACAGATCAGATACTGACTGATGACCTATCCAGAGGACAGGTCATCAGTTAAAGAGTCTCGGAAAACACCTTTTAGTCTTTCATGAGTGAGTTATAAATAAAGTAGATATAATTGTACTGTAAAACTGGATCATTGGATCATTGATAAGGAATGAAGGCAAGAACATCTAGTGGACAAAATAACATGGTACTCAGTCAAATTTGAGGCGCTGGAGTAAACTCTCCATCCAGATCCAGTCATAATTATGGTGCAGTCACACAGTCAGGGTTCCTGATGCAATTCTGAAAATCTGGAGTGGACAGCTAAGACTTCTCTTTTTTGCATTTACTCTTGGTTTTGGCTTTCAAAACTGCACCAGGAAACCTGACCATATGGCCGTACCCTTAAAGTTCTGTTATAATCATTGGACCTTGATAAGGAATGTAGACAAGAAGAATTAGCAGACAAAAAAACATGGTACTCTCTCAAATTTGAGGTGCTGGAGTAGGCTCCCAGTCCAGATCCACATGTAGTAAAATCTGCAATGAACTCTCCAGTCATAGTTAGAGTACAGCCACATGGTCAGGTCTCCAGTTTTAGAAGCCAAAATAAGAAGTGGATAATAAAAAGAGAGAAAGTATAAAGTACAAACATGACTTTTCTTCTTTTTTGGAATTCACATCTGGTTTTGACTTCCAAAACTGCATCAGGAAACCTGACTGAGTAGCCATTTACTCACAGCCCTATATTTTAGTTGATGTTCAGGACAATCCAAGCAAAGGATGAATGTTTTCAGTGTTAAGACCTTCATCAGGCGATGTACTGTCCTTTAACCACACCATGTCAGCACTACGTAGTATACCAGGCACTATATTTATGCCTATTTTGCAAATATTGCAGAGTGATCTTTACTAGTAGTACTACATGTAGCTATGGACATCTAGGCCTGAATAATTAGAATTTTTTGTTGTTGTCCATAATATGAATCAAGTCGTCCAAAATGAGTGGAAAAATGCTGTTATTCCTCCTGTTAACAAATCGACAATGTACTTATTATTTATTAATGTAGTCAACGAAAGTAACTTTGTAAATCACAATTCCTTGCATTGATAATGGGTAATACACGCCCCGAGTCTGTAAACTTTACATGAACTTGTCCATCTGGAGATTCTAGAAAGTGCATTTTGTTTGTCACCAAGTATTTGGTCCTGAAATCCAGCAAATTCTTAGTGCATGTGGTGAGTTTACTACTGTGTCATCCTCAATTGTCTCTGTTTCTCCTAAGGCTATAATGACCACTGCTGTCCATTCACTTCTCACACTTAACCTGAAGAAACCATATGCCATGTAAATGTTATTTTAATTGATCTGTAAAATTGGCCAAAATGGGGTTATTTACCAGTCTTGTAACAGATGAAGAGCGGAGGGTGCTGCGTTAATGAGTCAACTGATCCTTAACTGTTCCAAAATACCTTAAATTGATGTAATTTTAAGAGATTCTTTATGAAGGGGTTATGCATTTATAAAACCCAATTCTAGAAGTATATTAGGGAATTTTGAGTTAACAGAAGGGAGTGTCCACCTGAATCATCTATAAAATGTACCGCTAACTCTGAAGTAGCCCATTCATGCCGTACATGGACAATCCAATTATTCTAATGAGAACCATGTAATTCTTCTCTTCCCTTTTAGTGGGGCAGTAGACAAACTGAACACTTACTGCAGGGTTTATAACATGGTAACATAGTTTATAAGGCTAAAAAAAAAACATCTGTCCATCCAATTCAGTCTGTCATCCTGCAAGTTGATTCAGAGGAAGGCAAAAAAACAAACATGTGAGGTAGAAGCCAATTTCCCTCACTTTAGGGGAGGGGGGGGGGGGAATCCTTCCCGACTCCAATCAGAATAACTCCCTGGATCAACAACATATCTCTAGTAGCTATAGCCTGTAATATTATTACACTCCAGAAATACATCCAGACCCCTCTTGAACTCTTAGTGAATTCACCATCACAACCTCCTCAGGCAGAGAGTTCCATAGTCTCACTGCTCTTACCGTAAAGAATCCTCTTCTATGTTTGTGTAGAAACCTTTCCTCCAGACGCAGATGATGTCCCCTCGTCACAGTTACAGTCCTGGGGATGAATAGATGATGGGAGAGATCTCTGTACTGACCCCTGATATATTATACATGGTTATTAGATCTCCCCTTAGTTGTCTTTTTTCTAAAGTGAATAACCCTAATGTTGATAATATTTCAGTGTACTGTAGTTCCCTCGTTCCAGTTATTACTTTAGTTGCCCTCCTTAGAACTCTCTCCAGCTCTGCTATGTCTGCCTTGTCCACAGGAGCCCAGAACTGTACAGGGTTCCCCAACCAAAATTACAGCTGACTGCTGAGGGTTCCAGCAAAAGGATAAGTTTAATATTGGAGGATTCTTTGAATCAAGAGAGATTATGCAAAGTAATTCCTTTAAGGAAGTAGATCATCTTATTGTTCTTGTAAGGGCTCATGCACATGGCCGTTGTCCGGCCGTGCCTGTATTGCGGACAGCAAACAGCGGGTCCACAATTTATGGGCATTGGCCGTGTACACCCCTTCACTTGAATATGACCGCAATACGGAAGGTCCCCCACAAAATGAAAATTTTTGCTCAAGTGGGGATTGTGGTAGTATTTGCAACTTTTTGATGCCAAAACAGGCATAGGAGATTTAATAAATGTGTCCCTATGTGTTTTAGACTAAAAATTACTATTTTGTAATGAAGGAAACTGTCAAGATTGCATGCTGTCATTAAAGGAAATCTGTCAGTAGATTTGTACCTATGAAACTGGCTGACCTGTTATATGTTCACTTGGCAGCTGAAGGCATCTGTGTTGGTCCCATGTTCATATGTGCCCGCATTGCTGAGAAAAATGTTTTAATAAATGCCAATGAGCCTCTAGGAGCAACAGGGGCGTTGTCATTACACCTAGAGACTCTGCTGTATCTGTAACTGCCGCTCCCTCTGCACGTTGATTGACAGGGTCAGGCAGTAAAAACATCATCACTCCTGGTCCTGTCAAATCAAAGTGGAGGACATGGCAGCAGGGGTGCGCCTAGCCTTTCTGCTGCCTGAGGTGAAAATTTAAAAAGCGCCCCCCCCATAATAAATTCTCAACCTAACCCCTTCTCTCCTAACATTATGTATATAAACCTCTTACATCCACTGACGTCTCCTTTGATGTAGATGTTCTCTTTCCTCATCTTCTCCTTTCAGACTTTCAGACCAGACCACCATTTTTCAGCCATTTCTCATCTCGTCTCGACAAAAAAATCTAGTTTACTACTTTTCCATCATCCTGCTTGTCAAGCAATTTAAGCAGGGAGGAATCATGACTTCAGATGGAAAAAAATGACGAATATTCTAAAAAACGAATATACCGTATAGCACTATATTCTATAGTGCTATATATTCCTTTTTTACCCACGCCTGTATTGATCGCGTAATATTTGCATTACATTGGCAATTTTTCAATTAAGAAAGAAGACGAATATTCGAAAAACAAATATATAGCACTATATTCGATCGAATATTCGCGAATTCTCGAAGTTACGATATTCGCAATAAATATTCGTAATTCGAATATTCACACTCAACACTAGTAATGAAGCCCACCATAAAGCCCCCTAGTAGTAATAATTCTCCTTATAGTGTGACAGTACAAAAAATGCCCCCTTATAATGTGTGCCAGTGTAAAAAATACTCCCTTTTAATGCCCCGAGTTGAGCTAATGTCCCCTCAGTGCCCCCATAATGTGCCAGTATAAAATACCCCTATATATTGCCCAGTTAAATTCCCCCATAGTTCTCCTCTCCCCCCTTCCTCCTAGTGCCCCTTGTAATGTACCAGTATAAAATACCCCTATATAGTGTCCCTAGTAAATGCCCCATTGTGCTCCTCTCCCCCCTTCCTACTAGTGCCTCCCATAATGTACCAGTATAAAATGGCCCTATAGAGTGCCCCAGTAGATGCCCTCAGTGTCCCCCATAATTTGCAAGTATAATATACCCCTTCTTAGTGCCCCCCAGTAGATGACCCAATAGTACTCCTCTCCCCCCTTCCCCATAGTACCCACCATAATGTTTCCCAGTATAAAATTTCCCTATACAGAGCCTCAGTAAATTCCCCCATAGTGCCCCCAATAATGTGGCAGTAAAAAATGCTCCCATAGTTTCCCCCCAATCATGTGCCAGTAAGAATTGCCCCCATAGATGCCCCCTAATCATGTGCCAGTAAATAGTGTCCCCCATAAATTCCCCAATTATGTGTTAGTAAAAAGTGCCCCCACAGTGCCCCCCCAATCATGTGCCAGTAAAAAGTGCCCCCTCAATCATGTGCCAGTAACAAGTGCCGCCCAATCAAGTGCCCCCACAGTACCCCCATAGCGCTCCTCTCCTGTATTGTACCATATAAAAAATAATAATCACCTCTTCCGGCCTGTGTCCCTGCTCTGTACGGCTCAAGCGTCATCGCGCCGCATGCACTGGCCTGTCATAAGCTGCAGGCACTATCAGAGGAACGGGAAAGAGAAAACGCCTCTCCCTCCCCTTCCCCGCCGCAGCACATCAATCTGTATCGCTATCCTGAGGACAGCGATACAGATAACTATGGAGATGAGCGCTTCCACTTGTCCCCAGCACCGCGCCGCCTAATTGGCAGTTCGGCTCTGCGTGGCAGTTGCAGAGAGAGCAGAGCCTCTAGTTGTAACGGCAGAGCTCCTGTTATTTCTCAGCAATGCAGCTACTTCAAATAAAGTAAAACTGGAGATCTCATTTAGTTTAAAGAGATTTTCCACTTTTGACTTCTCGTGTTCAATTTTCATGCAGTGCCTCCACAGGGGAAATGAAGCATTACACTGACCTATGGAGATCAATGGATCGATGCAATGCCTGGACATGTCAGGTCCTCCAGAATAAAAGCTGCTATGTGTAGCTGCTCTCTGCTCCTTCGGATTGATGGGGATTGTAAATGCTGGACTCTATTGTCTTAGAATGGCTTAACATGGTATTTGAAACTAAACTTTTATTTTTATTCTGGTAGAATTGATTCGGACCGTGTCGGATTGGCAAAATCGAATCCTGATCGAATTTTGAGCAATTTGCTCATCTCTAATTGCCAGGTAGGATACAACATGATAAAGAACAGTGTCCCTATGAGCTTACAATGTAAATACATCCAATTAAAATGCTGAGACCAAAATAGAAACAGAAGGATTATTATTAGAGAAGAGCAAAGTTCTCAAAAGTTCGATTCGGCTGCTTCACTGAATTTTACAAAAAATTGCCCCCTCGTCATTGAACCCTTCATCTCTGATCGCAGCATCTTAGATCGATATTAAAGCCTTTCATGGGTTGGTCAATGAAAAAAAATAATTAAATCATACTTACCTCATCCATTTGAGTGTGAAGACTCCGCCGCGGCCATCTTGCTTGAAGATCCAGTGGGAAATTTTGCACGGCGCATGATGATGTCATGTCAACCGGTTTGGTGACATCATCACTAGTGTTGATCGCGATCAATCGAATCGTGAATTTTAATTGCGAATATCGCCACTTTAAAATTCGCAAAGATGCAGAACTTAGTGCTATATATTCGCAAATATTCTAGATTTTTTTTTTTCATTTGAACCCATGATCCCTCCCTGCTTCTTGCTTGTGGGCCACTGAGAAGGCTGCAATGTCTTTGTCCAAGCTTATTAACATCCGTAGCAACCAAAAGGAAAGTTGCCGACCCCTTACTATACAAGAACCTCCCCAGCAGCCATTTTCTGCAGTTTTTTGCAGTGTCATTGCTGTGCTCTGTGCTTTGCTGTGTAATTACATTAGTTAGTTTGTTAGTTAGTTAGCTTATATCTATAATACAGATAGTTAGTGGGAGAAGTCAGTGTAGGTTAGATAGTGATATAGTGTAGCTGACCATACATACATGCTACAGACATAGTGCTGTGATGTCACAACAATACATAGTGCACCAATCAGTAATATGTAGTCAGACCTGCTAAAATGTGAAGTTGCACGTGTTGCGCCAAAATATGCGCATCATTAATTGCCGATTTGTGCAATCGCGAATATATTGGAGCACTCTATCTGCATATAAAGCTATTGTAATTTTCTGTCGTGCCAACGATTTTCTCCAGTCTCAGGAAACTTTTAGCAGCTTGAAAAATTTAGCAAAAGGGACCCACGCCTGTATTGCGCGCGCATTACGCAAATATTACATTGCCGATTTTCGCAATCAAGAAAATAATCTTAAAAGAATTTATGCCGAATATTCACCCAAATATTCTCGAAATATCGCGAATTCGAATATTGCCCCTGCCGCTCATCACTTATCATCACATCAGCCGGCGTGGTGACGTCATCATGTCAGCCGGCGTGGTGTGGTCATCACATCACTGTGCAGAAGATTTTGCTCAGGATTTTCAAGCAGGATGGCCGTGGTGGCCATGCTCAAATTGATTAACCAAGTATGATTTTTTTTTTACCACCATTTCACAGAAAAACGATTCGTTACCATGAAGCGAGAGGAAATTTGGCTTTGCGGCGAATCTAATTTTTCCTAAAAATTCTGCTCCAAGTCCACTTTGTGAGCTTCTATCCGTTCAACACCAATTACGTTATTATGGACAAAGACCAAATATCTTTTCATTTTGTGGAGTGTACGCTAACAGTTGCTTCTGGCCAGAACACATTAGGAAGCGCCAGCCGGTTGTGACTCGCAACGTGCAGATTTTGACTGTCAGACAGAAAACTTTAAGTCCAAAGTTTTTCCAGTTTGTTTTCGTGATTCTTTTATTTTTTGTGTCTCTTTTCAACCGTCTTTCATATTCACCCTGTGGGGAGAACAAGTAGGCAGGTAATTACTTGGTGGCATTCTGCTCTGCTTGACAGCTGACACACTTGGTCACATGGACACAGGCAGCTACTAGTTGCTCTTTGCAGCCATTCCTCATCTGCTGCAGCTTGTGCCCTAGAGCTTGAGGTGGAGCGTGTCTGTTGAGCAGAGGGAAAAGGGAGGGGAGGAGAACTGGGATGAGTTGAGATAGCCTCCAGCAACTACCAAGAAAAGCTTTTCATCTTTCACAGCAACAGGAGCAAGCTGCCGGCTGTCATGGGCTCTTTTTTTTTTTCATCCTAAGAAATGCTGTACACTGTAATTACCAATGTATCTAACATACACATCGTCACACACACCAAACCAGGAACAGGGATGGCGGCAATATGGTCAGCAGGCAGGGTCCCATTCACTGATCAAAGACTGGGGTAATCCAGCAGATGGAGTCAAGGACTGTTGACAACAGGTATATCTCCAGGGGAGTAAATACAGCGGCAATTACTGGAGGTAATTAATTGTAAGCAGAATCAACAGCAATTGTATAAAGTTCACAGTAATTTTTGATCTCCCTAGATAGAGAGATGATAGATAGATAGATAGATAGATAGATAGTATATAGAGATATAAAATTAGATAGATAGATAGATAGATAGATATAATAGATAGATGACACATACAGTAGATGATAGATAGATAGATAGATAGATAGATAGATAGATAGATAGATAGATAGAATATAGAAAAATATATATATACATGGATGGATATATAAAATAGATGAAGATAGATAGATAGATAGATAGATAGATAGATAGATAATAGATAGATGACACTAAAGATTATATAAAAAACCAAAATAAATAAATAAAACAAAAGCAAAATATTGGGAAGCTCACCAGGATAGAGCACGACTGGCTACCATCCCATAGCTACAGTAATAAGACCTAATAAATATACTAGTGGTCGGCTCACAAGAAGTCAAAGTTACGTATTTATTATTATCTCTAAAAGCGCACCTATAATAAAACAATCGATGTGTTTATAATGAAAAATACATTTAGAGTAGAATCATATCCGTATTTTTCGCCCTCTAAGACGCACCTAGGTTTTTAAGGAGGAAAATAAGAAAAAAAATATTTTGAAACAAAAGGTGTGCTTTTGAACTAATGGTGGTCTATGGATGACACTATTATGGGGGATCTGTGGATGACGCACTATTATGGGGGATCTGTGGATGACGCACTGTTATGGGGGATCTGTGGGTGACACTGTTATGGGGGATCTGTGGGTGACACTGTTATGGGGGATCTCTGGGTGGCTCTTATTGGGGTCTCTGGATGGCACTGTTATGGGGATCTGTGGATGACACTGTTATGGGGGGGATCTGTGGATGACACACATATAGCATCTTATGCTATGTGTCATCCACAGATCCCCTCCATAACAGTGTCCCTGTAGTGTGAATGACCCACAATACAGGGGGTGGGGGTCGCATCTGCTTTTATAATGACAGCGGGGCCCGTGCAGTGACTGTATTCTACTACACGGGCCCTGCTCACTGTATATAATCGTATCTGTAATTGTTAATTGTTATGTACGGTATATAATCGGGTAATCAGCGCCTGTATACTTACAAGCGATCGGTAGCAGAGAGGAGGCAGGCCGGGAGGACGGGCGCTGGCAGCGTGAGTCACTAGGTCATGCGCCCACGCCGCCTGCCTCCTCCCTCCTCTCTGCTACCGAGCGCTTGTAAGTATACAGGCGCTGATTACCCGATTATATACCATACATAACAATTAACAATTACAGATACGATTATATACAGTGAGCAGGGCCCGTGAAGTAGAATACAGTCACTGCACGGGCCCCGCTGTCATTATAAAAGCAGATGCCGGCCCCCAGCCCCTCCTCCCTCACAGCTGATACACCCGCCGCGCGACATCGCGGCGTATCATTGAAAATTCTGCAAAATGCAGCATTCGCCCCATAAGACGCACTGCTATTTTTTCCCACACTTTTAGGAAAAATAGCTAAAATACGGTAGACATATATAAATGACAATATAAAATAACGGTATAAAATATTGAAAATGGTCACGGTCCCTCCTATGTAGTGGGTTGCGGAGCTCTCGCAGCCCACAGTTTTATATTATAGCTGCGATACTTTACCCTGTTAATAGATTTAATTGCAGTGTCCTGCGCTCTTATTCTGTGATCCAGACTACAAGAATGTCCTGCACACCTTGAATTAATGTCCAGTATGGCTGCGCATAAAAGATAGCTGAATAGGGTAAGATATGTATACACCTCCCCAGAAGATGACTGCACTATATGGTTGATTATGGTAGATTGGTATACAAGCAATAATTGTATGTAAGTTCACTCACATGTATGCCAGGTCGCCCGCCTTGTATACTTGTATATACTGCCGTATATTTGATTCCTTTTTCTCACACAGCGTTAAGCGCAGATGCGCTTTTTACTGGTAGTCTGTGGCTCCGTCTGTGGAGTAGTACCTACTGGAATCTGTGTTGTATGCTGGCGGCCCCACGAGACGTCTCTCACTGGTAACGGCACTCCGCGCATACGTGATGTAAATTTCCGGACACCAAGGTGTAACTTTTCGTATACATTTATAACAATCTGTGATATAGCGGTCTGTGACGTAGCAGGGTATCTTCAAAGGGATACAGTTGTTGATATCGCCAGACGCGTTTCAAAACCGCAAGGGTTTCTTCCTCAGTGGCAGAAAAATATGTACATAGTGACCGCTATATCACAGATTGTTATAAAAGTATATGAAAAGTTACACCTTGGCGTCCGAAAATTTACATCACGTATGGCGGAGCGCCGTTACCAGCGGGAGACGACTCGTGGGGTCGCTAGCATCCGGAAATTTACATCACGCATGCGCGGAGTGCCGTTACCAGCGAGAGACGACTAGTGGGGCCGTCAACATACAACACAGATTCCAGTAGGTACTACTCCACAGACAACTGGTAAAAAGCGTATCTGCGCTTAACACTGTGTGAGAAAAAGGTATATACAAGGAGGGCGACCTGGCATACATGTGAGAGAACTTACATACAATTATTGCTTGTATACCAATCTACCATAATCAACCATATAGTGCAGTCATCTTCTGGGGAGGTGTATACATATCTTACCCTATTCAGCTATCTTTTACGCGCAGCCATACTGGACATTAATTCAAGGTGTGCAGGACATTCTTGTAGTCTGGATCACAGAATAAGAGCGCAGGACACTGCAATTAAATCTATTAACAGGGTAAAGGATCGCAGCTATAATATAAAACTGTGGGCTGCGAGAGCTCCGCAACCCACTACATAGGAGGGACCGTGACCATTTTCAATATTTTATACCGTTATTTTTATATGTCTATATGATTCTACTCTTAATGTATTTTTCATTATAAACGCATCGATTGTTTTATTATAGGTGAGCTTTTAGATAATAATAAATACGTAACTTTGACTTTATTAGGTGTAAATAAATAAATGATAAGGAACAGTAAGTTTATTAATATCACTTGGTGCTACAATCTACCCAATCTCTTAAAACCATCAATATGACATCAGTGGGGGTCTGACTCCCAGCACTCCCAGTGGCTCCAGAGGTAACCCGGTGTAGAGGTGCATCTTAATACATTGGAATATCATTGAAAAGTTAGTTCATTTCAGTAATTCAATTCCAAAAGTGAAACTCATATTCTATAGATTTATTACACACCGAGAGTGATCTATTTCAAATGTTTATTTATTTTAATATTGATGATTATGGCTTATAGCTAATGAAAACTCAAAAGTCAGTATCTCAGGAAATTATATTAGAATATTAAGCCATGATTTTTAATACAGAAATGTTGGCCTACTGAAAAGTTTGCTGGCCAATCAAGCACAGTGGTACCGTGGTTATCAATCCAGGTATTGGTACTTTTGGCCGTGTGGGAAGGTGTCAACTTCTGCTTGAAGATGAAATCAGCATCTCCATAAAGCTTGTCAGTAGAGGAAGGAGGGAAGAATTCCACCATACCTGTCCTTCACTCTGGGAGTGCACCACGGTACCACTGTGCTTGATTGGCCAACACACTTGTCTGACCTAAACCTCACAGGGTATTATCAAGAGGAAGATGAGAGACTAGACCCAACAATGCAGATAAGCTAAAGGCCACTATGAAAGCCACCTGGGCTTCCATATCACCTCAGCAGTGCCACAGGCTGATCTCCTCCACGCCGCATTGATGCAGTAAATCATGCAAAAGGAGCCCAACCAAGTATTGACTGCATATTCTGCAACATTTCTGTTTTATTAACTACTAGCTGAAGGACCCGGCTTTGCTCGGGTATATTTAATCTATTTAATTTAATGTTTATGTGTGTCGTTAAAAGAGGTCAAAACTATCCACTATAACAGTGACATCTACAGTACCCCGCCCCCAAAACAGTGACCTCCACAGACCCCCACCCCTTAACACTGATCCCCCCATAGTGCCCCGTCCCTTAAAATTGGACCTCCACAACAGCCCGTCCTCTTTACTTTGACCTTTACTGCAGCCTTCCCCTTTAACAGTTACTTTCACAGCATACCACCCCCTTGACAGTGACCTCCACAGGGGCCCACCCCCTTAACAGTGGCTTTACTGGATTGGGGGTGTGTCCTTTTGAACAGCTCACTCTCATAAAGCAGCACTGTGCTGTCTGAGTGTGAGCTGCAGGGAGCAAGTCACCCTCCCTCCCACCCCTGCAGCTGACAGAAGTTGATTTTTACCTTCTTTTTTTCAATCCCCGTTGGCTCAGGAGTGGGGGTGAATGGTCTAACCAGATCAAGGGCGTGGCTTAGCGGGACCTGGGGGCGGAGTTTTAAGTCTTTTGAGGGTGAACACATTGTGGCAGGGGGCATGTCTGGGCTCCCTCCTGCAAGAGTGACGCCCCTTTGGGCACCTTACTGGCTCATTTGCATAACAAAAAACTGGATTTTCAGAGGATAAAAACATCTATTGCTGGAACAAAGGCACATCTTGAAATAAGGTACTAAGTGCTATTAGGCCATGGCTTTACTTCAATAGCAATTATCCTTGTGACATATTTATTTTAAAGCTCTCCTACAGCAGTGAAGATAAATGGCTGGGTTGTTATGGAAACCTGGTGTAAAACTGTGTATGTGGTTCTATTGGTTGATAAGGGTCCAAATGTCATAAATGTGACCAAGCCTCTATTGGCTAATGCATTCTTTGGGAATATCTCAGGAACGGTACGTCCTAGAGAGCTGAGACCGGGTCTAAAACCTTCCCTGACACCTGATGTACCTGTGTGCCAAATTTTGCGATTCCTCTGTGTGTATTGCATCCATAGAATATACTGTAGATGTTTCACTTTTTGAACTGAATTACTGAAATACATAAACTTTTCAATCATATTCTAATTTATTGAAATGCACCTGTATATACTGATATACACTGTATATATATATATATATATATATATATATATATATATGTATAGTGACACAGTGAGAGGTTTGGTCTGGGAAAACAGGTATTTTCTACCCAGCATGTGCTGCTGGGCTGATTTACAGCCAGGTGAGGTCAAATACTAGACCAGGATTTGGCAGCACCTGGCTGTCCTTAAATAGGCAGCTGGGTTCAGAAGCCAGGTCTCTGTGTTGGGATCTGGGAGCCTTGTGTCTGGATGAAGGTTTGCTACCTGTTTGGTGTAAAAACAGGTTGGTGCTCTTTGAGGCAGAATTGCTGCATGGTGTGAATGACCACCAACACCGCAAGGTGACTTTTTGTTTGACTATGACTGCTTGTTTTGTCACTTGCCTGAAGAGTGAATAAAACACTGACCTGTCTGATCCAAAGAACTTGTTGTTGCCTCTGTACTGCGTCTACTAATCCTGTCTACCAGAGCGAGTCCCCACAATATATACACTGTATATATGTTTTCATTGGGCAAATAAATAGAATGTAAAATCCTATACATATTTGGTATCACCATAACTGTACTAACCCATAGAATGATGTTAACATGTTATTCATAATGAATGGTAAACAATATTTATTTTCAGCATTTATATAGCACTGACATATTCCACATCGCTATGCAGACATTAGCATCAAGCTTTTTCCCAATGGTGCCAGTATGATCAGTATGTCTTTGGAGTGTGGGAGGAAACCAGAGAACCCGGAGGAAACCCACGCAAACATGGGGAGAACATACAAACTCCATGCAGATGTGGTCCTTGATCAGATTCGCACCCAGGACCCCAGCACTGCAAGATACAATACAAAACTTATAAAGGATAAAGTAATAGCAGAATTGCTATTTTTTCCATTTCCCCCTAGAAACAGTTATTAAAAGTTAACCAGCAAGACATGTACCCCAAAACTGACCCATGGAAAAATATGACCTACGGTATCTGCAAAAAGCATGCCTTCAAAAGCCTAAAATAGTCTCATCAATAAAGGGTTAAATAGCATTAACTCTCCACAGAAAAATAAACCCCTAATGACCCCGTGAGGAAGTGACACTGTTCACACTGCTGTTAATCATTTGTATATTTTATTTATGCACAACGTAAACAACTCCTCGCTGGATAATAGTGATTGATACATTGTAAGCGCATTGATCTCCGCAGAGACATTTTGCAGTGCTTTCCCCACCTAGTGGCAGCAGCATGCTATTACAGATTTTCTAGATATGGGAGAACAGCTTGTTGGCCCAGCAGAGGGTGAGAACGTGACCTTTATTTTTCCATTAATATGTACAGTAAAGGAGCAGATCTCCCCTTTAACCTCAGATGTGATCAAATGGAATTACTGAAACCTGAGAGTCAATTTTCATCTGTAAAATATGTTGATGAAATGCTACTTATATTTCATTCTATTTAATTTGACATAAGTAGAAACATTAGTTGTAGTGTATGATGACATCAGTCTAGAGCACTTAATGTATTACATTGATAAGAAGATTCTATCCCTTAAAGGGGGTGTCTGGGCTACAGATATTGATGACCTATCCTCAGGTCTGACTCCTGGCACCCCCTATAATCAGCTGTTTGAAGGTCGGTGCACTTGTGCGAGCTCTGCGTCCTCTTCACTGTTTACCCACACAACCCCAACTCTGTAGTGGCAGCGCAGAACAATTCCTTTCCCATTCACTTGAATAAGATTAAAGGGTTTCTGTCATGAGAAATAACGTTATGTAGCTGACGGACATTAGCGATGGGCTACTGTCAGCAGTACATAACAGTATGCTTTATAAGTCTCTTAAAATAAAGACTTTTAAAATATGCTAATGAGCCTCTAGGTGCTATTAGGGTGTTGCTTCAGCACCTAGAGGCTCGGTCTATGCACCCTTTGGCACACCCAGGTCCAGTTGTTTGACTTTCGAGTTGTCCTCATGGTCCCGTAAATCCCACTCCTGTGCTGTCCTGTTTAGTATTCGGCGCAGGTGCAGTAAGTGCAGGACGCGCTCCTGCTGCCGGCTTTCTCACTGCGCCTGCGCCGAAGGAAGGGAGCCGGCAGCAGGAGCACGTCCTTCACTAACTGCGACGCCTGCACCGGACTCTGAAAGGCCTGCAGCCTATCAGAGGAACGGGGAAGGGAGACGCCTCTCCCCTGCCCAGCAGCGATACAGATGACTATGGAGATGAGCGCTTCCACAATGGAAGTGCTCATCTCTCCCTGCCCTTCTGCCGCCACCCACTTGTCACCAGGGACACGCCACCTGAGGAGATCGCCTCACCTCACCTAATTGGCGGCGACCCTGGTCAAAGGTTATGTGTAGTAGCTAGAGAATTAACTAGCCACCCCCATGGCTAAGTTGCTATGTGTTTCCAGCATGCGGTAACGTACCCACCCTTCTAGTTAGGAGCTGCAAAAACAGCCTCCGAGAGAGAAACTGAATTTAAAGGGGTTGTCCGAGTTATTTTTTTGTTCTTTCTATGTTCCTATGTAACAGCTTTCAAATTAACTCACTTTATCTCCAGTGGTTGGTTTCTCAGATTTCATGAGGGCCACATGACCTGTGATGTCAGCTGCTCTTCCTGCTCTGATAAAGTTTGTTTACAAGCCTGTAAACGAGACGTCACTGTGCTGGCCACGCCCCCCTTCACTGACGGGCTGTCTGCTCTGCTCTCTCCTAGAATTCTTAACCCCTTCAGGTGCACAGACTGGGTAGCTGCAGCAGTGACATTTCTGGGCACAGGAGCTGACAGACTAGAGAGAGGTAGGGGGAAGATCCTGTTTGTATTAGCAGTGTCATTATACAGATGGGACTTGTAGCTCTACACATACAACATGCTGTTTATTCTCCCAGCAGGCAGACATGTCATTCAGGGCAGCTCTTGTATCCACTCCCTTAGCAGTGCAGGGGGAGGGGCAGAGATTGTTTTTATTGCATGTAAACAAAGGGCCAGAAAAGAACCAGGGAAATGAGGAAATATATATATATTTTTTGCATAAAACTTGCTTAGCTTAGTTATATATTGCTTCCCATCAGATTTTCAGTGCTATATATTTTTTTCCATAACTCGGACAACCCCTTCAAGAGAGTGGAAAGCGACCATTACAATGGGAGAGTAATGAAAAATATAAAGCCAGTGGAGGTATAGCACATACACTACTCACAAAAAGTTAAGGATATTTGGATTTCTGGTGAAATTTATGGAAAACATAAAAAGTTCACTTTACAGTGACATTATTTCATGAAAGTAGGGGATTTAAGTAGAAGAAGCAATGGTGATTTCCTCATCTCAAACAATTTATTGAAACAAAAGCGACCAACAGTGGTGGGTATTAGTGTTGAGCTAATCGAAGTCCATGAAGTGGACTGCGATCCGAATTTCAGGATAAATTCGATTTGCCCCAAAGCTGAATTTCCTCGTGCTTCGTGGTAGCGAATTAATTTAACCTGAAATAGTGCAAAGAACAAAAAAAACATACTTACCTGTTCCATTTGCTCGTGAAGGACTAGCGGCGATCATCTTGCTTGAAGATCTCGCACAAAATCCCTTCCACGATGATAACCTAACCCACATTTGCTTGCAACGGGCCATCCGGCGCCATCTTGCTCGTGCAGCCCAAGATGACGTCATTACGCCGGCTGGGGTGTGATCACCCCAGCCGGCGTAATGACGTCATCTTGGGCTGCACGAGCAAGATGGCGCCGGATGGCCCGTTGCAAGCAAATGTGGGTTAGGTTACTTTCACACTGCCGTTTTGGCTTTCCGTTTGTGAGATCTGTTCAGGGCTCTCACAAGCGGTCCAAAACGGATCAGTTTTGCCCTAATGCATTCTGAATGGAAAAGGATCCGCTCAGAATGCATCAGTTTGTCTCCGTTAATTCACCATTCCGCTCTGGAGGCGGACACCAAAACGCTGCCTGACGAAGCGGACCCAAACGGATCCATCCTGGCACACAATGTAGGTAAATGGGGACGGAATCATTTTCTCTGACAATAGAAAACGGACCCGTCCCCCATTGACTTTCAATGGTGTTCAAGACGGATCCGTCATGGCTATAGAAGACATAATACAACCGGATCCGTTCATGACAGATGCATGCAGTTGTATTATTGTAACTGAAGCGTTTTTGCAGATCCATCATGTATGAACGTGGCATCTGAGAGGTACAATGACGGGGGACGGCGAAAGAAGCACGCTTTGTGACAAAGTAATTAGTCATAAAGCAAATTTTTTTGGTACAATTCGGCAAAGCAGCCAAATTTTCCAATACTTTGCTCATCTCTAGTGAGTATATCCCCACAAAAAATGAATAAACAAAAGAGACCAAACAGGCAAAGCACTCAATACCGGAAAAGAACTGATCAGTTTTATCCTAATGCATTCTGAATGGAGAGTAATCCGTTCAGGATGCATCAGGATGTCTTCAGTTCAGTCTTTTTGACTGTTCAGGACGGAGATAATACCGCAGCATGCTGCGGTTTTATCTCTGGCCAAAAAAACTGAACACTTGCCTGAATGCCAGATCCGGCATTTTTTTCCATAGGAATGTATTACTGCTGCAAAACACCGCAATGCCGGATTCGTTTTTCCGGATGACACCGGAAAGACGGATCTGGCATTTCAATGCATTTGTAAGACGAATCAGGATCCTGATCAGTCTTACAAATGCCATCAGTTGGCATACGTTTTGACGGATCAGGCAGGCAGTTCCGGCGACGGAACTGCCCGATGGATTCCTCTGCCGCAAGTGTGAAAGTAGCCTAAGTCACAGGTGTACAGTAGAAAAACACTTAGTCCAGCTCACCTTCCCGGTCTTATATACTCCCGATTCCGAAACCCTAGGGGTGTGTCCCCGTTGCAGGCTGCAGGTAATTTGAAAAGATTGGTCTCAGATTCAAATTGGATCCATGTTAAAACTGCTTCTTTATTTGGACATCATATGAACATGACAGACAGCCACTTGATACAACAGAATAACGTTGACGCGTTTCGGGTACTGGGACCCTTAGTCGTAACGTTGTTGCACAGTGAGACACCCCAATATAAAGGAATTAGATGTCCATCCCTCCAAACAGTCTAAGGGAGGTCGTCTCACTGTGCATCACACCCTTTCCATTTATATTGCGGAAAGAAGAAAAAAAAAAACACAGAGAAACCAGGAGAACAAACGGGGGCGGGGGGGGATTTGAGGAATGGAAAAAACAGGGGGGGGGGGGGGCGAATGTATATAATTCCTCCCCTCCCCCCCCCCCTGTTTGTTCTCCTGGTTTTTCTGTGTTTTTTTTTTTTTTTTTTTCTTCTTTCCGCAATATAAATGGAAATTGTGGTATAGTCCTCCAAGTCGGTAATATACTAGTGAATAGGTTCAGGCCTTATTGGTGTTGAAATACATGTTTTTATATGTTGCAAGAGGGATGGTGTTCACACTGTGCGATTTTTCTCTGTTTCCCTTTTTCCTTTCAATCAACCATGAGAATAGGACCAGAGTTCCTTAAGAGTTAAATTGTATGCAAAGTTTTAGCACAGTGTGTAATGCATTAACTTTGTAATGAGTGGGTGGTAGTCAAGGTGTGATGCACAGTGAGACGACCAATAGGGTCAATGCCGCCTCCCTTACACTGTTTGGAGGGATGGACACCTAATTCCTTTATATTGGGGTGTATCACTGTGCAACATCGTTACGACTAAGGGTCCCAGTACCCGAAACGCGTCAACGTTATTCTGTTGTATCAAGTGGCTGTCTGTCATGTTCATATGATGTCCAAATAAAGAAGCAGTTTTAACATGGATCCAATCTGAATCTGAGACCAATCTTTTCAAATTACCTACAGGTGTACAGTACACTGTGCATGAGCACTACCCGCATCTATTATGGTAACCAAGGTACCAGCTCAAAAACTGCAAACAACCTAGAAAAAAAGAAACAAGCCTAAAACAGTACCCATAAAACATAATAAAGCTTTATTGTGTATGCAAATAACAAACATGTTTTTTTATTTAAAAAAATCACATGATGCAAGGACAGGTCACAGAAAAAGCATCCTCCAGAGATCACATAATTTGCAAATAGGGGTGAATATGGAAAGGTGTATATATTATATATGTATGGTCTGGACTACATCCACTGGGATAGAACCCTGTAAACAACATAGCTACAAATAGTGCCAGGAAAAAATTGCAATAACTGTCTCCAGACCAGAGTATAAAAAAACAAATACCAATAATCAAATCACCCATTTGCAATTGTGGTCAATGGTGGATGCGACCCCACAAAAAATGTCAGTGTCTCAATAACTTGTCATGTGGCCTTGAGCATCAATTACAGCTTGACAACAACGTCCTATGCGGTTCCCATGTCGACTTATTGTCTGCTGAGGGATGGCATCCCACGCTTCTTGAAGGGTCACATGTACACCCGGCGCAGGCGCACTGAGGATGGAGCAGCCGAGCGAGCGTCCTCCACTGAGTGCGCCTGCGCCAACTGAAGACCGGCGCGAGATTTAAAACGCAGACAGGACCAGTCAGAGAACGAGCGCGTCCGCTGGCCCTGTCAATCAACATGAGGAGGGGGCGTCATTACGAATGGAGGATGCGGCTGCTAGAGAGGTAATTTGCATATTATAAAAGTATTTTTTTTTATATACCGTAACTACTGAACCAAACGAAGTGACATTGTGACATCATAATGGAATCCGGGATACTACCATCTACTGACCATACATTTTGACATCATAATGGATTCCAGGAAACTATTATGAGCTGACAAAATATTGTGCTATTATAATGCATTCCCGTATACTAACATCTACTGGCAATACAATGTGACATCATAACGGAATCTTGGATACTATTATCTGCTGACCATAAATTGTGACATCATAATGGAATCCAGGATACTATTATCAGCTGACAATATAATGTACTATTATAATGCATGCCCGTACACTACCATCTACTGACAATACATTGTGACATCATAATGGAATCCGGGATACCATCATCTACTGACCATACATTGTGACATCATAATGGAATCCGGGATACTATTTTCTGCTGAACATACATTGTGACATCATAATGCATCCCCGTACAACTACTATTTGCTAGCAATACATTGTGACATCATAATGGATTATGGGATACTATTATTTGCTGACAATACATTGTGACATCATCATGCATTGCCGTATACTACCATCTGCTGACCATACATTGTGAAATCATAATGGAATCCTGAATACCATTAACTGCTGACAATATATTGTGCTATAATAATGCATTCCTGTATATTACCATCTACTGACAATACATTGTGACATCATAACGGAATCTTGGATACTATTATCTAGTGACCGTACATAGTGACATTATAATGGAATCCTAAATACTATTTTCTGCTGACCATACATTGTGACATCATAATGCATTTCCGTATACTATAATCTGCTGACCATACATTGTGACATAAAAATTGAATCCTGGATACTATCATCTGCTGACCATACATTGTGACAATATAATGGAATCCTGGTTACTATTATCTGCTCAACATACATTGTGACATCATAGTGGAATCCGGGATGCTATCATCTACTGACTTTACATTGTGACATCATAATGTAACCCTGGATACTATTTTCTGCTGAACATACATTGTAACATCATAATGGAATCCTGAATACTATTGTCTGCTGACAACACATTGTGACATCATATTGGAATCCGGGACACGATTATCTGTTGACCATACATTGTGACATCATATTGGAATCCTAGATACTATTATCTATTTACCATACATTGTGACATCATAATGGAATCCTGGATTCTATTATCTGCTTACCACACATTGCAACATCATAATGAAATCCGGGATACTATCATCTGCTGACCATACATTGTGACATCATAATGGAATCCAGGATACTATTATCTACTGACAGTACATTGTGATGTCATAATGGAATCCTGGTTACTATTATCTGCTGACCATACATTGTGACATCATTATGGAACCCTGGAAACTATTTTCTGCTGACCATACATTGTGGCATCATAATGGAATCCAAAATACCATGATCTGCTGACAATACATTGTGACATCATAATGGAAAACGGGATACTACCATCTGCTAACCATACATTGTGACATCATAATAGAATCCTGGTTACTATTATCTGCTGACCATACATTGTGACATCATAAAGAAATCCTGGATACTATTATCTGTTGACCATACATTGTGACTAGGGATGAGCGAACCCGAACTGTATAGTTCGGGTTCGTACCGAATTTTGGGGTGTCCGTGACACGGACCCGAACCCGGACATTTTCGTAAAAGTCCGGGTTCGGTGTTCGTCGCTTTCTTGGCGCTTTTTGAAAGGCTGCAAAGCAGCCAATCAACAAGCGTCATACTACTTGCCCCAAGAGGCCGTCACAGCTATGCCTACTATTGGCATGGCTGTGATTGGCCAGAGCACCATGTGACCCAGCCTCTATTTAAGCTGGAGTCACATAGCGCCGCCCGTCACTCTGCTCTGATCAGCATAGGGAGAGGTTGCAGTCGCGACGTTAGGGCGAGATTAGGCAGTGATTAACTCCTTCAAAAGACTTCATTCAGAGATCGATCTGCAGCTGTGGATAATTGAACTGCTGCTATTGTATTGCTCACTGTTTTTAGGCTGCCCAGAGCGTTTTTCAGTCACTTTTTTCTGGGGTGATCGGCGGCCATTTAGTGTCTTGTGGTGCGCCAGCACAAGCTGCCACCAAGTGCATTTAACCCTCAATGGTGTGGTTGTTTTTTGGCTAAATCCTACATCAGGGTCAAGCTGTCACACCAAGTGCATTTAACCAGCAATAGTGTGGTTATTTTTTGGCCATATATACATCAGGGGCAAGCTGAGCCTGTCACCAAGTGCATTTAACCCTCAATGGTGTGGTTGTTTTTTGGCTAAATCCTACATCAGGGTCAAGCTGTCACACCAAGTGCATTTAACCATCAATAGTCGGGTTATTTTTTGGCCATATACTACATCAGGGGCAAGCTGTCACCAAGTGCATTTAACCCTCAATGGTGTGGTTGTTTTTTGCCTAAATCCTACATCAGGGTCAAGCTGTCACACCAAGTGCATTTAACCATCAATAGTCGGGTTATTTTTTGGCCATATACTACATCAGGGGCAAGCTGAGCCTGTCACCAAGTGCATTTAACCCTCAATAGTGTGGTTGGTCAAGCTGTCACACCAAGTGCATTTAACCATCAATAGTGTGGTTATTTTTTGGCCAAATCCCAGTCTAATTCTGTCAGTAAACGTATACCTGTCACCCAGCGCCTAAATAATAGGCCTCAAATTTATATCCAGCTAAATCTGTCGTTACTGCTGTGGCTGGTCAAGTTATTTAGTGTCCGTCAAAGCACAATTTTTGTTCTGGGTTGAAATACAATTCCCAATTTAGCAATTTCCTAATTTAGTGGTTTCTGCTGTATCAGAGCTATTTTAAATCTATCCCTAAAAGGGTATATCAGATTCAAGGTGCACATAGGGTCATTCTGAATAACATCACACACACGCTACTGTGCATTTCCAAGTCTAATTCTGTCAGTAAACCTATACCTGTCACCCAGCGCCTAAATACTAGGCCTCAAATTTATATCCAGCTAAATCTGTCGTTACTGCTGTGGATGGTCAAGTTATTTAGTGTCCGTCAAAGCACATTTTTTGTTCTGGGTTGAAATACAATTCCCAATTTAGCAATTTCTTAATTTAGTGGTTTCTGCTGTATCAGAGCTATTTTAAATCTATCCCTAAAAGGGTATATCAGATTCAAGGTGCACATAGGGTCATTCTGAATAACTTCACACACACGCTACTGTGCATTTCCAAGTCTAATTCTGTCAGTAAACCTATACCTGTCACCCAGCGCCTAAATAATAGGCCTCAAGTTTATATCCAGCTAAATCTGTCGTTACTGCTGTGGCTGGTCAAGTTATTTAGTGTCCGTCAAAGCACAGTTTTTGTTCTGGGTTGAAATACAATTCCCAATTTAGCAATTTCCTAATTTAGTGGTTTCTGCTGTATCAGAGCTATTTTAAATCTATCCCTAAAAGGGTATATCAGATTCAAGGTGCACATAGGGTCATTCTGAATAACTTCACACACACACGCTACTGTGCATTTCCAAGTCTAATTCTGTCAGTAAACCTATACCTGTCACCCAGCGCCTAAATACTAGGCCTAAAATTTATATCCAGCTAAATCTGTCGTTACTCCTGTGGCTGGTCAAGTTATTTAGTGTCCGTCAAAGCACATTTTTTGTTCTGGGTTGAAATACAATTCCCAACTTTAGCAATTTCTTAATTTAGTGGTTTCTTCTGTATCAGAGCTATTTTAAATCTATCCCTAAAAGGGTATATCAGATTCAAGGTGCACATAGGGTCATTCTGAATAACTTCACACACACGCTACTGTGCATATCCCAGTCTAATTCTGTCAGTAAACCTATACCTGTCACCCAGCGCCTAAATACTAGGCCTCAAATTTATATCCAGCTAAATCTGTCGTTACTGCTGTGGCTGGTCAAGTTATTTAGTGTCCGTCAAAGCACATTTTTTGTTCTGGGTTGAAATACAATTCCCAATTTAGCAATTTCTTAATTTAGTGGTTTCTGCTGTATCAGAGCTATTTTAAATCTATCCCTAAAAGGGTATATCAGATTCAAGGTGCACATAGGGTCATTCTGAATAACTTCACACACACAGTACTGTGCATTTCCAAGTCTAATTCTGTCAGTAAACCTATACCTGTCACCCAGCGCCTAAATACTAGGCCTTAAATTTATATCCAGCTAAATCTGTCGTTACTGCTGTGGCTGGTCAAGTTATTTAGTCTCCGTAAAAGCACAGTTTTTGTTCTGGGTTGACGCTCATGTTGCTTGCTGTCCCACAGTATGTTGTTCCTAGCCGGCACTACTTCTCCAAGAGAGCCGTGCCTTCCCTGCACAACCAAGTATCCGATAAAATCAAGTGTGCACTGCACAACGCCATCTGTGGCAAGGTCCACCTAACCACAGATACGTGGACCAGTAAGCACGGCCAGGGACGCTATATCTTCCTAACTGCACACTGGGTAAATGAAGTGGCAGCTGGACCCCAGGCGGAGAGCTGTTTGGCGCACGTCCTTCCGCCGCCAAGGATCGCAGGGCAAGATTCTTTGCCTCCTGTTGCCACCTCCTCTTACTCAGCTTCCTCCTCCTCTTCTTTCACCTGCTCATCCAGTCAGCCACACACCTTCACCACCAACTTCAGCACAGCCCGGGGTAAACGTCAGCAGGCCATTCTGAAACTCATATGTTTGGGGGACAGGCCCCACACCGCACAGGAGTTGTGGCGGGGTATAGAACAACAGACCGACGAGTGGTTGCTGCCGGTGAGCCTCAAGCCCGGCCTGGTGGTGTGCGATAATGGGCGAAATCTCGTTGCAGCTCTGGGACTAGCCGGTTTGACGCACATCCCTTGCTTGGCGCATGTGCTGAATTTGGTGGTGCAGAAGTTCATTCACAACTACCCCGACATGTCAGAGCTGCTGCATAAAGTGCGGGCCGTCTGTTCGCGCTTCCGGCGTTCACATCCTGCCGCTGCTCGCCTGTCTGCGCTACAGCGTAACTTCGGCCTTCCCGCTCACCGCCTCATATGCGACGTGCCCACCAGGTGGAACTCCACCTTGCACATGCTGGACAGACTGTGCGAGCAGCAGCAGGCCATAGTGGAGTTTCAGCTGCAGCACGCACGGGTCAGTCGCACTACGGAACAGCACCACTTCACCACCAATGACTGGGCCTCCATGCGAGACCTGTGTGCCCTGTTGCGCTGTTTCGAGTACTCCACCAACATGGCCAGTGGCGATGACGCCGTTATCAGCGTTACAATACCACTTCTATGTCTCCTTGAGAAAACACTTAGGGCGATGATGGAAGAGAAGGTGGCCCAGGAGGAGGAGGAGGAGGAGGAAGAGGGGTCATTTATAGCACTTTCAGGCCAGTCTCTTCGAAGTGACTCAGAGGGAGGTTTTTTGCAACAGCAGAGGCCAGGTACAAATGTGGCCAGCCAGGGCCCACTACTGGAGGACGAGGAGGACGAGGATGAGGAGGAGGTGGAGGAGGATGAGGATGAAGCATGGTCACAGCGGGGTGGCACCCAACGCAGCTCGGGCCCATCACTGGTGCGTGGCTGGGGGGAAAGGCAGGACGATGATGATACGCCTCCCACAGAGGACAGCTTGTCCTTACCCCTGGGCAGCCTGGCACACATGAGCGACTACATACTGCAGTGCCTGCGCAACGACAGCAGAGTTGACCACATTTTAACGTGTGCGGACTACTGGGTTGCCACCCTGCTGGATCCACGGTACAAAGACAATGTGCCCACCTTACTTCCTGCACTGGAGCGTGATAGAAAGATGCGCGAGTACAAGCGCACGTTGGTAGACGTGCTACTGAGAGCATTCCCAAATGTCACAGGGGAACAAGTGGAAGCCCAAGGCCAAGGCAGAGGAGGAGCAAGAGGTCGCCAAGGCAGCTGTGTCACGGCCAGCTCCTCTGAGGGCAGGGTTAGCATGGCAGAGATGTGGAAAACTTTTGTCAACACGCCACAGCTAACTGCACCACCACCTGATACGCAACGTGTTAGCAGGAGGCAACATTTCACTAACATGGTGGAACAGTACGTGTGCACACCCCTCCACGTACTGACTGATGGTTCGGCCCCATTCAACTTCTGGGTCTCTAAATGGTCCACGTGGCCAGAGCTAGCCTTTTATGCCTTGGAGGTGCTGGCCTGCCCGGCAGCCAGCGTTTTGTCTGAACGTGTATTCAGCACGGCAGGGGGCGTCATTACAGACAAACGCAGCCGCCTGTCTACAGCCAATGTGGACAAGCTGACGTTCATAGAAATGAACCAGGCATGGATCCCACAGGATCTGTCCGTCCCTTGTCCAGATTAGACATTAACTACCTCCCCTTAACCATATATTATTGTACTCCAGGGCACTTCCTCATTCAATCCTATTTTTATTTTCATTTTACCATTATATTGCGAGGCAACCCAAAGTTGAATGAACCTCTCCTCTGTCTGGGTGCCGGGGCCTAAATATATGCCAATGCACTGTTCCAATGTTGGGTGTAGTGAAGCCTGATTCTCTGCTATGACATGCAGACGAATTCTCTGCAGACATGAAGCCAGATTCTCTGTTACGGGACCTCTCTCCTCTGCCTGGGTGCTGGGCCTAAATATATGACAATGGACTGTTACAGTGGTGGCTGACGTGAAGCCTGATTCTCTGCTATGACATGCAGACTGATTCTCTGCTGACATGAAGCCAGATTCTCTGTTACGGGACCTCTCTCCTCTGCCTGGGTGCCTGGGCCTAAATATATGCCAATGGACTGTTCCAATGTTGGGTGACGTGAAGCCTGATTCTCTGCTATGACATGCAGACTGATTCTCTGCTGACATGAAGCCAGATTCTCTGTTACGGGACCTCTCTCCTCTGCCTGGGTGCTGGGCCTAAATATATGACAATGGACTGTTGCAGTGGTGGCTGACGTGAAGCCTGATTCTCTGCTATGACATGCAGACTGATTCTCTGCTGACATGAAGCCAGATTCTCTGTTACGGGACCTCTCTCCTCTGCCTGGGTGCCTGGGCCTAAATATATGCCAATGGACTGTTCCAATGTTGGGTGTAGTGAAGCCTGATTCTCTGCTATGACATGCAGACTGATTCTCTGCTGACATGAAGCCAGATTCTCTGTTACGGGACCTCTCTCCTCTGCCTGGGTGCCGGGGCCTAAATATATGACAATGGACTGTTGCAGTGGATCCTGGATACTATTATCTGTTGACCATACATTGTGACATCATTATGGAACCCTGGATACTATTTTCTGCTGACCATACATTGTGACATCATAATGGAATCCGAAATACCATGGTCTGCTGACAATACATTGTAAAATCATAATGGAAAACGGGATACTACCATCTGCTGACCATACATTGTGACATCATAATGGAATCCGGGATACTACCAGCTGCTGACCATACATTGTGACTTCATAATGGAATCCTGGTTACTATTATCTGCTGACCATACATTGTGACATCATAATGGAATACAGAATACTATTATCTACTGACAATACATTGTGACATCATAACGGAATCTTGAATACTATCATCTGTTGACCATACATTGTGACATCATAATGGAACCCTGAATACTACCATCTGCTAGCCATACATTGTAACATCATAATGGAATACGGAATACTATCATCTGCTGACCAAACATTGTTACGTTATAATGGAATCCGGGATAATTTTATCTGATGACCATACATTGTGACATCGTAATGGAATCCTAAATACTATTTTCTGCTGACCATACATTGTGACATCATAATGGAATCTGGGACACTACCATCTGCAGACCATACATTGTGACATCATAATTGAAACCTAGTTACTATCATCAGCTGACCATACATTGTGATATCATAATGGAAACCTGTATACTATTATCTGCTGACAATACATTGTGAAATCATAATGGATTCCCGTATACTACTATCTATTGACAATACATTGTGACATCATAACGGAATCTTGGATACTATCATCTGCTGACAATACATTGTGACATCATAATGGAACCCGGAATACTACCTTCTGCTGACCATACATTGTGACATCATAATGGAATCCTAAATACCATTATCTTCTGACCATACATTGTGACATCATAATGGAATCCGGTAAACGATTATCTGTTGACCATACATTGTGACATCATAATGGAACCCGGGATACTATCATCTGCTGACAATACATTGTTACATCATATTGGAATCCTGGAAACTATTATCTATTGACCATACATTGTGACATCATAAAGGAATCCTGGATACTATTATCTGTTGACCATACAGTATGACGTCATAATGGAACCCGGGATAATATCATCTGCTGACAATACATTGTGATATCATAATGGAATCCGGGATACTACTAGCTGCTGACCATACATTGTTACATCATAATGGAATCCTGGATACTATTATCTGTTGACCATACATTGTGACATCATTATGGAACCCTGGATACTATTCTCTGCTGACCATACATTGTAACATCATAATGGAATCCGAAATACCATGATCTACTGACAATACATTGTGACATCATAACGGAATCTTGAATACTACCATCTGCTGACCATACATTGTGACATAATAATGAAATCCGGGATACTACCATCTGCAGACCATACATTGTGACATCATAATAGAATCCTGGTTACTATTATCTGCTGACCATACATTGTGACATCATAATGGAAAACGGGATACTATCATCTGCTGACCATACATTGTGACATAATAATGGAATCCGGGATACTACCATCTGCTGACCATACATTGTGACATAATAATGGAATCCGGGATACTACCATCTGCTGACCATACATTGTGACATCATAATAGAATCCTGGTTACTATTATCTGCTGACCATACATTGTGACTAGGGATGAGCGAACTCGAACTGTATAGTTCGGGTTCGTACCGAATTTTGGGGTGTCCGTGACACGGACCCGAACCCAGACATTTTCGTAAAAGTCCGGGTTCGGGTTCGGTGTTCGTCGCTTTCTTGGCGCTTTTGTGACGCTTTCTTGGCGCTTTTTGAAAGGCTGCAAAGCAGCCAATCAACAAGCGTCATACTACTTGCCCCAAGAGGCCGTCACAGCCATGCCTACTATTGGCATGGCTGTGATTGGCCAGAGCACCATGTGACCCAGCCTCTATTTAAGCTGGAGTCACATAGCGCCGCCCGTCACTCTGCTCTGATTAGCGTAGGGAGAGGTTGCGGATGCGACAGTAGGGCGAGATTAGGCAGATTAACTCCTCCAAAGGACTTCACTTGATTAATCGATCGATCTGCAGCTGTGCATCATTGAGCTGCTGAAATTCAAATGCTCACTCACTGTTTTTAGGCTGCCCAGACCGTTTGTCAGTCACTTTTTTCTGGGGTGATCGGCGGCCATTTTGTGTCTTGTGCGGTGCTGCGACCAAGTGCATCCAAGCTGCGACCAAGTGCATTTAACCCTCAATGGTGTGGTTGTTTTTTGGCTAAAGCCTACATCAGGGTGAAGCTGTCACACCAAGTGCATTTAACCAGCAATAGTCTGTTCATTTTTTGGCCATATACTAAATCAGGGGCAAGCTGCGCCCGTCACCAAGTGCATTTAACCCTCAATGGTGTGGTTGTTTTTTGGCTAAAGCCTACATCAGGGTGAAGCTGTCACACCAAGTGCATTTAACCAGCAATAGTCTGTTTATTTTTTGGCCATATACTACATCAGGGGCAAGCTGCGCCCGTCACCAAGTGCATTTAACCCTCAGTAGTGTGGTTCGTCAAGCTGTGACACCAAGTGCATTTAACCAGCAATAGTCTGTTCATTTTTTGGCCATATACTACATCAGGGGCAAGCTGCGCCCGTCACCAAGTGCATTTAACCCTCAGTAGTGTGGTTGGTCAAGCTATCACACCAAGTGCATTTAACCAGCAATAGTCTGTTCATTTTTTGGCCATATACTAAATCAGGGGCAAGCTGCGCCCGTCACCAAGTGCATTTAACCAGCAATAGTCTGTTCATTTTTTGGCCATATACTACATCAGGGGCAAGCTGCGCCCGTCACCAAGTGCATTTAACCCTCAGTAGTGTGGTTGGTCAAGCTATCACACCAAGTGCATTTAACCAGCAATAGTCTGTTCATTTTTTGGCCATATACTAAATCAGGGGCAAGCTGCGCCCGTCACCAAGTGCATTTAACCAGCAATAGTCTGTTCATTTTTTGGCCATATACTACATCAGGGGCAAGCTGCGCCCGTCACCAAGTGCATTTAACCCTCAGTAGTGTGGTTGGTCAAGCTGTGACACCAAGTGCATTTAACCAGCAATAGTCTGTTCATTTTTTGGCCATATACTACATCAGGGGCAAGCTGCGCCCGTCACCAAGTGCATTTAACCCTCAGTAGTGTGGTTGGTCAAGCTATCACACCAAGTGCATTTAACCAGCAATAGTCTGTTCATTTTTTGGCCATATACTACATCAGGGGCAAGCTGCGCCCGTCACCAAGTGCATTTAACCAGCAATAGTGTGGTTATTTTTTGGCCATATCCCAGTCTAATTCTGTCACTAAATCCATACCGGTCACCCAGCGCCTAAATACTAGGCCTCAAATTTATATCCCGCTAAATCTCTCGTTACCGCTGTCCTGTTGTGGCTGGGAAAGTTATTTAGTGTCCGTCAAAGCACATTTTTTGTTCTGGGTTGAAGTACAATTCCCAATTTAGCAATTTCATAATTTAGTGGTTCCTGCTATATCAGAGCTATTTGAAATCTATCCCTAAAAGGGTATATAATATTCAAGGTGCACATAGGGTCATTTAGAATAACTTCACACACACGCTACTGTGCATTTCCAAGTCTAATTCTGTCGCTAAATCCATACCGGTCACCCAGCGCCTAAATACTAGGCCTCAAATTTATATCCCGCTAAATCTCTCGTTACCGCTGTACTGTTGTGGCTGGGCAAGTTATTTAGTGTCCGTCAAAGCACATTTTTTGTTCTGGGTTGAAGTACAATTCCCAATTTAGCAATTTCATAATTTAGTGGTTCCTGCTATATCAGAGCTATTTGAAATCTATCCCTAAAAGGGTATATAATATTCAAGGTGCACATAGGGTCATTCAGAATAACTTCACACACACGCTACTGTGCATTTCAAAGTCTAATTCTGTCGCTAAATCCATACCGGTCACCCAGCGCCTAAATACTAGGCCTCAAATTTATATCCCGCTAAATCTCTCGTTACCGCTGTACTGTTGTGGCTGGGAAAGTTATTTAGTGTCCGTCAAAGCACATTTTTTGTTCTGGGTTGAAGTACAATTCCCAATTTAGCAATTTCATAATTTAGTGGTTTCCTGCTATATCAGAGCTATTTGAAATCTATCCCTAAAAGGGTATATAATATTCAAGGTGCACATAGGGTCATTCAGAATAACTTCACACACACGCTACTGTGCATTTCCAAGTCTAATTCTGTCACTAAATCCATACCGGTCACCCAGCGCCTAAATACTAGGCCTCAAATTTATATCCCGCTGAATTTGAATACAATACATTGGGCCAAATAATATTTTTGTTGTTGTGGTGAACCATAACAATGAGAAAAACATCTAGTAAGGGACGCGGACGTGGACATGGTCGTGCTGGTGTTAGTGGACCCTCTGGTGCTGGGAGAGGACGTGGCCGTTCTGCCACATCCACACGTCCTAGTGTACCAACTACCTCAGGTCCCAGTAGCCGCCAGAATTTACAGCGATATATGGTGGGGCCCAATGCCGTTCTAAGGATGGTAAGGCCTGAGCAGGTACAGGCATTAGTCAATTGGGTGGCCGACAGTGGATCCAGCACGTTCACATTATCTCCCACCCAGTCTTCTGCAGAAAGCGCACAGATGGCGCCTGAAAACCAACCCCATCAGTCTGTCACATCACCCCCATGCATACCAGGGAAACTGTCTCAGCCTCAAGTTATGCAGCAGTCTCTTATGCTGTTTGAAGACTCCGCTGGCAGGGTTTCCCAAGGGCATCCACCTAGCCCTTCCCCAGCGGTGAAAGATATAGAATGCACTGACGCACAACCACTTATGTTTCCTGATGATGAGGACATGGGAATACCACCTCAGCATGTCTCTGATGATGACGAAACACAGGTGCCAACTGCTGCGTCTTTCTGCAGTGTGCAGACTGAACAGGAGGTCAGGGATCAAGACTGGGTGGAAGACGATGCAGGGGATGATGAGGTCCTAGACCCCACATGGAATGAAGGTCGTGCCACTGACTTTCACAGTTCGGAAGAAGAGGCAGTGGTGAGACCGAGCCAACAGCGTAGCAAAAGAGGGAGCAGTGGGCAAAAGCAGAACACCCTGCCGCCAAGAGACTCCGCCTGCTACTGCCCGCCGCCATCTGGGACCGAGCACCCCAAAGGCAGCTTCAAGGAGTTCCCTGGCATGGCACTTCTTCAAACAATGTGCTGACGACAAGACCCGAGTGGTTTGCACGCTGTGCCATCAGAGCCTTAAGCGAGGCATTAACGTTCTGAACCTGAGCACAACCTGCATGACCAGGCACCTGCATGCAAAGCATGAACTGCAGTGGAGTAAACACCTTAAAACCAAGGAAGTCACTCAGGCTCCCCCTGCTACCTCTTCTGCTGCTGCCGCCTCGGCCTCTTCTGCTGCTGCCGCCTCGGCCTCTTCCTCCGCCTCTGGAGGAACGTTGGCACCTGCCGCCCAGCAAACAGGGGATGTACCACCAACACCACCACCACCACCTCCGTCACCAAGCGTCTCAACCATGTCACACGCCAGCGTTCAGCTCTCCATCTCACAAACATTTGAGAGAAAGCGTAAATTCCCACCTAGCCACCCTCGATCCCTGGCCCTGAATGCCAGCATTTCTAAACTACTGGCCTATGAAATGCTGTCATTTAGGCTGGTGGACACAGACAGCTTCAAACAGCTCATGTCGCTTGCTGTCCCACAGTATGTTGTTCCCAGCCGCCACTACTTCTCCAAGAGAGCCGTGCCTTCCCTGCACAACCAAGTATCCGATAAAATCAAGTGTGCACTGCGCAACGCCATCTGTGGCAAGGTCCACCTAACCACAGATACGTGGACCAGTAAGCACGGCCAGGGACGCTATATCTCCCTAACTGCACACTGGGTAAATGTAGTGGCAGCTGGGCCCCAGGCGGAGAGCTGTTTGGCGCACGTCCTTCCGCCGCCAAGGATCGCAGGGCAACATTCTTTGCCTCCTGTTGCCACCTCCTCCTTCTCGGCTTCCTCCTCCTCTTCTTCCACCTGCTCATCCAGTCAGCCACACAACTTCACCACCAACTTCAGCACAGCCCGGGGTAAACGTCAGCAGGCCATTCTGAAACTCATATGTTTGGGGGACAGGCCCCACACCGCACAGGAGTTGTGGCGGGGTATAGAACAACAGACCGACGAGTGGTTGCTGCCGGTGAGCCTCAAGCCCGGCCTGGTGGTGTGCGATAATGGGCGAAATCTCGTTGCAGCTCTGGGACTAGCCAATTTGACGCACATCCCTTGCTTGGCGCATGTGCTGAATTTGGTGGTGCAGAAGTTCATTCACAACTACCCCGACATGTCAGAGCTGCTGCATAAAGTGCGGGCCGTCTGTTCGCGCTTCCGGCGTTCACATCCTGCTGCTGCTCGCCTGTCTGCGCTACAGCGTAACTTCGGCCTTCCCGCTCACCGCCTCATATGCGACGTGCCCACCAGGTGGAACTCCACCTTGCACATGCTGGACAGACTGTGCGAGCAGCAGCAGGCCATAGTGGAGTTTCAGCTGCAGCACGCACGGGTCAGTCGCACTACAGAACAGCACCACTTCACCACCAATGACTGGGCCTCCATGCGAGACCTGTGTGCCCTGTTGCGCTGTTTCGAGTACTCCACCAACATGGCCAGTGGCGATGACGCCGTTATCAGCGTTACAATACCACTTCTATGTCTCCTTGAGAAAACACTTAGGGCGATGATGCAAGAGGAGGTGGCCCAGGAGGAGGAGGAGGAGGAGGAGGAGGAGGAAGAGGGGTCATTTTTAGCACTTTCAGGCCAGTCTCTTCGAAGTGACTCAGAGGGAGGTTTTTGGCAACAGCAGAGGCCAGGTACAAATGTGGCCAGACAGGGCCCACTACTGGAGGACGAGGATGAGGAGGAGGTGGAGGAGGATGAGGATGAAGCATGGTCACAGCGGGGTGGCACCCAACGCAGCTCGGGTCCATCACTGGTGCGTGGCTGGGGGGAAAGGCAGGACGATGACGATACGCCTCCCACAGAGGACAGCTTGTCCTTACCCCTGGGCAGCCTGGCACACATGAGCGACTACATGCTGCAGTGCCTGCGCAACGACAGCAGAGTTGCCCACATTTTAACCTGTGCGGACTACTGGGTTGCCACCCTGCTGGATCCACGCTACAAAGACAATGTGCCCACCTTACTTCCTGCACTGGAGCGTGATAGGAAGATGCGCGAGTACAAGCGCACGTTGGTAGACGCGCTACTGAGAGCATTCCCAAATGTCACAGGGGAACAAGTGGAAGCCCAAGGCCAAGGCAGAGGAGGAGCAAGAGGTCGCCAAGGCAGCTGTGTCAATGCCAGCTCCTTTGAGGGCAGGGTTAGCATGGCAGAGATGTGGAAAACTTTTGTCAACACGCCACAGCTAACTGCACCACCACCTGATACGCAACGTGTTAGCAGGAGGCAACATTTCACTAACATGGTGGAACAGTACGTGTGCACACCCCTCCACGTACTGACTGATGGTTCGGCCCCATTCAACTTCTGGGTCTCTAAATTGTCCACGTGGCCAGAGCTAGCCTTTTATGCCTTGGAGGTGCTGGCCTGCCCGGCGGCCAGCGTTTTGTCTGAACGTGTATTCAGCACGGCAGGGGGCGTCATTACAGACAAACGCAGCCGCCTGTCTACAGCCAATGTGGACAAGCTGACGTTCATAAAAATGAACCAGGCATGGATCCCACAGGATCTGTCCGTCCCTTGTCCAGATTAGACATTAACTACCTCCCCTTAACCATATATTATTGGACTCCAGGGCACTTCCTCATTCAATCCTATTTTTATTTTCATTTTACCATTATATTGCGAGGCTACCCAAAGTTGAATGAACCTCTCCTGTGTCTGGGTGCCGGGGCCTAAATATATGCCAATGGACTGTTCCAATGTTGGGTGACGTGAAGCCTGATTCTCTGCTATGACATGCAGAATGATTCTCTGCTGACATGAAGCCAGATTGTCTGTTACGGGACCTCTCTCCTCTGCCTGTGTGCTGGGCCTAAATATATGCCAATGGACTGTTGCAGTGGTGGCTGACGTGAAGCCTCATTCTCTGCTATGACATGCAGACTGATTCTCTGCTGACATGAAGCCAGATTCTCTGTTACGGGACCTCCCTCCTCTGCCTGGGTGCTGGGCCTAAATATATGCCAATAGACTGTTGCAGTGGTGGCTGACGTGAAGCCTCATTCTCTGCTATGACATGCAGACTGATTCTCTGCTGACATGAAGCCAGATTCTCTGTTACGGGACCTCTCTCCTCTGCCTGTGTGTGTGCTGGGCCTAAATATATGCCAATGGACTGTTGCAGTGGTGGCTGACGTGAAGCCTCATTCTCTGCTATGACATGCAGACTAATTCTCTGCTGACATGAAGACAGATTCTCTGTTACGGGACCTCTCTCCTCTGCCTGTGTGCTGGGCCTAAATATATGCCAATGGACTGTTGCAGTGGTGGCTGACGTGAAGCCTCATTCTCTGCTATGACATGCAGACTGATTCTCTGCTGACATGAAGCCAGATTCTCTGTTACGGGACCTCCCTCCTCTGCCTGGGTGCTGGGCCTAAATATATGCCAATGGACTGTTGCAGTGGTGGCTGACGTGAAGCCTCATTCTCTGCTATGACATGCAGACTGATTCTCTGCTGACATGAAGCCAGATTCTCTGTTACGGGACCTCCCTCCTCTGCCTGGGTGCTGGGCCTAAATATATGCCAATGGACTGTTGCAGTGGTGGCTGACGTGAAGCCTCATTCTCTGCTATGACATGCAGACTAATTCTCTGCTGACATGAAGACAGATTCTCTGTTACGGGACCTCTCTCCTCTGCCTGTGTGTGTGCTGGGCCTAAATATATGCCAATGGACTGTTGCAGTGGTGGCTGACGTGAAGCCTCATTCTCTGCTATGACATGCAGACTGATTCTCTGCTGACATGAAGACAGATTCTCTGTTACGGGACCTCCCTCCTCTGCCTGGGTGCTGGGCCTAAATATATGCCAATGGACTGTTCCAGTGGTGGCTGACGTGAAGCCTCATTCTCTGCTATGACATGCAGACTGATTCTCTGCTGACATGAAGCCAGATTCTCTGTTACGGGACCTCTCTCCTCTGCCTGGGTGCTGGGCCTAAATATATGCCAATGGACTGTTGCAGTGGTGGCTGACGTGAAGCCTCATTCTCTGCTATGACATGCAGACTGATTCTCTGCTGACATGAAGACAGATTCTCTGTTACGGGACCTCCCTCCTCTGCCTGGGTGCTGGGCCTAAATATATGCCAATGGACTGTTGCAGTGGTGGCTGACGTGAAGCCTCATTCTCTGCTATGACATGCAGACTAATTCTCTGCTGACATGAAGCCAGATTCTCTGTTACGGGACCTCTCTCCTCTGCCTGGGTGCTGGGCCTAAATTTATGAAAATGGACTCTTACAGTGGTGGGTGACGTGAAGCCAGATTCTCTGCTATGGGACCTCTCTCCAATTGATTTTGGTTAATTTTTATTTATTTAATTTTTATTTTAATTCATTTCCCTATCCACATTTGTTTGCAGGGGATTTACCTACATGTTGCTGCCTTTTGCAGCCCTCTAGCTCTTTCCTGGGCTGTTTTACAGCCTTTTTAGTGCCGAAAAATTCGGGTCCCCATTGACTTCAATGGGGTTCGGGTTCGGGACGAAGTTCGGATCGGGTTCGGATCCCGAACCCGAACATTTCCGGGATGTTCGGCCGAACTTCTCGAACCCGAACATCCAGGTGTTCGCTCAACTCTAATTGTGACATCATAATAGAATCCTGGTTACTATTATCTGCTGACCATACATTGTGACATCATAATGGAATACGGAATACTATTATCTACTGACAATACATTGTGACATTATAACGGAATCTTGAATAATATCATCTGTTGACCATACATTGTAACATCATAATGGAATCTGGGATACTATCATCTGCTGACCATACATTATGACATCTTAATGGAACCCTGGATACTATTATCTTCTGACCATACATTGTGACATCATAACGGATTCTTGGATACTATCATCTCTTGACCATACAATGTGACATCATAATGGAAATCTAGATACTATTATCTGCTGAACATACATTGTGACATCATAATGGAATCTAGGAAACTATTATCTGATGACTATACATTGTGACATTATAAATGAATCCTGGATACTATTATCTGTTGACCATACATTGTGACATCATTATGGAACCCTGGATACTATTTCTGCTGACCATACATTGTGAGATCATAATGGAATCTGAAATACCATGATCTGCTGACATTACATTGTGACATCATAATGGAATTTGGGATACTATCATCTGCTGACCATACACTGTGACATCATAATGGAATCCAGGATACTACTATCTGCTAACCATACATTGTGATATCATAATAAAATCCTGGTTACTATTATCTGCTGACTATACATTGTGACATAATAATGGAATCCTAAATACTATAATTTGCTGACAATAAATTGTGGCATCATCATGCATTCCCGTATACTACCATCTGCTGACCATACATTGTGACATTATAATGGAATCCAGGAATCTATTATCTAAAGATTATACATTGTGACATCATAATGCATTTCCGTATACTACCATCAGCTGACCATACATTGTGACATCAAAATGGAACCCGGCATACTACCATCTGCTAGCCATACATTGTGACATCATAATGGAATCTGGGGTGCTATCATCTGCTGACCATACATTGTGACATCATAATGGAACCCTGGATACTATTTTCTGCTGAACATGCATTGTGAAATCATAAAGGAATCCTGTATACTATTATCTGTTGACCATACATTGTGACGTCATAATGGAACCCGGGATACTATCATCTGCTGACCATACATTGTGACATCATATTGGAATCCTGGAAACTATTATCTATTGACAATACATTGTGACATCATAATGGTATCCGGAATACTACCATCTGCTGACCATACATTGTGACATCATAATGGAACCCGGAATACTACCATCTGCTGACCATACATTGTGACATCATAATTGAATCCGGGATACTACCATCTGCTGACCATACATTGTGACATCATAATAGAATCCTGGTTACTATTATCTGCTGACCATACATTGTGACATCATAATGCATTTCCGTATACTACCATCTGCTGACTATACATTGTGACATCATAATTGAATCCTGGATACAATTATCTGCTGACCTTACAATGTGACATCATAATGGAAAACGTGATACTATCATCTGCTGACCATACATTGTGACATCATAATGGAACCCGGAATACTACCATCTGCTGACAATACATTGTAACATCATAATGGAATCTGGGATACTATCATCTGCTGAACATACATTGTGACATCATAATGGAATCCTGGAAACTATTATCTGCTGACAATACATTGTGACAACATAATGCATCCCCGTATACTACCATCTGCTAGCCATACATTGTAACATCATAATGGAATCCGGGATACTATCATCTGCTGATCATACATTGTGACATCATAACGGAATCTTGGATACTATCATCTGCTGATCATACATTGTGACATCATTATGGAATCCGGGACACGATTATCTGTTGACCATACATTGTGACATCATAATGGAATCCAGGAAACTATTATCTGATGACCATACATTGTGATATTATAATGGAATCCGGGATACTACCATCTGCTAACCATACATTGTGACATCATTATGGAACCCTGGATACTATTTTCTGCTGACCATACATTGTGACATCATAATGGAATCTGGGGTGCTATCATCTGCTGACCATACATTGTGACATCATAATGGAACCCTGGATACTATTTTCTGCTGAACATGCATTGTGAAATCATAAAGGAATCCTGTATACTATTATCTGTTGACCATACATTGTGACGTCATAATGGAACCCGGGATACTATCATCTGCTGACCATACATTGTGACATCATATTGGAATCCTGGAAACTATTATCTATTGACAATACATTGTGACATCATAATGGTATCCGGAATACTACCATCTGCTGACCATACATTGTGACATCATAATTGAATCCGGGATACTACCATCTGCTGACCATACATTGTGACATCATAATAGAATCCTGGTTACTATTATCTGCTGACCATACATTGTGACATCATAATGCATTTCCGTATACTACCATCTGCTGACTATACATTGTGACATCATAATTGAATCCTGGATACAATTATCTGCTGACCTTACAATGTGACATCATAATGGAAAACGTGATACTATCATCTGCTGACCATACATTGTGACATCATAATGGAACCCGGAATACTACCATCTGCTGACAATACATTGTAACATCATAATGGAATCTGGGATACTATCATCTGCTAGCCATACATTGTAACATCATAATGGAATCCGGGATACTATCATCTGCTGATCATACATTGTGACATCATAACGGAATCTTGGATACTATCATCTGCTGATCATACATTGTGACATCATTATGGAATCCGGGACACGATTATCTGTTGACCATACATTGTGACATCATAATGGAATCCAGGAAACTATTATCTGATGACCATACATTGTGATATTATAATGGAATCCGGGATACTACCATCTGCTAACCATACATTGTGACATCATTATGGAACCCTGGATACTATTTTCTGCTGACCATACATTGTGACATCATAATGGAATCTGAAATACCATGATCTGCTGACAATACATTGTGACATCATAATGGAAAACGGGATACTACCATCTGCTGACCATACATTGTGACATAATAATGGAATCCGGGATACTACCATCTGCTATCCATACATTGTGACATCATAATAGAATCCTGGTTACTATTATCTGCTGACCATACATTGTGACATCATAATAGAATCCTGGTTACTATTATCTGCTGACCATACATTGTGACATCATAATGGAACCCGGAATCCTACCATCTGCTAGCCATACATTGTAACATCATAATGGAATCTGGGATACTATCATCTGCTGAACATACATTGTGACATCATAATGGAATCCTGGAAACTATTATCTGCTGACAATACATTGTGACAACATAATGCATCCCCGTATACTACCATCTGCTAGCCATACATTATGACGTCATAATGGATTCCGGGATACTATCATCTGCTGATCATACATTGTGATGTCATAATGGAATCCGGGATACTACAATTTGCTCACCATACATTATGACATCTTAATGGAACCCTGGATATGGTGGCCACCCGACGGCTTAGGGAGGGTGGGCAGGGACTGGTGGGCCCCCCTCCCCCCTGTTCCCCCCCCCTTTAGAACGTCTTCCTCTTATGCCTGGGCATGCAGGGGTTAATGTAGGGTTCCGGTTAGGAGAGTGGGCGGTCAGCCGGGAGGGCATATATGCCACTGTCCCGCCTTCCCTCTTCCTCTTTGAGCGGAAGCGCTTTGTGGTGTAGGTGCTGCGCTCTGTCCGCATGAAGATGGCCGCCTCAGATGCCCCTCTGCGGGATGCTTTGAGGGCGAGATTAGCGGAGGGAGGTGAGGGATGGCTGCGCTCATTTTTGAGCAGCCTCGGCCCCCCTCTATCTTCCTCCTCCCCTGGCTTGGCGTGTCCCCCTGCGGTGGTGATACCCGGCGATCCCGATACTGCGGTGGGGGGCCGGCGGTCTGCTCGGCACATCCGCCCCCCCGCTAGGTTCGGGTACAGTCCCCCCCCTTCAATTCCACTTACCCTGACTGCCCCGGCCAGCGCTGCTGTCTCTCATGCTGGCCGGCAGGTCCCCTGTGCTGCCGAGTCGGCGGTAGCTCCGCCCCTTCCGGTTTCCTCTCCTTCACATGTCCCGTCCGGCTGCCGCTCGTGTAACTGCAGCTTGGAGCAGGTGGAATAGTCATGGGGGGTCAGGCCAGCAGCTCCTCCTCTCAGAGTCTCCCTCTCACCCCTCCAGCTTCCCAGTCCTTGCCCCCCCATTTTCCCCAAGGGCAGCAGCAGTTAGATGGGGCTCTGCCACCAGCTGCAGTTGTGGAGGCGGCTGCCCCTCTGTCTAATAGTGGCAATGGGGTGCGGGGGGACCCCCTTTCTGCCCCTGCGGTTCCTGCCTACCCGCTGCCGCCTCCCCTTTCCCTTCCCCAGGGGGTCACGCCAGCGCAGGGTGCGATCCAGCTCGTCGTCCTCCTCCCCGGAGAGCAGAAGACGCGTCCAACGAGGTTCCCGCAGGCGTCACTCCCGCCGCAGGTCTGACGGCTCGGCGCGGAGTAGGCGCTCCAGATCCTCCAGATGGCGTTCGCCGTCCTCCTCTGAATGGGTCGATGGCTGCGTCGGGGGAGTCTGGTCGAGTGAGTCGTTCGCGTCGCGCTGGGCGGTCGCGTCCTCGGTCATCCAGGGTCCGTGGCCTGGCTTCTACGGCGTCTGTGCAGCCTGAGGTTCCGATGCCTGCTGCTCCGGTGGTTCCTGTCTCTTCTTCCGGTGAGTACCATTCTGTGGGTGAGTTGGGGGCGGGTGCGGGGGAAACGGGCACGGCTGAGCTATTGAAGTTGTTGTTAGATCGGTTGCAGCCGCCTGCCCAGGTTCAGGGAACCCCTCCTCCTAGCGTTAGACAGGCGCCCGTGCTGGCGGGAGTTCACAAGGATTCATGTTATTGCGGGGTTAGCCTCCTTGGTTCCCACCTGGAGGAAGCGGTTAGGGAAAAGGTGTGGGCTAACCAGTATGTGGATGTTTGGTCCCTCATATCGGTTGACCAACACACAGTGGATAAGGAAAGGCGTTTTTCGGATAGGCCTTCTGAGCGTAGACCCCGGGTGGCCAAGACCATGAACAATTGGTTGCAGGCTTTTTCCGTTTTGGGTTGTGTTATGGGGCAACGCCATCCTGAGAGATGTTCCGAGATGTTCGTTTATCAGGATATTATTTATAGTGCTTATAAATCGCACGGGGGCAGCGCCTGGTGGCGGTATGATGAGGAGTTTCGGCGGCGGTTGGCGTTACACCCGGAGATGGGGTGGGGGGTTAAGGCGACGGATGTGTGGTTGAGGTTAATGGTTGCGCAGAGGCCCCCCCCCTTTCCAGCGGCGGCCGCTGGTTCAGGGGGATCACCTTCCCATGGATCGGTGGCCGTCCGCCGCCCCGGGTCCTGCTGGCTATTTAACGAAGGAAGCTGTAGGTTCGCCGGGCTATGTAGATTCAAGCATGAGTGCTCCGCCTGCGGAGGCCCTCATCCCGCTAATAAATGTACCCGCCCCGCAGTCAGGTCAGCTAAGCAGTGTGAGCAAGGGGGTTTTAAGGACCCCGGTGAGCGTGGCAGAGATGGGCCCCTGGTTAGACAGGTACCCCAATAAACAGGCTTCGGCGCAACTCCGTTTTGGTTTTTCCTTCGGGTTTTTTATCCCTTTTGTTCTTAATCGTTCTCCGGTTTTTTCGGATAACTTGAAGTCGGCTCGGGAGCTGCCGGATGTTCTTAGGGACAAGGTCCTTAAGGAGGTTTCATTGGGTAGGATTAAGGGTCCTTTTGATGTGTTGCCATTCCCTAATTTGCGGGTCTCTCCTCTGGGCGTTGTCCCTAAGAAGGAACCGGGTAAGTTCAGGTTGATTCATCATCTTTCTCACCCGAAGGGTTCGTCAGTTAATGATGCCATTAGTCCGGAGGACGCCTCGGTGTCTTATGTCTCTTTTGACCGTGCGGTTGCGTTGGTCAGGGAGGCGGGACCTGGGGCCCTCCTGGCTAAGTCGGATATTGAATCAGCTTTCCGTCTGCTTCCGGTTCACCCTGATTGTTTTCATTTACTTGGTTGCTGTGTAGACGGTAAGTTTTACTATGACACCTGTCTCCCTATGGGTTGTTCCATTTCGTGTCATTATTTCGAGTTGTTTGGTTCCTTTCTGGAATGGGTCATCCGTTATGAGTCGGGCTCTACGTCTGTTTTGCACTATTTGGATGACTTTCTTTTTGTTTCTCCAGGGTCTGGTGATGGTTGCTTGTTATTGCTGAATCTGTTTTTGGAGAGGATGGCGCAGTTTGGGGTTCCGATTTCCGTGGAGAAAACAGAAGGCCCGGTCACGTGTTTATCGTTTCTGGGTATTGAGATTGACACGGTTGATATGGTTTTTCGATTACCGGGTGATAAGCTTCAGAAGCTTTTGGATTTAATTGATGGGTTTTTGGCAGTTAAGAAGGTTACACTCCTGCAGATGCAGTCTCTTTTGGGTCTCTTGTGCTTTGCTTGTAGGGTGATGCCCATGGGCCGTGTTTTTGCCCGCCGTTTATCTTTAGCCACTAGGGGTGTCCAGTCCCCCCGTCATCGCATCCGGATCACTGCGTCACTGAAGGAGGACTTGAGGGTCTGGAAGGCTTTTCTACGTTCTTTCAATGGTCATACCTGTTACATGTCTGTGGTTACCCCTAACTCTGAACTGTCCCTGTTTTCGGATGCTTCCGGGTCCTGTGGCTTTGGTACGATTTTGGGGGTGGAATGGTGTGCCGGTGAGTGGCCTGACGCATGGCGAGTGAATGGTTTGTGCAAGAACCTTACGTTATTGGAGTTGTTCCCGATTGTGGTGGCAGTGGAGTTGTGGAGGGACCGGTTGTCCAATACGCACGTTTCTTTTTGGACGGACAATTTGAGTGTGGTTTATGCTGTCAATACTTTGTCTTCCTCTTCCCTCCCGGTTCTGGCGTTGCTCCGGCATCTCGTACTTCGGTGCCTTGAGTGTAATATCTATTTTAGGGCTCGTCATGTTCCTGGTGTTGACAATAAAATTGCTGATGCTCTTTCCCGTTTTCGTTGGCAGGATTTCAGGTCTTTTCTTCCGGGAGCGGATTTGGAGGGCAGGGAATGCCCGTCGTACCTGTGGGACCTGGTGGACAGGAGCTGATGTCGCTGGTTCGATCGTCTGTTTCCCCGGCTACTTGGCAGGCGCATGGTAAGGCGTGGGCTGAGTGGTGGGGGATGGTGAATGACAGGGACGTGGTCTCCCGGGATGACCTGCGGTTGGAGGTCACAATTGATTGGTTATTGCGCTTGCGGGCTACGCGAGTTTCGGCAGCGGTGGCGCAGCGGCGACTGGCGGGTGTCGCCTTTCATTTCAAGTTGCGCGGGTGGGTAGATGTCACTAAGCAGTTCGTCATCCGTCAGGCCATGAGGGGCTGGAGAAAGGAGTTCGTCTCTCGGGAGAGCCGGAGACCGATCTCTTTTAACTTGCTGGGTAGGCTACTGTCTGGGCTCCCCGAAGTTTGCACGTCGCCTTTTGAGGTGGCATTGTTTTCTTGTAGTTTTAGCATAGCCTTCTTTGCGGCCCTGAGGTTGGGTGAATTAGTAGCCCCATCGGGTGGAAGGCCAGGTGGTCTTTCTTATCAGGACGTAGTGTTAGGTGGTGATTCTGTGAGGATTCGGGTCCGGCGGTCTAAGACGGACCAGTTTGGCAGGGGTGCCTGGATTCCGCTATATCCGGTGTCTGGGATTTCTTGCCCTGTTGGGTTGGTGGGCAGCTATAGTTCAGTTCGCCCGGAGTGCTGTAATTTCTTTGCGCATGCGGACGGTTCTCCCTTGACCAAATTCCAGTTTACCCGAGTTTTGAGGTCTTGTTTGGAGTTGGTTGGGGTGAATCCCAGGGAGTTCGGTACTCATTCATTCCGTATTGGGGCGGCTACGGAAGCCGCTAGGGCTGGTCTACCTGAATCGGAGGTTATGAGAATTGGCAGGTGGAAGTCTGCCTGTTTTGCTAGGTATATTAGACCGGACCTGCTGATAAAAAAAAAAAAAAAAAAAAAAAAAAAGTGACATGATAGGGGGGAGTGTTATATTTTGTTTCTGTGCATTTTACTTGTCTGTGTTGGTTCATTTTATGGTTATTTACAGGTCTTGTGGTTTTTGTGTGGTGTTTGCTTGGTGCTAACTCTTTTTCTTGCAGGTCCTGGGCGTCCGGCCGTTTGGATCGTGGGCCATTCATATGTTTTCTGGGCGGCGCAGAGAGCTGATTGCCGACCTGGGGGGAGGTCCCTCGGCTTCCGGGAGGTGGATGTGGCCTGGAGAGGAATCCGGGGTTTGCGATGGGCTCAGCTCCTGTCTCAAGTGGTCGAGATCGGTTCGCAGGCCAGTGGCCCGGTTGTTTTAGTTCTACATGCTGGGGGGAACGATATGGGTTCTGTTCCCCTGGTGGAATTGTTGGCCCTCATCAGGTCCGATTTGGAGCGTTTTCCATCGTTTTTTCGTGAGGTGGTCCTGGTCTGGTCTGAGGTTGTTCCTCGGGTGGTATGGCAGGGTGGGGAGGCAGTCGAGAGGTGTAGAAGGACGATTAATGCCCGTATTTCCCGCTTCGTCAGGTCCCGGGGTGGTGTGGTTGTCAGACACAGACAGCTCGAGGGCGATAACCGCTCATTAATGAGGCCCGATGGGGTTCACCTGAATGAGATAGGTTTGGATATCTTCCTTTCAGGTATCCAAGATGGGGTGGAGCAGGCCATGTTTTTGTTGGGTGGTGGTCGGAGCCCCGTTTGAGGGCGGTGCTCCTCCTTGGCGGCTAGTTATTGCAGCATAAAGGTGTTGGAGGAGAAATGGGCGAATCCGCCCGCTGGGAGACCAGCGGCTGGCGGAGAGCACGGTTCAAGGTTATAGTTGCCGTTTGAATAAAGCTGTGGCCGATTACCACCCAACAAAATAAAAGGTTAAAAGTTGAACGGTGTCAGTGTCGTTATTGAAGGGGTTAGTTGGGGTGGTATGCGGGGCTAGAGGAAGGTTTGGAGTTCCCCTTCCCATTCCTTATGGTGCCAACAGTCTGGTGGCCACCCGACGGCTTAGGGAGGGTGGGCAGGGACTGGTGGGCCCCCCTCCCCCCTGTTCCCCCCCCCTTTAGAACGTCTTCCTCTTATGCCTGGGCATGCAGGGGTTAATGTAGGGTTCCGGTTAGGAGAGTGGGCGGTCAGCCGGGAGGGCATATATGCCACTGTCCCGCCTTCCCTCTTCCTCTTTGAGCGGAAGCGCTTTGTCCCTCCCTCCCTCCCCTGTGAGTTGATGGTTTGGTTTATGGTTCGGATGGTGTGCTCAGCAGTGATTCTGGGGAACGGCTATTGAGGCGGAGTGCCTCTTTGGAATGTTTAAGTCACAGCTGGCGGCTAGTTATTGCAGCATAAAGGTGTTGGAGGAGAAATGGGCGAATCCGCCCGCTGGGAGACCAGCGGCTGGCGGAGAGCACGGTTCAAGGTTATAGTTGCCGTTTGAATAAAGCTGTGGCCGATTACCACCCAACAAAATAAAAGGTTAAAAGTTGAACGGTGTCAGTGTCGTTATTGAAGGGGTTAGTTGGGGTGGTATGCGGGGCTAGAGGAAGGTTTGGAGTTCCCCTTCCCATTCCTTATGGTGCCAACAGTCCTAATAATAAGGCTGTTAACAGCCTGCATTTGTGGGAGGGGCGTCTGGCTATTTATCCCCCTACCTGCCGCTCAGCCAGGCGCCCGAGCCTCACGCATTCCTGCGGTATCGCGCTCCTCCCCTTTGATCCGAGACCTTCCTTCCGGTTCTGCATACACGCACTGCCGGCGTCTGAATCATCGCGCTCCTCTCCGGCCTTCCAGGTAATCGAGGCGCAGCTGGCGCCGTCCGAGCTGTGCCTTACGTCTGGGCTCGTGCCCCCTGGTGGGACAACGCAGGTGCCGCTCTCCCCCAGCCTAGTTCCAATCGCTGGATTCCGGCTGCAAGGCCGGCAAGCTGCGTCCCGGTTCACTATTTTGCCGGTCACGTGCCGCGCAACTGGGGGTGCTAAGTAGTTTCACTTTGGGCAGACAGTGTTGTTCTCACATTTCGCCACCCATGCACGCTTCTGATCTTTTGTTTTGGTAAGTGTTAGCACAAGTAATTCAGGCATTGTTCTGGCTCTGTGATGCAGGCAGCGCGCCCACTCGGGGGGGGGCGCAGTTTTTGAAACCATGTGCCCTCTTGATAGGCAGTGCACAAATAAAAAAATTAAATTAAATTAAAAAGGAGGGGAGAGGGGATAATAAAATTCCATCAATCGGGGGGGGGGGGGGGGATTCACTACAGTTAGTCTGCCCTCGTCACTGCCTCAGCATCACATCGCCAGAATTTGCGCCGTGAAGTTGGTGATACATTACTGTTCAATACAGCGGTTTGTCTATCTCACGCTGCTTCCGTCTCCGGATCCTCCCGGGTTTCCGTGCGTTGTGGTTCACCCAGGGTGTCACGTCACTGGATCGCCCAGGTCGTCAGTGTTCCTGGATCGCCCAGGTTGTCAGTGTTCCTGGATCGCCCAGGTTGTCAGTGTTCCTAGATCGCCCAGGTTGTCATGTTCCTGGATCGCCCAGGTTGTCATGTTCCTGGATCGCCCCGGTTGTCAATGTTCCTGGATCGCCCAGGTTGTCAATGTTCCTGGATCGCCCAGGTTGTCAATGTTCCTGGATCGCCCAGGTTGTCAATGTTCCTGGATCGCCCAGGTTGTCAATGTTCCTGGATCGCCCAGGTTGTCAATGTTCCTGGATCGCCCAGGTTGTCAATGTTCCTGGATCGCCCAGGTTGTCAATGTTCCTGGATCGCCCAGGTTGTCAATGTTCCTGCATCGCCCAGGTTGTCAATGTTCCTGCATCGCCCAGGTTGTCAATGTTCCTGGATCGCCCAGGTTGACAATGTTCCTGGATCGCCCAGGTTGTCAAAGTTCCTGGATCGCCCAGGTTGTCAATGTTCCTGGATCGCCCAGGTTGTCAATGTTCCTGGATCGCCCAGGTTCTGTCTTTGTTTTCTAAGGGTTTTGACATCTGTGCTGATATCGGTTGTTCCTTCCTTTAGATTGGGCAGTTGTTATTTTTCCTTCCTCTCCTTCGTGTCATCTAGGAATTTCGAGGCAATTTCAGGTAAGTCGGCTCAGAGACGGTCACTGGGGCGGGGTCAACCGTCAGTTCGATACTCAAGTCCGTTCTTTTTCATTAGTTCCATTTAAACGATTGTTTTTTTTTTTTGGAGCCGTGTTTCCAAATCCGTCTGTATCCCGTCAGTTAGGTTCCTACGTTGGTTACTTTTTACACACTTTCAGTCTCACACTTTCTCTCGACCGCTCTCTCCGCATCGTCTGTGCTTCTTTCCGTTTTCAGGTAGGCATAAGTTTGCCTTTTTTTCTCAGGTCAACATGTCTCACATGTCCGATATGGATAACAACCTCTCCTTGCCAGGTCGGCCATCTCGGGGCATAATAGCTGCACATCTTTAAGGAGTTGGACAGTGCCAAAGTTGATCGTCGAGCTCAATCGCAGGGGGATTCGGCATCCCGCAACTGCCCGCAAGGACGAATTATACCGTCTCCTGATGACTACTCCGAGTTCGACAGCTGAGCAGTCCAATAACGACTCCATCCGGCTGGCTCTAGCTCAGATCCAGTCGTCCATCACCGGACTCGTTAGCTCAGTCACGGACATTCAGTCCAGGGTAGCGGTTTTAGAAACTAGGCCAGCTGCCTCACCGCAATATCCCGGTTCGGCAGTCATTTCTGCCATTCCTCCAGACGTTGCAGGTAGGCCTTCTGCCACCCCCCAAATTGCTCCTTCCCATTTAGTGCCAGAACATATTAAGAAGGATATCCTGGCAGGCAAGGACGTCAATTTGGCATCCATTTTGATTGCCTCCCAGGATATTTCCGAAAACCGGGTAATTAACTGCGGAGAGGTTTCCATGGTCTTGAAGGTCAAGGATGCTCGGCTAAATAGGAAATTGTCCGTTTCCGAATTCGTCCTGGCCTTCAGCCTCTACAGGGACGTGGTGTGCTCCGCCCAGCCTAATCGCAGGGAGGAGTTAGATACCTACTTGTACCGGATTGCGGATTTGGGGCACAAGTACGGCGGCTCGGCATTTTACGACTATCATCGTTCGTTTTCTGCCAAAGCCGCCGCAGCCCTGCATCAATTTCAGTTCATGTCCAACTGGGCAGACTTGGACATGGAGTTATTCTGCCGGCACTTTGCGGGTCTGAAGGCTCCTCTGTGCGCTATCTGCCAATCTATTTTTCATTCTACGGAATGGTGCCCTAATCCGGTACAAGATCCACAGTCAGCGCCCAATCCAGGTCCTTCCAGGTCCTCCAGGTCTTCCTCCTCATTAGACAAGCTGGGCAGGCCAATTGTGTATCTCGGCAGCAGCCAGGTGTGCAACAATTTTAATGCCAAGGGCTGCGCCTTCAATGCGTGCCGAGCACTGCACATTTGCTCACTTTGTTTTCGGGCTCACCCTCGTCCTTCCTGTCCCAGGAAGTCAGCCAGGGACTCCTGACTAGCCGACCTCAACTTGGAGTTACTGGCTGCACTCCTGCAGGGCCATCCAGATCGTCCCTTTGTCGCCTTCTTATTGGATGGGTGCAGAGAGGGGTTTCACACCGGCATTGTCACGCGCCCCCAGGGCTGCTGGATGGGCCCCAATCTGCTATCCGCCTCCAGTGACCCTGAGGCGGTGACCACCCTCATTCAAGCAGAGGTCGATAAGGGGTTCGTCATTGGTCGCTTCCTAAAGATTCCGTTCCAGATGTGGCGCATAAATCCTATCGGCCTTGTCACAAAACTATCATCCAATAAAAAACGTCTCATTTACGACCTCTCCGCGCCTCATATGTCCTCCATTCCCAGTCTCAATTCACTCATCCCCTCTGAGGAATATTCCATGCAGTATTCTTCAGTTGACGAGGCCATCCAGTATATTCTTTAAGCAGGTGTCAGGGCTTGGCTGGCCAAGGTAGATATTGCCGATGCTTTCAAGCTGCTCCCAATACACCCGCAGCTTTTGGAAGTACTACGGCATTCAGTGGGCAGATAAATTTTACTTTGCCAACCGGCTTACTTTTGGGTTCAAGAGCAGCCCTTGGCTTTTTGAACAACTTGCCAAAGCCCTGCACTGGATTCTCATCCATCACGGTGGCTTATCCATGGTCGTCCACTACTTGGACGACTTCCTTCTCATTGAAAGGCCCAGTCAGGTCCCTTCCATTCCCCATTCACTTCTGGATATTTTTTCCCGTCTCCAGGTTCCCGTGGCCACGGCCAAGACTGAGGGTCCGGCCACCAAGGTCACCTTCCTGGGCATCATTTTAGATACCATTAAAATGGAGGCTAGCCTCCCCAGCGAGAAGTTGCTCAGGATCCGCTCTGCTATTTCCCGGGCGGTCCAGTCTCACTCTCTGACCAGGGCGGAGCTCCAATCCTTGCTGGGGATGCTTAACTTAATTATGCCTCAAGGCAGGGCCTTCCTTTCCAGGTTGTTATGTCTCCTGCCCTCTGCCCCAGAGCAGGATTCTGTCGTCCATCTGGACAGCCAGGCCTTTGTAGATCTCGACATGTGGAGTAGTTTTCTCTCTGACTGGAATGGCATTTCTTTGTTCGTTCCGCGGTGGGATTCCTCCTCCCCCATGGTTTTCTCCGACGCCGCTGGTTCCTCCGGATTCGCTGCCATTTTCAGGTCTCATTGGCTGGCTGCCGGATGGCTGCCAGAATTAGCCTCGGACTCAGCAGCTCTAAAATCTTCCCCCCTTTTGAAACTGTATCCCATTGTGGCGGCTGCTCGGGTCTGGGGTCACCATTGGTCCAACACTTCTGTGACGTTCATTACGGATAGTCAGACCTTGGTGGACATCGTCAACAAGGGCAGGGCCCAGTCCCCCAGGATCATGGCGTTGTTGCGCAAGTTAGTGTGGTTATCCCTCCACCACAATTTTCACATGCGCTGCGTACACATTTCAGGCGAACAGAATAGGGCCGCAGACGCTCTTTCCCGTGCTAATTTTGCGGTTTTCTTTCAGGAAATGCCCGACGCGGATCAGTCGGGCACGCCGGTGCCCCAATTCAGCACTCTCGTCCTGGCTTAGATTCGCTCTTAGAGGAGGCCAAGGGTCTGGTCGCAAAATCATTGTCACGCAATACGGCGAGGAATTATCAGGCTGGCCTAAGAGCTTTTGACAAATTCTCTAAGAGTCATCCGAGGGGTCAACACTCCGAAACCTCTTACATCATGGCCTTCTTGGCCTATTGTCACTCACATCTCTCTCTGTCATATGGTACCATCAGACTTTATTTAGCCGGAATTCAACATCACGCCATGCTGGCCACTCCTCATCACAGGTCCTTTTTTTCCATTCAAGCTATTAAAGCCACCCTTCGGGGTATTCAAAAGGAGGGGAAGGGGTCCGTTAGCCATAGGCAACCAGTGTCCAGTAAATTGTTCAGGGATCTCTCCTCGTCATTAGATGGTAATCCTTTTGGGCCCTCCACTAGCCTGATTTTGAAAGCGGCCATGTATCTCACCTTTTATGGGTTCCTCCGGCCCGGAGAGGTTCTGGCCGGTCCAAATCGTCATAACCATCCTCTGAAGCAGCATCTGTTATGGGGCCAGGGCCATTACACTCTCCTGCTACCCTCCACCAAAACCAATCAGACGGGTCCCCCTTCTGAGGTTAAATTCTATCCAACGTTGAACGATTGGTGCCCAGTTCAAGTGCTGCATCAACTGCTAGCTCTCATCCGAGGTTCATCACCAGATAGCCCGCTCCTGCCACAGGCAGGCAAGCCTCTCAGCACCTCTCAGTTTATATCTTACATCCGTGCCCTCGCCCAGGGACTAGGCTATGACCCCAAGATAATTTCGGGGCACTCATTCCGCCTAGGGGCGGCCTCCGCTGCTTCTCGGCATCAGGTGCCAGCCCACGTCATCCGGTCCATGGGGCGGTGGCGGTCCTCCTGCTTTACCAGGTATATACCCAATCCTCAAGTAGAGATATCTCGTGCCTTTCGATCTCTGGCTTTGTAATTTGTAATAAAGTATTGTACCTAACTGATGTTTTATTGCCCCCTTTTTTTCACTGGTGTACCCGCGCCCGTGGCTCCCGGCACAATTCAGCCACTATGTTCAGGGCAGGTTTCTCTGCGTACACCGACGTTGTCCTAGCCCTGACCATAAATAGTAAGGCTGTTAACAGCCTGCATTTGTGGGAGGGGTGTCTGGCTATTTATCCCCCTACCTGCCGCTCAGCCAGGCGCCCGAGCCTCACGCCCCTCCCTCCTGCCCTTTTTCTCAAGCTTCCATCAGGTATGCCCCCTTTTTTTCACTGGTATACCCGCGCCCGTCGTTCCGGCACAATTCAGCCACTATGTTCAGGGCAGGTTTCTCTGCGTACGCCGACGTTGTCCTAGCCCTGACCATAATTATCTTCTGACCATACATTGTGACATCATAACGGAATCTTGGATACTATCATCTGTTGACCATACAATGTGACATCATAATGGAAACCTAGATACTATTATCTGCTGAACATACATTGTGACATCATAATGGAATCTAGGAAACTATTATTTGATGACTATACAATGTGACATTATAAAGGAATCCTAGATACTATTATCTGTTGACCATACATTGTGACATCATTATGGAACCCTGGATACTATTTTCTGCTGACCATACATTGTGACATCATAATGGAATCTGAAATACCATGATCTGCTGACAATACATTGTGACATCATAATGGAAAACGGGATACTACCATCTGCTGACCATACATTGTGACATAATAATGGAATCCGGGATACTACCATCTGCTATCCATACATTGTGACATCATAATGGAATTTGGGATACTATCATCTGCTGACCATACATTGTGACATCATAATGGAATCCGGGATACTACCATCTGCTATCCATACATTGTGACATCATAATGGAATTTGGGATACTATCATCTGCTAACCATACATTGTGACATCATAATAAAATCCTGGTTACTATTATCTGCTGACCATACATTGTGACATAATAATGGAATCCTAAATACTATAATTTGCTGACAATAAATTGTGACATCATCATGCATTCCCGTATACTACCATCTGCTGACCATACATTGTGACATTATAATGGAATCCAGGAATCTATTATCTAAAGATTATACATTGTGACATCATAATGCATTTCCATATACTACCATCAGCTGACCATACATTGTGACATCAAAATGGTACCCGGCATACTACCATCTGCTAGCCATACATTGGACATCATAATAGAACCCTGGATACTATTTTCTGCTGAACATGTATTGTGAAATCATAATGGATTATGGGATACTACAATCTGCTGACCATACATTGTGACATAATAATAGAATCCTGAATACTATTATCTGCTGACCATACATTGTGACATCATAAAGGAATCCTGGATACTATTATCTGTTGACCATACATTGTGACGTCATAATGGAACCCGGGATACTATCATCTGCTGACCATACATTGTGACATCATATTGGAATCCTGGAAACTATTATCTATTGACAATACATTGTGACATCATAATGGAATCCGGGATATTATCATCTGCTGAACATACATTGAGACATCATAATGGAACCCGGAATACTACCATCTGCTGACCATACATTGTGACATAATATTGGAATCTGGGATACTACCATCTGCTGAACATACATTGTGACATCATAATGGAATCTGGGATACTACCATCTGCTGAACATACATTGTGACATCATAATGGAATCTGGGATAATATCATCTGCTGACCATACATTGTGACATCATAATGGAATCCTGGATACTATTATCTGTTGACAATATATTGTGCTATCATAATGCATTCCCGTATACTACCATCTACTGGCAATACAATGTGACATCATAACGGAACCTTGGATACTATTATCTGCTGACCATACATTGTGACATCATAATTGAATCCTGGATACAATTATCTGCTGACCTTACAATTAGGGATGAGCGAACTCGAACTGTATAGTTCGGGTTCGTACCGAATTTTGGGGTGTCCGTGACACGGACCCGAACCCGGACATTTTCGTAAAAGTCCGGGTTCGGGTTCGGTGTTCGTCGCTTTCTTCGCGCTTTTGTGACGCTTTCTTGGCGCTTTTTGAAAGGCTGCAAAGCAGCCAATCAACAAGCGTCATACTACTTGCCCCAAGAGGCCATCACAGCCATGCCTACTATTGGCATGGCTGTGATTGGCCAGAGCACCATGTGACCCAGCCTCTATTTAAGCTGGAGTCACATAGCGCCGCCCGTCACTCTGCTCTGATTAGCGTAGGGAGAGGTTGCGGCTGCGACAGTAGGGCGAGATTAGGCAGATTAACTCCTCCAAAGGACTTGATTAACTGATCGATCTGCAGCTGTGGATCATTGAGCTGCTGATCCTCAATTGCTCACTGTTTTTAGGCTGCACAGACCGTTTGTCAGTCTCATTTTTCTGGGGTGATCGGCGGCCATTTTGTGTCTTGTGGTGCGCCAGCACAAGCTGCGACCAAGTGCATTTAACCCTCAATGGTGTGGTTGTTTTTTGGCTAAAGCCTACATCAGGGTGAAGCTGTGACACCAAGTGCATTTAACCAGCAATAGTCTGTTCATTTTTTGGCCATATACAAAATCAGGGGCAAGCTGCGCCTGTCACCAAGTGCATTTAACCCTCAATGGTGTGGTTGTTTTTTGGCTAAAGCCTACATCAGGGTGAAGCTGTCACACCAAGTGCATTTAACCAGCAATAGTCTGTTCATTTTTTGGCCATATACAAAATCAGGGGCAAGCTGCGCCTGTCACCAAGTGCATTTAACCCTCAATGGTGTGGTTGTTTTTTGGCTAAAGCCTACATCAGGGTGAAGCTGTCACACCAAGTGCATTTAACCAGCAATAGTCTGTTCATTTTTTGGCCATATACAAAATCAGGGGCAAGCTGCGCCTGTCACCAAGTGCATTTAACCCTCAATGGTGTGGTTGTTTTTTGGCTAAAGCCTACATCAGGGTGAAGCTGTCACACCAAGTGCATTTAACCAGCAATAGTCTGTTCATTTTTTGGCCATATCCCAGTCTAATTCTGTCACTAAATCCATACCGGTCACCCAGCGCCTAAATACTAGGCCTCAAATTTATATCCAGCTAAATCTGTCCCTAGTGCTGTAGCTGGGCGAGTTATTTAGTGTCCGTTCAAGCACATTTCTTGTTCTGGGTTGAAATACAATTCCCAATTTAGCAATTTCATAATTTAGTGGTTCCTGCTATATCAGAGCTCTTTGAAATCTATCCCAAAAAGGGTATATAATATTGAAGGTGCACATAGGGTCATTCAGAGTAACTTCACACACACCCGCTACTGTGTATTTCCAAGTCTAATTCTGTCACTAAATCCATACCGGTGACCCAGCGCCTAAATACTAGGCCTCAAATTTAATTCCCTCTAAATCTCTCGTTACCCACCGCTGTACTGTTGTTGCTGGGCAAGATATTTAGTGTCCGTCAAAGCACATTTTTTGTTCTGGGTTGAAGTACAATTCCCAATTTAGCAATTTCATAATTTAGTGGTTTCTGCTATATCAGAGCTATTTGAAATCTATCCCAAAAAGGGTATATAATATTGAAGGTGCACATAGGGTCATTCAGAATAACTTCACACACACCCGCTACTGTGTATTTCCAAGTCTAATTCTGTCACTAAACCCATACCTGTCACCCAGCGCCTAAATACTAGGCCTCAAATTTAAATCCCTCTAAATCTCTCGTTACCGTTGTCCTGTTGTAGCTGGGAAAGTTATTTAGTGCCCGTCAAAGCACATTTTTTGTTCTGGGTTGAAGTACAATTCCCAATTTAGCAATTTCATAATTTAGTGGTTCCTGCTATATCAGAGCTATTTGAAATCTATCCCAAAAAGGGTATATAATATTGAAGGTGCACATAGGGTCATTCAGAATAACTTCACACACACCCGCTACTGTGTATTTCCAAGTCTAATTCTGTCACTAAATCCATACCGGTGACCCAGCGCCTAAATACTAGGCCTCAAATTTAATTCCCTCTAAATCTCTCGTTACCCACCGGTGTACTGTTGTTGCTGGGCAAGATATTTAGTGTCCGTCAAAGCACATTTTTTGTTCTGGGTTGAAGTACAATTCCCAATTTAGCAATTTCATAATTTAGTGGTTTCTGCTATATCAGAGCTATTTGAAATCTATCCCAAAAAGGGTATATAATATTGAAGGTGCACATAGGGTCATTCAGAATAACTTCACACACACCCGCTACTGTGTATTTCCAAGTCTAATTCTGTCACTAAACCCATACCTGTCACCCAGCGCCTAAATACTAGGCCTCAAATTTAAATCCCTCTAAATCTCTCGTTACCGTTGTCCTGTTGTAGCTGGGAAAGTTATTTAGTGCCCGTCAAAGCACATTTTTTGTTCTGGGTTGAAGTACAATTCCCAATTTAGCAATTTCATAATTTAGTGGTTCCTGCTATATCAGAGCTATTTGAAATCTATCCCAAAAAGGGTATATAATATTGAAGGTGCACATAGGGTCATTCAGAATAACTTCACACACACCCGCTACTGTGTATTTCCAAGTCTAATTCTGTCACTAAATCCATACCGGTGACCCAGCGCCTAAATACTAGGCCTCAAATTTAATTCCCTCTAAATCTCTCGTTACCCACCGCTGTACTGTTGTTGCTGGGCAAGATATTTAGTGTCCGTCAAAGCACATTTTTTGTTCTGGGTTGAAGTACAATTCCCAATTTAGCAATTTCATAATTTAGTGGTTTCTGCTATATCAGAGCTATTTGAAATCTATCCCTAAAAGGGTATATAATATTGAAGGTGCACATAGGGTCATTCAGAATAACTTCACACACACCCGCTACTGTGTATTTCCAAGTCTAATTCTGTCACTAAACCCATACCTGTCACCCAGCGCCTAAATACTAGGCCTCAAATTTAAATCCCTCTAAATCTCTCGTTACCGTTGTCCTGTTGTAGCTGGGAAAGTTATTTAGTGCCCGTCAAAGCACATTTTTTGTTCTGGGTTGAAGTACAATTCCCAATTTAGCAATTTCATAATTTAGTGGTTCCTGCTATATCAGAGCTATTTGAAATCTATCCCAAAAAGGGTATATAATATTGAAGGTGCACATAGGGTCATTCAGAATAACTTCACACACACCCGCTTCTGTGCATTTCCAAGTCTAATTCTGTCACTAAATCCATACCGGTGACCCAGCGCCTAAATACTAGGCCTCAAATTTAATTCCCTCTAAATCTCTCGTTACCCACCGCTGTACTGTTGTTGCTGGGCAAGATATTTAGTGTCCGTCAAAGCACATTTTTTGTTCTGGGTTGAAGTACAATTCCCAATTTAGCAATTTCATAATTTAGTGGTTTCTGCTATATCAGAGCTATTTGAAATCTATCCCTAAAAGGGTATATAATATTGAAGGTGCACATAGGGTCATTCAGAATAACTTCACACACACCCGCTACTGTGTATTTCCAAGTCTAATTCTGTCACTAAATCCATACCGGTGACCCAGCGCCTAAATACTAGGCCTCAAATTTAATTCCCTCTAAATCTCTCGTTACCCACCGTTGTACTGTTGTTGCTGGGCAAGATATTTAGTGTCCGTCAAAGCACATTTTTTGTTCTGGGTTGAAGTACAATTCCCAATTTAGCAATTTCATAATTTAGTGGTTTCTGCTATATCAGAGCTATTTGAAATCTATCCCTAAAAGGGTATATAATATTCAAGGTGCACATTGGGTCATTCAGAATAACTTCACACACACACGCTTCTGTGCATTTCCAAGTCTAATTCTGTCACTAAATCCATACCGGTCACCCAGCGCCTAAATACTAGGCCTCAAATTTATATCCCGCTGAATTTGAATACAATACATTGGGCCAAATAATATATTTGTTGTTGTGGTGAACCATAACAATGAGAAAAACATCTAGTAAGGGACGCGGACGTGGACATGGTCGTGGTGGTGTTAGTGGACCCTCTGGTGCTGGGAGAGGACGTGGCCGTTCTGCCACATCCACACGTCCTAGTGTACCAACTACTTCAGGTCCCAGTAGCCGCCAGAATTTACAGCGATATATGGTGGGGCCCAATGCCGTTCTAAGGATGGTAAGGCCTGAGCAGGTACAGGCATTAGTCAATTGGGTGGCCGACAGTGGATCCAGCACGTTCACATTATCTCCCACCCAGTCTTCTGCAGAAAGCGCACAGATGGCGCCTGAAAACCAACCCCATCAGTCTGTCACATCACCCCCATGCATACCAGGGAAACTGTCTCAGCCTCAAGTTATGCAGCAGTCTCTTATGCTGTTTGAAGACTCCGCTGGCAGGGTTTCCCAAGGGCATCCACCTAGCCCTTCCCCAGCGGTGAAAGACATAGAATGCACTGACGCACAACCACTTATGTTTCCTGATGATGAGGACATGGGAATACCACCTCAGCATGTCTCTGATGATGACGAAACACAGGTGCCAACTGCTGCGTCTTTCTGCAGTGTGCAGACTGAACAGGAGGTCAGGGATCAAGACTGGGTGGAAGACGATGCAGGGGACGATGAGGTCCTAGACCCCACATGGAATGAAGGTCGTGCCACTGACTTTCACAGTTCGGAGGAAGAGGCAGTGGTGAGACCGAGCCAACAGCGTAGCAAAAGAGGGAGCAGTGGGCAAAAGCAGAACACCCGCCGCCAAGAGACTCCGCCTGCTACTGACCGCCGCCATCTGGGACCGAGCACCCCAAAGGCAGCTTCAAGGAGTTCCCTGGCATGGCACTTCTTCAAACAATGTGCTGACGACAAGACCCGAGTGGTTTGCACGCTGTGCCATCAGAGCCTGAAGCGAGGCATTAACGTTCTGAACCTGAGCACAACCTGCATGACCAGGCACCTGCATGCAAAGCATGAACTGCAGTGGAGTAAACACCTTAAAACCAAGGAAGTCACTCAGGCTCCCCCTGCTACCTCTTCTGCTGCTGCCGCCTCGGCCTATTCTGCTGCTGCCGCCTCGGCCTCTTCCTCCGCCTCTGGAGGAACGTTGGCACCTGCCGCCCAGCAAACAGGGGATGTACCACCAACACCACCACCACCACCTCCGTCACCAAGCGTCTCAACCATGTCACACGCCAGCGTTCAGCTCTCCATCTCACAAACATTTGATAGAAAGCGTAAATTCCCACCTAGCCACCCTCGATCCCTGGCCCTGAATGCCAGCATTTCTAAACTACTGGCCTATGAAATGCTGTCATTTAGGCTGGTGGACACAGACAGCTTCAAACAGCTCATGTCGCTTGCTGTCCCACAGTATGTTGTTCCCAGCCGGCACTACTTCTCCAAGAGAGCCGTGCCTTCCCTGCACAACCAAGTATCCGATAAAATCAAGTGTGCACTGCGCAACGCCATCTGTAGCAAGGTCCACCTAACCACAGATACGTGGACCAGTAAGCACGGCCAGGGACGCTATATCTCCCTAACTGCACACTGGGTAAATGTAGTGGCAGCTGGGCCCCAGGCGGAGAGCTGTTTGGCGCACGTCCTTCCGCCGCCAAGGATCGCAGGGCAACATTCTTTGCCTCCTGTTGCCACCTCCTCCTTCTCGGCTTCCTCCTCCTCTTCTTCCACCTGCTCATCCAGTCAGCCACACACCTTCACCACCAACTTCAGCACAGCCCGGGGTAAACGTCAGCAGGCCATTCTGAAACTCATATGTTTGGGGGACAGGCCCCACACCGCACAGGAGTTGTGGCGGGGTATAGAACAACAGACCGACGAGTGGTTGCTGCCGGTGAGCCTCAAGCCCGGCCTGGTGGTGTGTGATAATGGGCGAAATCTCGTTGCAGCTCTGGGACTAGCCAATTTGACGCACATCCCTTGCTTGGCGCATGTGCTGAATTTGGTGGTGCAGAAGTTCATTCACAACTACCCCGACATGTCAGAGCTGCTGCATAAAGTGCGGGCCGTCTGTTCGCGCTTCCGGCGTTCACATCCTGCTGCTGCTCGCCTGTCTGCGCTACAGCGTAACTTCGGCCTTCCCGCTCACCGCCTCATATGCGACGTGCCCACCAGGTGGAACTCCACCTTGCACATGCTGGACAGACTGTGCGAGCAGCAGCAGGCCATAGTGGAGTTTCAGCTGCAGCACGCACGGGTCAGTCGCACTACAGAACAGCACCACTTCACCACCAATGACTGGGCCTCCATGCGAGACCTGTGTGCCCTGTTGCGCTGTTTCGAGTACTCCACCAACATGGCCAGTGGCGATGACACCGTTATCAGCGTTACAATACCACTTCTATGTCTCCTTGAGAAAACACTTAGGGCGATGATGGAACAGGAGGTGGCCCAGGAGGAGGAGGAGGAGGATGAGGAAGAGGGGTCATTTTTAGCACTTTCAGGCCAGTCTCTTCGAAGTGACTCAGAGGGAGGTTTTTGGCAACAGCAGAGGCCAGGTACAAATGTGGCCAGCCAGGGCCCACTACTGGAGGACGAGGAGGACGAGGATGAGGAGGAGGTGGAGGAGGATGAGGATGAAGCATGGTCACAGCGGGGTGGCACCCAACGCAGCTCGGGTCCATCACTGGTGCGTGGCTGGGGGGAAAGGCAGGACGATGACGATACGCCTCCCACAGAGGACAGCTTGTCCTTACCCCTGGGCAGCCTGGCACACATGAGCGACTACATGCTGCAGTGCCTGCGCAACGACAGCAGAGTTGCCCACATTTTAACCTGTGCGGACTACTGGGTTGCCACCCTGCTGGATCCACGCTACAAAGACAATGTGCCCACCTTACTTCCTGCACTGGAGCGTGATAGGAAGATGCGCGAGTACAAGCGCACGTTGGTAGACGCGCTACTGAGAGCATTCCCAAATGTCACAGGGGAACAAGTGGAAGCCCAAGGCCAAGGCAGAGGAGGAGCAAGAGGTCGCCAAGGCAGCTGTGTCACGGCCAGCTCCTCTGAGGGCAGGGTTAGCATGGCAGAGATGTGGAAAACTTTTGTCAACACGCCACAGCTAACTGCACCACCACCTGATACGCAACGTGTTAGCAGGAGGCAACATTTTACTAACATGGTGGAACAGTACGTGTGCACACCCCTCCACGTACTGACTGATGGTTCGGCCCCATTCAACTTCTGGGTCTCTAAATTGTCCACGTGGCCAGAGCTAGCCTTTTATGCCTTGGAGGTGCTGGCCTGCCCGGCAGCCAGCGTTTTGTCTGAACGTGTATTCAGCACGGCAGGGGGCGTCATTACAGACAAACGCAGCCGCCTGTCTACAGCCAATGTGGACAAGCTGACGTTCATAAAAATGAACCAGGCATGGATCCCACAGGACCTGTCCGTCCCTTGTCCAGATTAGACATTAACTACCTCCCCATAACCATATATTATTGGACTCCAGGGCACTTCCTCATTCAATCCTATTTTTATTTTCATTTTACCATTATATTGCGATGCTACCCAAAGTTGAATGAACCTCTCCTCTGCCTGTGTGCTAGGCCTAAATATATGCCAATGGACTGTTGCAGTGGTGGCTGACATGAAGCCTGATTCTCTGCTATGACATGCAGACTAATTCTCTGCTGACATGAAGCCAGATTGTCTGTTACGGGACCTCTCTCCTCTGCCTGGGTGCTGGGCCTAAATTTATGACAATGGACTGTTGCAGTGGTGGCTGACGTGAAGCCTGATTCTCTGCTATGACATGCAGACTGATTCTCTGCTGTCATGAAGCCAGATTGTCTGTTACGGGACCTTTCTCCTCTACCTGGGTTCTGGGCCTAAATTTATGAAAATTGACTCTTACAGTGGTGGGTGACGTGAAGCCTGATTCTCTGCTATGATATGAAGACTGATTCTCTGCTGACATGAAGCCAGATTGTCTGTTACGGGACCTTTCTCCTCTGCCTGGGTTCTGGGCCTAAATTTATGAAAATTGACTCTTACAGTGGTGGGTGACGTGAAGCCTGATTCTCTGCTATGATATGAAGACTGATTCTCTGCTGACATGAAGCCAGATTGTCTGTTACGGGACCTTTCTCCTCTGCCTGGGTTCTGGGCCTAAATTTATGAAAATTGACTCTTACAGTGGTGGGTGACGTGAAGCCTGATTCTCTGCTATGATATGAAGACTGATTCTCTGCTGACATGAAGCCAGATTGTCTGTTACGGGACCTTTCTCCTCTGCCTGGGTTCTGGGCCTAAATTTATGAAAATTGACTCTTACAGTGGTGGGTGACGTGAAGCCTGATTCTCTGCTATGATATGAAGACTGATTCTCTGCTGACATGAAGCCAGATTGTCTGTTACGGGACCTTTCTCCTCTGCCTGGGTTCTGGGCCTAAATTTATGAAAATTGACTCTTACAGTGGTGGGTGACGTGAAGCCTGATTCTCTGCTATGATATGAAGACTGATTCTCTGCTGACATGAAGCCAGATTGTCTGTTACGGGACCTTTCTCCTCTGCCTGGGTTCTGGGCCTAAATTTATGAAAATTGACTCTTACAGTGGTGGGTGACGTGAAGCCTGATTCTCTGCTATGATATGAAGACTGATTCTCTGCTGACATGAAGCCAGATTGTCTGTTACGGGACCTCTCTCCTCTGCCTGGGTGCTGGGCCTAAATATATGCCAATGGACTGTTGCAGTGGTGGCTGACGTGAAGCCTCATTCTCTGCTATGACATGCAGACTAATTCTCTGCTGACATGAAGACAGATTCTCTGTTACGGGACCTCTCTCCTCTGCCTGGGTGCCGGGGCCTAAATATCTGAGAATGGACTGTTCCAGTGGTGGCTGACGTGAAGCCTCATTCTCTGCTATGACATGCAGACTAATTCTCTGCTGACATGAAGACAGATTCTCTGTTACGGGACCTCCCTCCTCTGCCTGGGTGCTGGGCCTAAATATATGCCAATGGACTGTTGCAGTGGTGGCTGACGTGAAGCCTCATTCTCTGCTATGACATGCAGACTAATTCTCTGCTGACATGAAGACAGATTCTCTGTTACGGGACCTCCCTCCTCTGCCTGGGTGCTGGGCCTAAATATATGCCAATGGACTGTTGCAGTGGTGGCTGACGTGAAGCCTCATTCTCTGCTATGACATGCAGACTGATTCTCTGCTGACATGAAGCCAGATTCTCTGTTACGGGACCTCTCTCCTCTGCCTGTGTGTGTGCTGGGCCTAAATATATGCCAATGGACTGTTGCAGTGGTGGCTGACGTGAAGCCTCATTCTCTGCTATGACATGCAGACTGATTCTCTGCTGACATGAAGCCAGATTCTCTGTTACGGGACCTCTCTCCTCTGCCTGTGTGTGTGCTGGGCCTAAATATATGCCAATGGACTGTTGCAGTGGTGGCTGACGTGAAGCCTCATTCTCTGCTATGACATGCAGACTAATTCTCTGCTGACATGAAGACAGATTCTCTGTTACGGGACCTCCCTCCTCTGCCTGGGTGCTGGGCCTAAATATATGCCAATGGACTGTTGCAGTGGTGGCTGACGTGAAGCCTCATTCTCTGCTATGACATGCAGACTAATTCTCTGCTGACATGAAGACAGATTCTCTGTTACGGGACCTCTCTCCTCTGCCTGGGTGCCGGGGCCTAAATATCTGAGAATGGACTGTTCCAGTGGTGGGTGACGGGAAGCCAGATTCTCTGCTATGGAACCTCTCTCCAATTGATTTTGGTTAATTTTTATTTATTTAATTTTTATTTTAATTCATTTCCCTATCCACATTTGTTTGCAGGGGATTTACCTACATGTTGCTGCCTTTTGCAGCCCTCTAGCTCTTTCCTGGGCTGTTTTACAGCCTTTTTAGTGCCGAAAAGTTCGGGTCCCCATTGACTTCAATGGGGTTCGGGTTCGGGACGAAGTTCGGATCGGGTTCGGATCCCGAACCCGAACATTTCCGGGATGTTCGGCCGAACTTCTCGAACCCGAACATCCAGGTGTTCGCTCAACTCTACTTACAATGTGACATCATAATGGAAAACGTGATGCTATCAACTGCTGACCATACATTGTGACATCATAATGGAATCTGGGATACGATTATCTGCTGACTATACATTGTGACATCATAATGGAATCCGGGATACGATTATCTGCTGACCATACATTGTGACATAATAATGGAATCTGGGATACTACCATCTGCTGACCATACATTGTGACATCATAATGGAATCTGGGATACTACCATCTGCTGACCATACATTGTGACATCATAATGGATTCCGGGATAATATCATCTGCTGACCATACATTGTGACATCATAATGGAATACGGGATAATATCATCTGCGGACCATACATTGTGACATCATAATTGAATCCTGGATACTATTATCTGTTGACAGGATATTGTGCTATTATAATGCATTCCCGTATACTACCATCTACTTACAATACATTGTGAAGTCATAATAGAACCTTCGATACTATTATCTGCTGATCATACATTGTAACATCATAATGGGATCCTAAATACCATTATCTGCTGACATTACATTGTGACATTATAATGCATTCCCTTATACTACCATCTGCTGACCATACATTGTGACATCATAATGGAAAACGGGATACTATCATCTGCTGACCATACATTGTGACATAATAATGGTATCCTAAATACTATTATCTGCTGGCAATACATTGTGACATCATAATGCTTTCCCGTATACTATCATCTGCTGACCATACATTGTGACATCATAATTGAATCCGGAATACTACCATCTGCTGACCATACATTGTGACATCATAATGGATCCCTGGATACGATTATCTGCTGACCATACATTGTGATATCATAAAGAATCCAGGAAACTATTATCTGATGAACATACATTTTGACATCATAATGGAATCCTGAATACTATTATCTGCTGACAATATATTGTGCTATCTTAATGCATTCCCGTATACTAACATCTACTGACAATACATTGTGACATGATAATGGAATATTGGATACTATCATCTGCTGACCGTACATTGTGACATGATATTGGAATCCTGGATACTATTATCTGTTGACCATACATTGTCACGGATGTTGTTGCAGAAAGCTGGAACTTATAAGTAAACATCCGACTTGCTTGATCCCAAACTAAGGAGCATATGGGTGAGCCCTATAAAACCCCTAGAGCTCTCCCTGACTGCTATGCCCATGCAAAGGTCTTTATGGTAGACAATTGTATGTCCACGTACCTCATACTATGTGACACCTGAAAACCCTCTAATAGTGAGGGGACACGACCACCGGCTCCCTGCACTTAATACGGACGGAGTCAGGGTCACCTAGAATCAATCCAGCAAGGAAACACAAATAAAGGAAACAGACTTATCTGAGGAAGCAGCGTCCAGCAGTGAACACAATCCAGGAAGAAGTATAAACCGCAAAGTGAGTCAGTATGGGAGAGAATATAAAGGGAGACAATTAGTGTAAATAGTTGATAGCTGGGAGAAGGAAAGGAGGTGACAAAGTGATACCAAAACAAAGAACTTCATGCAGGTAGAGAAGAACATCTAACAGACCTTCTCACATAAGTGGAGACCTATGGAAAGCCCTGATAAGACGAGTGGCCTTAATGTCCGCCACTGGGACCCACATCCTCTCCTCAGGACTATAACCCTCCCAATGAACGAGCTACTGGAGAGAACCACGGATAATGCGAGAATCCACAATCCTAGAGACCTGGAATTCAAGATTACCATTAACAACAATCGGGGGAGGAGGCAAAAAGAGGAGGGTACAGTGGGTTGGACATAAGGTTTTAATAGGGACCTGTGAAAAACATTATGGATCTTCCAAGTCTGAGGAAGATCAAGACGGAAGGCAACGGGATTGATGACGGACAAGATCTTGTAAGGCCCAATAAACTTAGGACCCAACTTCCAGGAGGGAACCTTCAGTTTGATATTCTTTGTAGACAACCACACCAAATCACCCACATTCAGGTCCAGACCAGGCACACGTCTCTTATCTGCCACACGCTTATATATCTCACTCATCCTCTTCAGATTACCCTGAATCTTTTGCCAAATAAATGACAAAGACGAGGAAAATCTCTCCTCATCAGGTAAACCAGAAGACCCCTCTCCAGAGAATGACCAAAACTGCGGATGAAACCCATATGCACCAAAAAATGGTGACTTATCAGAGGACTCCTGACGACAGTTATTTAAAGCAAACTCAGCAAGGGACAAAAAAGAACACCAATCCTCCTGATTCTCCGACACAAAACAGCGCAGATATATCTCCAGATTCTGATTGAAGCATTTGGTCTGACCATTCGACTGCGAGTGAAAAGCAGAAGAGAACGACAACCGGACCCCCAAGCGAGAACAGAAGGCCTTCCAGAATCTAGAAACAAATTGCGTGCCCCTATCAGAGACGATGTCTGAAGGAATGCCATGCAATTTAACAATGTGATGAACAAATGCCTGCGCCAGTGTCTTAGCATTGGATAACTAAGAAAAGGGAATGAAATGCGCCATTTTGCTAAAACGGTCCACTACTACCAGAATCACAGTCTTCCCCGAGGAATGAGGCAGGTCCGTAATGAAGTCCATGGACAGATGCATCCAAGGACAGTAAGGAATGGGTAACGGGAGGAGAGAACCCGATGGCTGTGAATGAGGGACCTTGGCACGAGCGCAGGTCTCGCAGGCTGCCACAAAAGCCTCACCCGTCTTATGAAGAGCCGGCCACCAGAATCTCCGAGCAATGAGATCCACTGTGGCTCTGCTCTCCGGGTGCCCAGCAAGGACAGTATCGTGGTGCTCCTTAAAAACCTTGTGTTGTAAAGCGAGAGGCACAAACAACCTCCCAGGGGGACAAAGATCAGGAGCCTCTGCCTGGGCTGCCTGAACCTCTGCCTCCAAATCAGGATAAAGAGCAGAGACGACCACCCCTTCAGCCAAAATGGGACCCGGGTCTTTAAAGTTCCCCCCTCCCGGAAAACAACAAAATTAAACCTATTAAAGAACAAAGACCATCTGGCCTGTCTCGGGTTCAGACGTATGGCCAATTCCAAGTAGGCCAGATTCTTATGGTCTGTAAACACGGTAATAGGGTTTCTAGCTCCCTCTAACCAATGGCGCCATTCCTCAAAAGCTAATTTTATGGCCAACAGCTCCCTATCTCCCACATCGTAATTTCTCTCTGCAGAGGAGAGTTTCCTTGAGTAAAAGGCACACGGTCGCCATTTGGCAGGAGAGGGACCCTGTGATAAGACTGCCCCCACACCCACCTCAGAAGCGTCCACCTCAACAATAAAAGGTAGAGAGACATCAGGTTGTACTAAAATGGGAGCGGAAGCAAAACTCTCTTTGATACTAGAAAAGGCTTTAAGCGCATCTACCGACCACGAAGAAAAATCTACCACCTTTTTAGTCATATCAGTGAGTGGCTTAACAACAGAGGAATAATTCAAAATGAACTTTCTGTAATAATTGGCAAAACCCCAAAACCGCATCAACGCCTTCTGATTCTCAGGAAGCTCCCAATCAAGCACAGCGCGGACCTTCTCAGGGTCCATGCGAAAACCAGAAGCGGAGAGAAAAAAACAAGAAATTGAATCTCCGGAACCGCAAACACACATTTTTCCAGTTTAGCGTACAATTTATTATCCCGCAGAATCAGCAAGACCTGATGTAGGTGGTCTCGATGAGTCCTGAAATCAGGAGAAAAAATCTAAATGTCATCCAGATACACCAGTACAAATTTCCCCATTAAATGATGAAAAATGCTGTTCACAAAATGTTGGAAGAAGGCTGGAGCATTCATCTAACCAAAAGGCATAACCAAATTCTCGAAATGACCCTCAGGGGTATTGAAGGCCGTCTTCCATTAGTTCCCTTCCCTGACCCTGACTAGGTTGTATGCCCCTCTTAAATCCAACTTAGAAAAAACCTTAGCCCCAACAATCTAGTTAAACAGGTCCGAGATGAGAGGAAGCGGATATGGGTCATGAATCGTGATACGGTTCAGCTCCCGGAAATCCAGACAAGGTCTTAAAGAACCATCTTTTTTCTTAACAAAAAAAAAAACAGCGGCAACAGGTGACTTCGAGGGTCGGATGTGTCCCTTTCTCAGGCTCTCAGAGATATAAGTACGCAAAGCGACTGTTTCAGGTTGGGAGAGATTGTATAAACGTGATTTTGGCAGTTTGGCGCCTGGGAAGAGATTAATAGGGAAGTCGTACTCCCGGTGCGGGGGCACCTCCTGGACATCACTCTCGGAAAACACATCCGAAAATTCAGAGAGAAAGATGGCAAAGTCTTGGTAGAAACCTCAGAGACGCCGTGAGGCAATTCTCTCTGCAAAACTCACTCCAACCATTTATTTGCCTTGCTTGCCAATCAATGGTGGGGTTATGTTTAGTGAGCCTGGGTAGCCCCAACACTAGAGGAGTAGGTAATCTGCTTAAGACGAAACATGACATATCCTCAACATGAGCGTCACCCACAGTCAAACGGATATTGTGAACTATGCCCTTTAACGATCTTTGAGAAAGTGGAGCGGAATCGATAACAAAAACAGGTATATCCTTTTCCAAAGTGCATACCTGGAAACCATGCGTTATTGCAAATTGATTATCAATGAAATTGACAGCTGCTCCACTATCTACAAAAATCTCACAAACAATGTTCTTGCTGTCTAGCGCCACCCTGGCAGGTAGGAGAAAACGGGAACTACAAGTAAATGGCAAATCTTGAATTTCCGCGTCAACCTTGCCAATACTAGCAAATGGAAAGTTTTTAGAGGGTTTTTTCCTTTTATTACCCTCAGAAAAATCCATGAATCTCCTAAAGGGGCAAACATTTGCCAAATGATTTATACCCCCATGACAGAAACATACCCTCCTCTGAGAGTTGAATCCTCTACTATCAGAGGCAAGCAAACCCAGCTGCATGGCCTCCTCCTCAGAGGGGATTGAGACCGACTAAGACCCCTGCGCACTGAATGAGACAGCCCCACTGTCCTTGGACTAAATATGACAGGAAGGAGTAGTCTCCTCTCTCTAAGACGCCTGTCAATATGAACAGCTAGAGACATGGCAGATTCTAGCGAGGCTGGTCTCTCATAAAAAGGCAAATGCATCTTTTAATCTTTCCGAAAGACCATGGCAAAATTGACTTCGGAGTGCAGCATCATTCCAACCAGTATCAGCTGCCCACCTCTGAAATTCTGAACAATATATCTCTGCGGACTGTTTACCCTGGCATAAAAGATGCAGTTTAGATTCAGCCAGAGCAATACGATCCGGGTCATCATATATCTGCCCCAGGGCTACAAAAAATTAATCCATCGATCGGAGGGGACGTGCCCCGACCAGAAGCGAAAAGGCCCAAGACTGAGCGTTATCCCTAAGCAGCGACATGATAATCCCCACCCTCTGCTCCTCATCACCAGAGGAATGGGGAAGTAGGCAAAAATAGAGTTTGCAAGCCTCTCTAAAGCGAACAAAATTCTTACTACCCCCGAAGAACGTATCCGGAAGCGAGATCTTAGGCTCGAAACAAACTCCATGAACACCAGCAGGACTTGTCACCTGAAACTGAGACACAGTTTTTCGGAGATCTGCTACCTCCAGCGAAAGACCCTGCATGCGGTCAATCAAGGCTGAAACCGGATCCATGCTTAAGACGGTTATGGCGGTTTATAATGTCACGGATGGTGTTGCAGAAAGCTGGAACTTATAAATAAACATCCGATTGGCTTGATCCCAAACTAAGGAGCATATGGGTGAGCCCTATAAAACCCCTAGAGCTCTCCCTGACTGCTAGGCCCATGCAAAGGTCTTTATGGTAGACGATTGCATGTCCACGTACCTCATACTATGTGACCCCTGAAAACCCTCTAATAGTGAGGGGACACGACCACCGGCTCCCTGCACTTAACCACTTCAGCCCCGCTAGCTGAAACCCCCTTCATGACCAGAGCACTTTTTACACTTCGGCACTACACTACTTTCACCGTTTATCTCTCGGCCATGCAACTTACCACCCAAATGAATTTTACCTCCTTTTCTTCTCACTAATAGAGCTTTCATTTGGTGGTATTTTATTGCTGCTGACATTTTTACTATTTTTGTTATTAATCAAAATGTAACGATTTTTTTTGCAAAAAAATGACATTTTTCACTTTCAGCTGTAAAATTTTGCAAAAAAAACGACATTCATATATAAATTTTTCGCCAAATTTATTGTTCTACATGTCCTTGATAAAAAAAAAAATGTTTGGGCAAAAAAAAAAATGGTTTGGGTAAAAGTTATAGCGTTTACACACTATGGTACAAAAATGTGAATTTCCGCTTTTTGAAACGCCTCTGATTTTCTGAGCACCTGTCATGATTCCTGAGGATCTACAATGCCCAAACAGTAGAAAAACCCCACAAATGACCCCATTTCGGAAAGTAGACACCCTAAGGTATTTGCTGATGGACATAGTGAGTTCATAGAACTTTTTATTTTTTGTCACAAGTTAGCGGAAAATGATGATGATTTTTTCTTTTTTTTTTTTTCTTACAAAGTTCCATATTCCACTAACTTGCGACAAAAAATAAAAAATTCTAGGAACTCGCCGTGCCCCTCACAGAATACCTTGGGGTGTCTTCTTTCCAAAATGGGGTCAGTTGTGGCGTAGTTATACTGCCCTGGCAATTTAGGGGCCCTAATGTGTGAGAAGAACTTTGCAATCAAAATGTGTAAAAAATGACCGGTGAAATCCGAAAGGTGCACTTTGGAATATGTGCCCCTTTGCCCACCTTGGCAGCAAAAAAGTGTCACACATCTGGTATCGCCGTACTCAGGAGAAGTTGGGGAATGTGTTTTGGGGTGTCATTTTACATATACCCATGCTGGGTGAGAGAAATATCTTGGCAAAAGACAACTTTGCCCATTTTTTTATACAAAGTTGGCATTTGACCAAGATATTTTTCTCACCCAGCATGGGTATATGTAAAATGACACCCCAAAACACATTCCCCAACTTCTCCTGAGTACGGCGATACCAGATGTGTGACACTTTTTTGCAGCCAAGGTGGGCAAAGGGGCACATATTCCAAAGTGCACCTTTCGGATTTTGCAGGCCATTTTTTACACATTTTGATTGCAAGGTACTTCTCACACATTTGGGCCCCTAAATTGCCAGGGCAGTATAACTACGCCACAAGTGACCCCATTTTGGAAAGAAGACACCCCAAGGTATTCCGTGAGGGGCACTGCGAGTTCTTAGAATTTTTTTTTTTTTTGTCACAAGTTAGCGGAAAATGATGATTTTTTTTTTCTCTTTTTTCCTTACAAAGTCTCATATTCCACTAACTTGCGACAAAAAATAAAAAATTCTAGGAACTCGCCATGCCCCTCACGGAATACCTTGGGGTGTCTTCTTTCCAAAATGGGGTCACTTGTGGCGTAGTTATACTGCCCTGGCAATTTAGGGGCCCATATGTGTGAGAAGTACTTTGCAATCAAAATCTGTAAAAAATGACCGGTGAAATCCGAAAGGTGCACTTTGGAATATGTGCCCCTTTGCCTACCTTGGCATCAAAAAAGTGTCACACATCTGGTATCGCCGTACTCAGGAGAAGTTGAGGAATGTGTTTTGGGGTGTCATTTTACATATACCCATGCTGGGTGAGAGAAATATCTTGGCAAAAGACAACTTTTCCCATTTTTTTATACAAAGTTGGCATTTGACCAAGATATTTTTCTCACCCAGCATGGGTATATGTAAAATGACACCCCAAAACACATTCCCCAACTTCTCCTGAGTACGGCGATACCAGATGTGTGACACTTTTTTGCAGCCAAGGTGGGCAAAGGGGCACATATTCCAAAGTGCACCTTTCGGATTTCGCAGGCCATTTTTTACACATTTTGATTGCAAGGTACTTCTTACACATTTGGGCCCCTAAATTGCCAGGGCAGTATAACTACACCACAAGTGACCCCATTTTGGAAAGAAGACACCCCAAGGTATTCCATGAGGGGCACGGCGAGTTCCTAGAATTTTTTATTTTTTGTCGCAAGTTAGTGGCATATGAGACTTTGTAAGGAAAAAAGAAAAAAAAAGAAAAATCATCATTTTCCGCTAACTTGTGACAAAAAATAAAAAATTCTAGGAACTCGCCATGCCCCTCACGGAATACCTTGGGGTGTCTTCTTTCCAAAATGGGGTCACTTGTGGCGTAGTTATACTTCCCTGGCAATTTAGGGGCCCAAATGTGTAAGAAGTACTTTGCAATCAAAATCTGTAAAAAATAGCCTGTGAAATCCGAAAGGTGCTCTTTGGAATATGTGCCCCTTTGCCCACCTTGGCTGCAAAAAAGTGTCACACATCTGGTATCGCCGTACTCAGGAGAAGTTGGGGAATGTGTTTTTGGGTGTCATTTTACATATACCCATGCTGGGTGAGATAAATATCTTGGTCAAATGCCAACTTTGTATAAAACAATTGGAAAAGTTGTCATTTGCCAAGATATTTCTCTCACCCAGCATGGGTATATGTAAAATGACACCCCAAAACACATTCCCCAACTTCTCCTGAGTATGGCGATACCAGATGTGTGACACTTTTTTGCAGCCTAGATGCGCAAAGGTGCCCAAATTCCTTTTAGGAGGGCATTTTTAGACATTTGGATCCCAGACTTCTTCTCACACTTTCGGGCCCCTAAAAAGCCAGGGCAGTATAAATACCCCACATGTGACCCCACTTTGGAAAGAAGACACCCCAAGGTATTCAATGAGGGGCCTGGCGAGTTCATAGAATTTTTTTTTTTTTGCATAAGTTAGCGGAAATTGATTTTTTTTGTTTTTTTTCTCACAAAGTCTCACTTTCCGCTAACTTAGGACAAAAATTTAAATCTTTCATGGACTCAATATGCCCCTCACGGAATACCTTGGGGTGTCTTCTTTCCGAAATGGGGTCACATGTGGGGTATTTATACTGCCCTGGCTTTTTAGGGGCCCTAAAGCGTGAGAAGAAGTCTGGAATATAAATGTCTAAAAATGTTTACGCATTTGGATTCCGTGAGGGGTATGGTGAGTTCATGTGAGATTTTATTTTTTGACACAAGTTAGTGGAATATGAGACTTTGTAAGAAAAAACAAAAACAAACAAAAAATTTCCGCTAACTTGGGCCAAAAAAATGTCTGAATGGAGCCTTACAGGGGGAGTGATCAATGACAGGGGGGTGATCAATGACAGGGGGGTGATCACCCATATAGACTCCCTGATCACCCCCCTGTCACTGATCACCCCCCTGGTAAGGCTCCATTCAGACGTCCGTATGATTTTTACGGATCCATGGATACATGGATCGGATCCGCAAAACACATGCGGACGTCTGAATGGAGCCTTACAGGGGGGGGTGATCAATGACAGAGGGGTGATCACCCATATAGACTCCCTGATCACCCCCCTGTAAGGCTCCATTCAGACGTCCGTATGATTTTTTACGGATCCACAGATACATTGATCGGATCCGCAAAACACATGCGGACGTTTGAATGGAGCCTTACAGGGGGGGGGGTGATCAATGACAGAGGGGTGATCACCCATATAGACTCCCTGATCACCCCCCTGTAAGGCTCCATTCAGACGTCCGTATGATTTTTTACGGATCCACGGATACATGGATCGGATCCGCAAAACACATGCGGACGTCTGAATGGAGCCTTACAGGGGGGGTGATCAATGACAGAGGGGTGATCACCCATATAGACTCCCTGATCACCCCCCTGTAAGGCTCTATTCAGACGTCCGTATGATTTTTTACGGATCCACGGATACATGGATCGGATCCGCAAAACACATGCGGACATCTGAATGGAGCCTTACAGGGGGGTGATCAATGACAGGGGGGTGATCAGGGAGTCTATATGGGGTGATCAACCCCCTGTCATTGATCACCCCCCTGTAAGGCTCCATTCAGACGTCCGCATGTGTTTTGCGGATCCGATCCATGTATCAGTGGATCCGTAAAAATCATGCGGACGTCTGAATGGAGCCTTACAGGGGGGTGATCAATGACAGAGGGGTGATCAATGCAGGGGGTGATCAGGGAATCTATATGGGTGATCACCCGCCTGTCATTGATTACCCCCCTGTAAGGCTCCATTCAGACGTCCGTATGTGTTTTGCGGATCCGATCCATGTATCAGTGGATCCGTAAAAATCATGCGGATGTCTGAATGGAGCCTTACAGGGGGGTGATCAATGACAGAGGGGTGATCAATGACAGGGAAGTGATCAGGAAGTCTATATGCGTGATCACCCACTTGTCATTGATCACCCCCTGTAAGGCTCCATTCAGACGTCCGTATGCGTTTTGCGGATCCGATCCATGTATCCGTGGATCCGTAAAAATCATACGGACGTCTGAATGGAGCCTTACAGGGGGGTGATCAATGACAGAGGGGTGATCAATGACAGGGAAGTGATCAGGAAGTCTATATGCGTGATCACCCACTTGTCATTGATCACCCCCCTGTAAGGCTCCATTCAGACGTCCGTATGCGTTTTGCGGATCCGATCCATGTATCAGTGGATCCGTAAAAATCATGCGGATGTCTGAATGGAGCCTTACAGGGGGGTGATCAATGACAGAGGGGTGATCAATGACAGGGAAGTGATCAGGAAGTCTATATGCGTGATCACCCCCTTGTCATTGATCACCCCCCTGTAAGGCTCCATTCAGAGGTCCGCATGTGTTTTGCGGATCCGATCCATGTATCAGTGGATCCGTAAAAATCATGCGGATGTCTGAATGGAGCCTTACAGGGGGGTGATCAATGACAGAGGGGTGATCAATGACAGGGAAGTGATCAGGAAGTCTATATGCGTGATCACCCACTTGTCATTGATCACCCCCCTATAAGGCTCCATTCAGACGTCCGTATGCGTTTTGCGGATCCGATCCATGTATCCGTGGATCCGTAAAAAATCATACGGACGTCTGAACGGAGCCTGACAGGGGGGTGATCAATGACAGGGGGGTGATCAGGGAGTTTATATGGGGTGATCATGGGTGATCAGGGGTTTATAAGGGGTTAATAAGTGACCGGGGGGGGGGGTGTAGTGTAGTGTGGTGTTTGGTGCGACTGTACTGAGCTACCTGAATCCTCTGGTGGTCGATCCTAACAAAAGGGACCACCAGAGGACCAGGTAGCAGGTATATTAGACGCTGTTATCAAAACAGCGTCTAATATACCTGTTAGGGGTTAAAAAAATCAGATCTCCAGCCTGCCAGCGAACGATCGCCGCTGGCAGGCTGGAGATCCACTCGCTTACCTTCCGTTCCTGTGAGCGCGCGCCTGTCTCGCGAGATGACGCATATATGCGTGACTGTGCGCAGGGCTGCCGCCTCCGGAACGCACATCTGCGTTAGGCGGTCCGGAGGTGGTTAATATGAACGGAGTCAGGGTCACCTAGAATCAAGCCAGCAAGGAAACACAAATAAAGGAAACAGACTTATCTGAGGAAGCAGCCCCCAGCAATGAACACAATCCAGGAAGAAGTATAAACCGCAAAGTGAGGCAGTATGGGACGGAATATAAAGGGAGACAATTAGTGTAAATAGGTGACAGCTGGGAGAAGGAAAGGAGATGACAAAGTGAAACCAAAACAAAGAACTTCATGCAGGTAGAAAAGAACATCTACCAGACCTTCTCACAGAAGTGGCGGTGACATACATTGTGACATCATAATGGAATCCGTGATACTACCTTCTGCTGACCATACATTGTGACATCATAATGAAACCCTGGATAGTATTATCTGCTGACCATACATTGTGACATCATGATGAAACCGTGGATACTATTATCTGCTGACCATAAATTGTGACATCATAATAAAATCCAGGAAACTACAATCTGCTGACCATACATTGTGATATAATAATGGAATCCTAAATACTATTATTTCCTGACAATACATTGTGACATCATAATTAGAGTTGAGCGAACACCTGGATGTTCGGGTTCGAGAAGTTCGGCCGAACTTCCCGAAAATGTTCGGGTTCGGGATCCGAACCCGATCCGAACTTCGTCCCGAACCCGAACCCCATTGAAGTCAATGGGGACCCGAACTTTTCGGCACTAAAAAGGCTGTAAAACAGCCCAGGAAAGGGCTAGAGGGCTGCAAAAGGCAGCAACATGTAGGTAAATCCCCTGCAAACAAATGTGGATAGGGAAATTAATTAAAATAAAAATTAAATAAATAAAAATTAACCAAAATCAATTGGAGAGAGGTCCCGTAGCAGAGAATCTGGCTTCCCGTCACCCACCACTGGAACAGTCCATTCTCAGATATTTATGCCCCGGAACCCAGGCAGAGGAGAGAGGTCCCGTAACAGAGAATCTGGCTTCATGTTAGCAGAGAATCAGTCTGCATGTCATAGCAGAGAATCAGGCTTCACGTCACCCAACATTGGAACAGTCCATTGGCATATATTTAGGCCCCGGCACCCAGACAGAGGAGAGGTTCATTCAACTTTGGGTAGCCTCGCAATATAATGGTAAAATGAAAATAAAAATAGGATTGAATGAGGAAGTGCCCTGGAGTACAATAATATATGGTTAAGGGGAGGTAGTTAATGTCTAATCTGGACAAGGGACGGACAGATACTGTGGGATCCATGCCTGGTTCATTTTTATGAACGTCAGCTTGTCCACATTGGCTGTAGACAGGCGGCTGCGTTTGTCTGTAATGACGCCCCCTGCCGTGCTGAATACACGTTCAGACAAAACGCTGGCCGCCGGGCAGGCCAGCACCTCCAAGGCATAAAAGGCTAGCTCTGGCCACGTGGACAATTTAGAGACCCAGAAGTTGAATGGGGCCGAACCATCAGTCAGTACGTGGAGGGGTGTGCACACGTACTGTTCCACCATGTTAGTGAAATGTTGCCTCCTGCTAACACGTTGCGTATCAGGTGGTGGTGCAGTTAGCTGTGGCGTGTTGACAAAAGTTTTCCACATCTCTGCCATGCTAACCCTGCCCTCAGAGGAGCTGGCCGTGACACAGCTGCCTTGGCGACCTCTTGCTCCTCCTCTGCCTTGGCCTTGGGCTTCCACTTGTTCCCCTGTGACATTTGGGAATGCTCTCAGTAGCGCGTCTACCAACGTGCGCTTGTACTCGCGCATCTTCCTATCACGCTCCAGTGCAGGAAGTAAGGTTGGCACATTGTCTTTGTAGCGTGGATCCAGCAGGGTGGCAACCCAGTAGTCCGCACAGGTTAAAATGTGGGCAACTCTGCTGTCGTTGCGCAGGCACTGCAGCATGTAGTCGCTCATGTGTGCCAGGCTGCCCAGGGGTAAGGACAAGCTGTCCTCTGTGGGAGGCGTATCGTCATTGTCCTGCCTTTCCCCCCAGCCACGCACCAGTGATGGACCCGAGCTGCGTTGGGTGCCACCCCGCTGTGACCATGCTTCATCCTCATCCTCGTCCTCCTCGTCCTCCAGTAGTGGGCCCTGGCTGGCCACATTTGTACCTGGCCTCTGCTGTTGCAAAAAACCTCCCTCTGAGTCACTTCGAAGAGACTGGCCTGAAAGTGCTAAAAATGACCCCTCTTCCTCCTCCTCCTCCTCCTCCTCCTAGGCCACCTCCTCTTGCATCATCGCCCTAAGTGTTTTCTCAAGGAGACATAGAAGTGGTATTGTAACGCTGATAACGGAGTCATCGCCACTGGCCATGTTGGTGGAGTACTCGAAACAGCGCAACAGGGCACACAGGTCTCGCATGGAGGCCCAGTCATTGGTGGTGAAGTAATGCTGTTCTGTAGTGCGACTGACCCGTGCGTGCTGCAGCTGAAACTCCACTATGGCCTGCTGCTGCTCGCACAGTCTGTCCAGCATGTGCAAGGTGGAGTTCCACCTGGTGGGCACGTCGCATATGAGGCGGTGAGCGGGAAGGCCGAAGTTACGCTGTAGCGCAGACAGGCGAGCAGCAGCAGGATGTGAACGCCGGAAGCGCGAACAGACGGCCCACACTTTATTCAGCAGCTCTGACATGTCGGGGTAGTTGTGAATGAACTTCTGCACCACCAAATTCAGCACATGCGCCAAGCAAGGGATGTGCGTCAAATTGGCTAGTCCCAGAGCTGCAACGAGATTTCGCCCATTATCACACACCACCAGGCCGGGCTTGAGGCTCACCGGCAGCAACCACTCGTCAGTCTGTTGTTCTATACCACGCCACAACTCCTGTGCGGTGTGGGGCCTGTCCCCCAAACATATGAGTTTCAGAATGGCCTGCTGACGTTTACCCCGGGCTGTGCTGAAGTTGGTGGTGAAGGTGTGTGGCTGACTGGATGAGCAAATGGAAGAAGAGGAGGAGGAAGCCGAGAAGGAGGAGGTGGCAACAGGAGGCAAAGAATGTTGCCCTGCGATCCTTGGCGGCGGAAGGACGTGCGCTAAACAGCTCTCCGCCTGGGGCCCAGCTGCCACTACATTTACCCAGTGTGCAGTTAGGGAGATATAGCGTCCCTGGCCGTGCTTACTGGTCCACGTATCTGTGGTTAGGTGGACCTTGCTACAGATGGCGTTGCGCAGTGCACACTTGATTTTATCGGATACTTGGTTGTGCAGGGAAGGCACGGCTCTCTTGGAGAAGTAGTGGCGGCTGGGAACAACATACTGTGGGACAGCAAGCGACATGAGCTGTTTGAAGCTGTCTGTGTCCACCAGCCTAAATGACAGCATTTCATAGGCCAGTAGTTTAGAAATGCTGGCATTCAGGGCCAGGGATCGAGGGTGGCTAGGTGGGAATTTACGCTTTCTCTCAAATGTTTGTGAGATGGAGAGCTGAACGCTGCCTTGTGACATGGTTGAGACGCTTGGTGACGGAGGTGGTGGTGGTGGTGTTGGTGGTACATCCCCTGTTTGCTGGGCGGCAGGTGCCAACGTTCCTCCAGAGGCAGAGGAAGAGGCCGAGGCGGCAGCAGCAGAAGAGGTAGCAGGGGGAGCCTGAGTGACTTCCTTGGTTTTAAGGTGTTTACTCCACTGCAGTTCATGCTTTGCATGCAGGTGCCTGGTCATGCAGGTTGTGCTCAGGTTCAGAACGTTAATGCCTCGCTTCAGGCTCTGATGGCACAGCGTGCAAACCACTCGGGTCTTGTCGTCAGCACATTGTTTGAAGAAGTGCCATGCCAGGGAACTCCTTGAAGCTGCCTTTGGGGTGCTCGGTCCCAGATGGCGGCGGTCAGTAGCAGGCGGAGTCTCTTGGCGGCAGGTGTTCTGCTTTTGCCCACTGCTCCCTCTTTTGCTACGCTGTTGGCTCGGTCTCACCACTGCCTCTTCCTCCGAACTGTGAAAGTCAGTGGCACGACCTTCATTCCATGTGGGGTCTAGGACCTCATCGTCCCCTGCATCGTCTTCCACCCAGTCTTGATCCCTGACCTCCTGTTCAGTCTGCACACTGCAGAAAGACGCAGCAGTTGGCACCTGTGTTTCGTCATCATCAGAGACATGCTGAGGTGGTATTCCCATGTCCTCATCATCAGGTAACATAAGTGGTTGTGCGTCAGTGCATTCTATGTCTTTCACTGCTGGGGAAGGGCTAGGTGGATGCCCTTGGGAAACCCTGCCAGCGGAGTCTTCAAACAGCATAAGAGACTGCTGCATAACTTGAGGCTCAGACAGTTTCCCTGATATGCATGGGGGTGATGTGACAGACTGATGGGGTTGGTTTTCAGGCGCCATCTGTGCGCTTTCTGCAGAAGACTGGGTGGGAGATAATGTGAACGTGCTGGATCCACTGTCGGCCACCCAATTGACTAATGCCTGTACCTGCTCAGGCCTTACCATCCTTAGAACGGCATTGGGCCCCACCATATATCGCTGTAAATTCTGGCAGCTACTGGGACCTGAGGTAGTTGGTACACTAGGACGTGTGGATGTGGCAGAACGGCCACGTCCTCTCCCAGCACCAGAGGGTCCACTAACACCACCACGACCATGTCCACGTCCGCGTCCCTTACTAGATGTTTTCCTCATTGTTATGGTTCACCACAACAACAAAAATATTATTTGGCCCAATGTATTGTATTCAAATTCAGCGGGATATAAATTTGAGGCCTAGTATTTAGGCGCTGGGTGACCGGTATGGATTTAGTGACAGAATTAGACTTGGAAATGCACAGTAGCGTGTGTGTGAAGTTATTCTGAATGACCCTATGTGCACCTTGAATATTATATACCCTTTTAGGGATAGATTTCAAATAGCTCTGATATAGCAGAAACCACTAAATTATGAAATTGGGAATTGTATTTCAACCCTGAACAAAAAATGTGCTTTGACGGACACTAAATAACTTGCCCAGCCACAACAGTACAGCGGTAACGACAGATTTAGCGGGATATAAATTTGAGGCCTAGTATTTAGGCGCTGGGTGACCGGTATGGATTTAGTGACAGAATTAGACTGGGATATGGCCAAAAAATAACCACACTATTGCTGGTTAAATGCACTTGGTGACGGGCGCAGCTTGCCCCTGATGTAGTATATGGCCAAAAAATGAACAGACTATTGCTGGTTAAATGCACTTGGTGTCACAGCTTGACGAACCACACTACTGAGGGTTAAATGCACTTGGTGACGGGCGCAGCTTGCCCCTGATGTAGTATATGGCCAAAAAATGAACAGACTATTGCTGGTTAAATGCACTTGGTGATAGGCCCAAAAATCAACAGACTATTGCTGGTTAAATGCACTTGGTGTCACAGCTTGACCAACCACACTACTGAGGGTTAAATGCACTTGGTGACGGGCGCAGCTTGCCCCTGATGTAGTATAGGGCCAAAAAATGAACAGACTATTGCTGGTTAAATGCACTTGGTGACGGGCGCAGCTTGCCCCTGATTTAGTATATGGCCAAAAAATGAACAGACTATTGCTGGTTAAATGCACTTGGTGTGATAGCTTGACCAACCACACTACTGAGGGTTAAATGCACTTGGTGACGGGCGCAGCTTGCCCCTGATGTAGTATATGGCCAAAAAATGAACAGACTATTGCTGGTTAAATGCACTTGGTGTCACAGCTTGACCAACCACACTACTGAGGGTTAAATGCACTTGGTGACGGGTGCAGCTTGCCCCTGATGTAGTATATGGCCAAAAAATGAACAGACTATTGCTGGTTAAATGCACTTGGTGACAGGCGCAGCTTGCCCCTGATTTAGTATATGGCCAAAAAATGAACAGACTATTGCTGGTTAAATGCACTTCGTGTGATAGCTTGACCAACCACACTACTGAGCTTTAAATGCACTTGGTGACGGGCGCAGCTTGCCCCTGATGTAGTATATGGCCAAAAAATGAACAGACTATTGCTGGTTAAATGCACTTGGTGACAGGCGCAGTGTCACGTACCGGCAGGACAGGTAGTGGATCCTCTGGACCAGAGAGGCGATGGCGCGGGTTGTACTAAAGGACCGGTTCTAAGCAGTTACTGGTTTTCACCAGAGCCCGCCGCAAGGCGGGATGGATTTGCTGCGGCGGTAACTACCAGGTCATGTCCCCTAGTAACAACTCGACCTCTCTGGCAGCTGATAAGGCGTGGTACACAGGGAGAAGGCAAGAGCGTAGTCGGACGTAGCAGAGGTCAGGGCAGGCGGCAAAGGTTCAAAGGCGAGTAGACGGTAGCAACGGGTTCGGCAACAGGCAAGGCAAACAAACACAGTGGAACGCTTTCTCTGAGGCACAAGGCACAAAGATCCGGCAGGAAGCTGTGGGAGGAGAAGGTATAAATGGGCAGTGCACAGGTGCAGCCTAATTAAGTCAGCACTGCCTCTCACAAACCTTAACCCTTAATAACCCTTTTGGACCAGGCACCAATCACTGGTGCACTGGCCCTTTGAATCTAAGAGTCCCGGCGCACGCGCGCCCTAGAGAGCGAGGACGCACACGCCGAGACACTGGAGTGCTGCCTGGGGGCATACGCTGTGAGCGCTCCGAGGCCAGCAGGGGACCCGGAGCGCTCAGCGTAACAGTACCCCCCCCCCCCCCCTTTGGTCTCCCTCTCTTTTTGGTACCGAAGAACTTGCGGATGAGACTGCGGTCCAGGATGTTCTCCTCCGGCTCCCATGACCTCTCCTCAGGACCGCAGCCCTCCCAGTCGACCAAAAAAAATCTTTTTCCCCGGGAGATCTTGGTCGCCAAGATCTCCTTGACAGAGAATATATCGGAGGTACCGGCGACAGGGGTGGGAGAAACAAGCTTGGGAGAAAAACGGTTAAAGACAGCAGGTTTAAGAAGGGAGACATGGAAGGAGTTATGGATTCGGAGGGAGGGAGGAAGATGGAGCTGATAAGAAACTTGATTGATACGACTCTTGATTTTATAGGGTCCCAAGAAACGAGGGCCCAACTTGTAACTTGGGACCCTAAATCGGATGTACCTAGAGGAGAGCCACACCTTGTCACCCGGGCGAAATTCCGGAGGAGATCTGCGTCTCTTGTCAGCTTGAACCTTCATACGGGCGGAAGCCTTGAGGAGAGCAGCGTGGGTTTCTCGCCAGATGGAGGAAAAATCCTGTACAAGACTGTCAACGGCAGGTACAGAAGAAGGAGTGGGAGACTGCGGCAGAGGTGGAAGAGGATGACGGCCATAAACTACAAAGAAAGGAGACTTGTTAGAGGCAGAGGATTGTTTGTAGTTGTAGGAGAACTCCGCCCAGGGAAGTAGATCAGCCCAGTCGTCATGGCGTGAGGATACAAAGTGACGCAGATAGTCACCCAAAATTTGGTTCACCCGTTCTACTTGGCCGTTAGACTGAGGATGGTACGAAGAAGAAAAGTCCAATTTGATCCCGAGCTGAGCACATAGAGCCCTCCAGAATTTGGAGACGAATTGTACCCCACGATCCGAGACAATATGTTTGGGAAGGCCATGGAGACGGAAGATGTGTTGGAAAAATTGTTTGGCCAACATGGGTGCAGAGGGTAGACCGGGCAGGGGTACAAAGTGAGCCATCTTGGAGAAGCGATCCACCACGACCCAAATAACGGACTTGCCATGGGAGGAGGGAAGATCTGTAATAAAGTCCATGGCGATGTGAGACCAGGGAACTTCAGGAACGGGTAGAGGCAAGAGGAGACCCGCTGGTTTCTGGCGAGGCGATTTATCCCGGGCGCAAATCATACAGGCCTGGACGAAGTCCGAGACATCTTTCTCTAGAGAAGACCACCAGTACCTTTGGGAGATTAGTTGGAGAGACTTTTGCACCCCATGGATGACCGGCAAAAGGGGAGGCGTGGCCCCACTTGAGAATTCGCAGCCGCTGACGTGGAGGTACGTAGGATTTGCCAGGAGGAAGAAGGCGCAGGTCCACGGGAGCGACTGTTATAAGGCGTTCTGGAGGGATAATATATCGAGGTGTTAACTCGTCGCCCACCACATCAGAGGAGCGAGACAGAGCATCTGCCCTAATGTTCTTACAAGCCGGACGGAAATGGATCTCAAAATTAAAGCGGGCGAAGAACAGAGACCAACGAGCCTGACGGGGATTTAATCTCTGAGCAGACTGGAGATAAGCCAGGTTCTTGTGGTCCGTGAAGATGTACACAGGATGTGTGGCGCCCTCGAGTAAATGTCTCCATTCCTCCAGTGCCAATTTAATAGCCAGCAGTTCCCTGTCCCCAATGGAGTAATTTCTCTCTGCGGAAGAAAATGTTTTAGAAAAGAAGCCACAAGTAGAAGTCTTGCCCCGGGAAGACTTCTGGGTGAGGACAGCTCCGGCTCCCACCGAGGAGGCATCCACTTCAAGAGAGAAAGGCTTGGTGGAATCTGGTCTAGAGAGAACGGGTGCAGAGGCAAAGGCGCATTTCAGGGCCTGGAAGGCTTCCTCGGCTTGGGAAGGCCAGGATTTGGGGTTAGCTCCTTTTCTTGTGAGGGCCACGATAGGAGCTACCAGAGTGGAATAGTGAGGGATGAATTGCCTGTAGTAATTCGCAAAGCCCAGAAATCTTTGTATGGCTCGGAGACCAGAGGGGCGTGGCCAATCCAGAACCGCCGAGAGCTTGGCTGGGTCCATTTGAAGTCCTTGGGCTGAGATAATGTATCCCAGGAAAGGCAGGGAGGTCCGTTCAAAAAGACATTTTTCAAGTTTAGCGTACAGGCGATTTCTCCTACGACGAGTAAGAACTTGTTGCACATGGACCCTGTGTTGATCCAAATTGGAGGAAAAGATGAGGATATCATCCAGGTATACGACCACGCAGGTGTAAAGTAAGTCCCTGAAAATATCGTTAACGAATTCCTGAAAGACAGCAGGTGCGTTGCAGAGGCCGAAGGGCATCACCAAATACTCAAAATGGCCGTCCCTTGTGTTAAAGGCGGTCTTCCATTTGTCTCCCTCACGGATACGGATCAGATTATAGGCCCCTCGAAGGTCCAATTTAGTGAAGATCTTAGCCCCTCGGAGACAATCAAATAGCTCAGAGATTAGAGGCAGAGGGTAACGGTTCTTGATGGTAATTTTATTAAGACCTCTGTAGTCAATGCAGGGGCGGAGGGAGCCGTCTTTTTTTGTCACGAAGAAAAAACCGGCCCCAGCAGGAGAAGAAAATTTTCTTATGAATCCTCTCTGTAGGTTCTCACCTATATAGTCGGACATGGCAAGAGTCTCAGGAGGTGAGAGAGGATAAATTCTGCCCCGAGGTGGAGTAGAACCGGGTATCAGGTCGATCGGGCAATCATAGGATCGGTGAGGAGGAAGGACCTCAGCTTGTTTCTTGCAGAAGACATCCGCGAAGGAATGGTATGGCTTGGGCAGCCCAGAAGGCGGAGAAACTTGCGGGTTCTGTTTGACCAGAGCAGGCTTGAGACAGCGGTCCGAACAGGAGGAACCCCAACGCAGGATCTCACCGGTGGACCAATTCAGGATAGGACTATGATGTTGAAGCCACGGCAGACCCAGGAGGAGTTCGGAGGAACAGAAGGGAAGGACAAAGAACTCTATAGTCTCGGTATGAAATATTCCGATGTCCATCTGCAGAGGCTGGGTACGGAACTGCACGGTGGCAGAGAGTCTCTCACCGTTAACAGTAGAGATGAAAAACGGCTTGGGTAGACGGATTACTGGAATACGGTACTTGTCAACCAAGGAGGCGTGAATGAAGTTGCCAGCTGAACCGGAATCCAAGAAGGCGGCTGCGGAGAAAGAGGACTTGGAAGAGATGATCAACTGCACGGGTATGATGAGACGTGGAGAGGAAGAATCCACACCTAGCAACGCCTCTCCCACGTTTACTAGGTGCGAGCATTTCCCGAACGCGGTGGACGGAGAGGACAATCTCTAAGGAAGTGCTCGGTACTGGCACAGTACAGACACAGGTTCTCGTCTCTGCGGCGGGCTCGTTCTTGCGGAGTCAGTCGTGACCGATCCACCTGCATGGCTTCCACGGCGGAAAGCCCAGTAGCGGGTTGAGGTGGATGCAGAAAAACGGGAGCCAGACGAGGAAAGAGTCTAGGACGAGCTTTTTCCTTTTCAAGGAGGAGTTCCTCCTGTCTTTCGGCGAAACGTTTGTCTATCCTAGTGGCCAGCAAGATGAGGTCACTAAGAGTGGAAGGAAGCTCACGTGCAGCCAGAACGTCCTTTACTTCACTGTTAAGTCCCTTCTTGAAGGTGGCGCAAAGGGCTTCATTGTTCCAGTTCAGCTCAGAGGCCAGGGTGCGGAACTGAATGGCATAGTCACCCACGGAAGAACCTCCTTGGGTCAAATTTAGTAAGGCAGTCTCTGCGGAGGTAACCCGGGCAGGCTCCTCAAAAACATTCCGGAACTCTAGGCAGAAGCTCTGGACGGAAGCGGTGGCAGGATCTGCGCGGTCCCATAGTGGTGTAGCCCAGGCCAGGGCCTTCCCGGACAGTAAACTGAGAATAAAGGCTACCTTGGCTCGCTCAGAAGGAAACTGGTCGGACAGAAGCTCGAGGTGGAGAGAGCACTGCGACAAGAACCCACGGCACTGCTTAGGATCTCCGTCATATTTGTCTGGTAGGGACAAACGGATTCTGGAACCGGTGGCAACTGCAGGCGGAGGTGACGCAGCAGGAGCAGACGGAGGAGCTGGCTGTTGCTGAGAAGGCAGGAGCTGCTGCAACATAGCGGTCAACTGGGCCAGCTGTTGACCCTGCTGGGCCACAATAGTGGTGAGGTCCGCTAGGCTTGGCAGGGGAACATCAGCGGGATCCATGGCCGGATCTTACTGTCACGTACCGGCAGGACAGGTAGTGGATCCTCTGGACCAGAGAGGCGATGGCGCGGGTTGTACTAAAGGACCGGTTCTAAGCAGCTACTGGTTTTCACCAGAGCCCGCCGCAAGGCGGGATGGATTTGCTGCGGCGGTAACTACCAGGTCGTGTCCCCTAGTAACAACTCGACCTCTCTGGCAGCTGATAAGGCGTGGTACACAGGGAGAAGGCAAGAGCGTAGTCGGACGTAGCAGAGGTCAGGGCAGGCGGCAAAGGTTCAAAGGCGAGTAGACGGTAGCAACGGGTTCGGCAACAGGCAAGGCAAACAAACACAGTGGAACGCTTTCTCTGAGGCACAAGGCACAAAGATCCGGCAGGAAGCTGTGGGAGGAGAAGGTATAAATGGGCACTGCACAGGTGCAGCCTAATTAAGTCAGCACTGCCTCTCACAAACCTTAACCCTTAATAACCCTTTTGGACCAGGCACCACTCACTGGTGCACTGGCCCTTTGAATCTAAGAGTCCCGGCGCACGCGCGCCCTAGAGAGCGAGGACGCACACGCGGAGACACTGGAGTGCTGCCTGGGGGCATACGCTGTGAGCGCTCCGAGGCCAGCAGGGGACCCGGAGCGCTCAGCGTAACACGCAGCTTGCCCCTGATTTAGTATATGGCCAAAAAATGAACAGACTATTGCTGGTTAAATGCACTTGGTGTGATAGCTTGACCAACCACACTACTGAGGGTTAAATGCACTTGGTGACGGGCGCAGCTTGCCCCTGATGTAGTATATGGCCAAAAAATGAACAGACTATTGCTGGTTAAATGCACTTGGTGTCACAGCTTGACCAACCACACTACTGAGGGTTAAATGCACTTGGTGACGGGCGCAGCTTGCCCCTGATGTAGTATATGGCCAAAAAATGAACAGACTATTGCTGGTTAAATGCACTTGGTGACGGGCGCAGCTTGCCCCTGATTTAGTATATGGCCAAAAAATGAACAGACTATTGCTGGTTAAATGCACTTGGTGTGATAGCTTGACCAACCACACTACTATGGGTTAAATGCACTTGGTGACGGGCGCAGCTTGCCCCTGATGTAGTATATGGCCAAAAAATGAACAGACTATTGCTGGTTAAATGCACTTGGTGACAGGCGCAGCTTGCCCCTGATTTAGTATATGGCCAAAAAATGAACAGACTATTGCTGGTTAAATGCACTTGGTGTGATAGCTTGACCAACCACACTACTGAGGGTTAAATGCACTTGGTGACGGGCGCAGATTGCCCCTGATGTAGTATATGGCCAAAAAATGAACAGACTATTGCTGGTTAAATGCACTTGGTGTCACAGCTTGACCAACCACACTACTGAGGGTTAAATGCACTTGGTGACGGGCGCAGCTTGCCCCTGATGTAGTATATGGCCAAAAAATGAACAGACTATTGCTGGTTAAATGCACTTGGTGACGGGCGCAGCTTGCCCCTGATTTAGTATATGGCCAAAAAATGAACAGACTATTGCTGGTTAAATTCACTTGGTGTGATAGCTTGACCAACCACACTACTGAGGGTTAAATGCACTTGGTGACGGGCGCAGCTTGCCCCTGATGTAGTATATGGCCAAAAAATAAACAGACTATTGCTGGTTAAATGCACTTGGTGTGACAGCTTCACCCTGATGTAGGCTTTAGCCAAAAAACAACCACACCATTGAGGGTTAAATGCACTTGGTCGCAGCTTGTGCTGGCGCACCACAAGACACAAAATGGCCGCCGATCACCCCAGAAAAATGTGACTGACAAACGGTCTGGGCAGCCTAAAAACAGTGAGCAATTGAGTATCAGCAGCTCAATGACCCACAGCTGCAGATTGATCAAAAATCAAGTCCTTTGGAGAAGTTAATCTGCCTAATCTCGCCCTACTGTCGCAGCCGCAACCTCTCCCTACGCTAATCAGAGCAGAGTGACGGGCGGCGCTATGTGACTCCAGCTTAAATAGAGGCTGGGTCATATGGTGCTCTGGCCAATCACAGCCATGCCAATAGTAGGCATGGCTGTGATGGCCTCTTGGGGCAAGTAGTATGACGCTTGTTGATTGGCTGCTTCGCAGCCTTTCAAAAAGCGCCAAGAAAGCGTCACAAACGCGCCAAGAAAGCGACGAACACCGAACCCGAACCCGGACTTTTACGAAAATGTCCGGGTTCGGGTCCGTGTCACGGACACCCCAAAATTCGGTACGAACCCGAACTATACAGTTCGAGTTCGCTCATCCCTAATCATAATGCATTCCCTTATACTACCATCTGCTGACCATACATTGTGACATCATAATGGAATCCGAAATACCATGATCTGCTAACAATACATTGTGACATCATAATGCATCCCCATATACTGCCATCTGCTAGCCATACATTGTGACATCATAATGGAATCAGGAATACTACCATTTGCTGACCATACATTGTGGCATCATAATGGAATCCAAAATACCATGATCTGCTGACAATACATTGTGATATCATAATGGAAAACGTGATACTATCATCTGCTGACCATACATTGTGACATCATAATGGAATCCTGGTTACTATTATCTGTTGACCATACATTGTGACATCATAATGGGATCCGGGATACTACCTTCTGCTAACCATACATTATGACATCATAATAAAACGCTGGATACTACCATCTGCTGACCATACATTGTGAAATATTGTGAAATTAATGGAATCCTGGACACTATTATCTGCTGACAGTATATTGTGCTATCATAATGCATTCCCGTATACTACCATATACTGACAATACATTGTGACATCATAACGGAATCTTGGATACTATAATCTGTTGACCATAAATTGTGACATCATAATGAAACGCTGGATACTATTATCTGCTGACTATACAATGTGACATCATAATGGAATCCTAAATACTATCATCTGCTGACCATACATTGTGACATCATAATGGAATCCTGGTTACTATTATCTGCTGACAATACATTTTGAGATCATAATGGAATACGGAATACTATCATCTACTGAAAAATGCATTGTGACGTCATAATGCATTTCCGTATACTACCCTTTGCTGACCATACATTGTGACGTCATAATGCATTCCTGTATACTATTATCTGCTGACCGTACATTGTGACATCATAATGGAATCCGTGATACTATCATCTGTTGACCATACATTGTGACATTATAATGGAATCCGTGATAATATCATCTGCTGACTATACATTGTGACATCATACTGTAAACCTGGATACTATTATCTGATGACAATATATTGTGCTATCATAATGCATTCCTGTATACTACCATCTACTGACAATACATTGTGACATTATAACGGAACCTTGGATACTATTATCTGTTTACCAAACATTGTAACATCATAATGGAAAATGGGATACTATTATCTGATGACCATACATTGTGACCTCCTAATGTAATCCTGAATACTATTATCTGCTGACAATATATTGTGCTATCATAATGCATTCCTGTATACTATCATCTGCTGACCATACATTGTGACATCATAATGGAATCCGGGATACTATCATCTACTGAAATACATTGTGACATCATAATGGAACCCTGGATATTATCTGCTGGCCATACATTGTGATATCATAATGGAATCTGGGATACTATTATCTGTTGGCCATACATTGTGACATCATAATTGAATCCTGGATACTATCATCTGCTGACCTTACATTGTGACATAATAATGGAATCCTAAATACTATTATCTGCTGACAATACATTGTGACATCATAATTGAATCCTAAATACTATTATCTGCTCACCATACATTGTGTCATCGTAATGGAATCCTGGATACTATTATCTGCTGACCATACGATGTGACATCATAATGGATTCCTAAATACTATTATCTGCTGACCATTAGTGTCGAGCGCGAATATTCGAATTTCAATTTTTTTTCTGGAATATCGTAACTTCGAGATTTCGCGAATATTTAGAATATAGTTCTATATATTCGCGAAATCAAATATTCTTTTTTTTTATCATCTGAAAATATGATTTCTCCCTGCTTCTTGCTTGTGGGTCAATAAGCCATTGGCCCACAAGCAACTTAAGCAGGTGGGAATCATGTTTTCATATGGAAAAGAAAATGACCAATATTCTAAAAACTAATACATAGCAATATAGTGATAATATTCGTTATTTAGAATTTTGGCATTATTTTTTTCCTTTCTTTACAGTTGTTCGCATACTTCTCCCCAACAAGCCTCCCCATCACCATGGGAACGCCTGTGGGTTAGAAAATACCATCGGATCTGAGTTTTCCCTGAGATCGTGAAAGCTCAGATCCGATAGTATATTCTAACGCACAGGCGTTCCCATGGTTACGGGGACGCTTGTCGGGGAGCAGTATGCCAAAGTGGAATAACAGTACACATAAATTACAGTCTATATGTGTATTTTACGAATATTCATAATATTGCTCTAACTTCGTCTTTTAGAATATTACGAATATTCTAAAAGACAAAGTTATAGCAATATTACAAAAATTCTTAAAATACACATATAGACTGCAATTTAGCTAATATTGTGCTAGCTATAGTAATTTTTTTAATAGTGTATATATTTTCCAAAACTGAAGTTCAGAAGAGGCAAAAACAATTAGACCAAAAAAAAAAGATTATAGCACTATATTAGCTAAATTACAGTCTATATGTGTATTTTAAGAATTTTTGTAATATTGCTATAACTTTGTCTTTTAGAATATTCGTAATATTCTAAAAGATGAAGTTAGAGCAATATTATGAATATTCGTAAAATACACATATTAGCCTAGCCATAGTCAGTGTCATAGGAACGTTGCCTTATACTGTCAAAAGAAAAATCGCAATACGCGAAAAATTTAATCGTAAATTATTCGCGATAAATTGAATTTCGCGAAATATCGTGAAATCGAATATGGCACCTCCCGCTCATCACTACTGACATACATTGTGACATCATAATGGAATCCGGGATACTACCATCTGCTATCAATACATTGTGAACTTATAATGGAATCCGGGATACTACCATCTGCTGACCATACATTGTGACATTATAATGGAATCCAGGATACTATCATCTGCTGACAATACATTGTGACATCATGATGCATTTCCGTATACTACCATCTGCTGACCATAAATTGTGACATCATAATCTAATCCGGGATACTACCATCTGCTATCCATACATTGCGACATCATAATGGAATCCGGGATACTATTATCTGTTGACCATACATTGTGACATCATAAAGAAATCCTGGATACTATTATCTGTTGACCATACATTGTGACATCATAATGGATTCCTAGATGCTATTATCTGCTGACCATACATTGTGACATCATAATAAATTCCTGTATATTACCATCTGCTGACCATACATTGTGACATTATAATGGAATCCGGGATACTACCATCTGCTGACCATACATTGTGACATCATAATGGAATCCTGGATACTATTATCTACTGACAATACATTGTGACATCATAATGAATTCCTGTATATTACCATCTGCTGACCATACATTGTGACATCATAATGGAATCCTGGATACTATTATCTGTTGGCCATACATTGTGACATCATAATGAAATCCGGGATACTAACATTTGATGACCATACATTGTGATATCATAATGGAAACCTGGATACTATTATCTGTTTAACATACATTGTGACATCATAATGGAATCTGGGATAATATCATCTGATGACCATACATTGTGACATCATAATGTAATCCTGGATACTGTTATCTTGTGACCATACATTGTGAAGTCATAATGGAATCCGAGATACTACCATCTGCTGACAATACATTGTGACATCATAATGGAATCCTGGATACTACCATCTGCTGACAATACATTGTGACATCATAATGAATTCGCGTATAGTACCATCTACTGACATTACATTGTGACATCATAATGAATTTGCGTATAGTACCATCTACTGACATTACATTGTGACATCATAATGGATTCCTCTATACTATTATCTGTTGATCATACATTGTGACATTATATTGGAATTCTGGATACTATCATCTGCTAGCCATACATTATGATATCATAATGGAAACCTGGATAATATCATCTGCTGACCATACATTGTGACATCACAATGGAATCTTGAATACTATTATCTGCTGACAATACATTGTGACATCTGATGCCTCTGTGAAGATGCCCATGAATGATCCGTGTATGACATTATGATGCATTCCCGTTTACTACCATCTGCTGACCATACATATTGACATCATAATGGAATCCTAAATACCATTATCTGCTGACCATAAATTGTGACATCTGATGCCTCTGTGAAGATTCCCATGAATGATCCGTGTGTGGTCCATGTGTCCGTTTTCTTGCTGTCCGTGTGTCATCCATGTTTCACTGACTCTTCCTAATGATCCGTGAAACACGGATGGCATCTGTGTTGCATCCGTGGTTTTCCCGGACCCATAGACTATAATGGGCATGGTGCATCCTTGAACAAAGACAAGATAGAGCATGCTTTAATGCTAAAAACACTGACCCACGGACCGTGGTAAACAAACTGATGTGTGAATACACACATTAAAATGAATGGGTACGTGTGCTGTCTGTGGAGAACACGTATAGTACATCAGTGGCGTACCGCCAATATAAGCAGAACAGGCAACTGCTATGGGGCCCATGGCAGGGGGGCTCGAAATGCATGGAAGGCCCCGCCCCCTATTTTATGATAGCTAGTTATGGGGCTTTGACACAGGCAGCCCACTCGTCTTCCGTCCCGGGCCCTGCTTCCCCTCTGCTCAGGCCCCCTTCCCCCATTGTGTGCACAGTGCACTAAATCATGCGCCGATGTCCCTCCCTGTCTGACTCACCAGTGACCACTGCAAAGCTCCTGCTGCTGATTGGCCAGTGTACTGTATAGCTTGCAGCAGGCTCAGCAGACAGAACTGTGCAGGCGAGCGCAGGCGGCAGTTGTATACCGCACTCATGCGCTGCCTGCCTCAGCCACCCAGACTAGAGAATGGAGTCCAACAGCCCCAGCATCACCTCTGCTGGCCCCAGAAAACACTTGCCCCTGTTTTGTGCCACCTGACCACAGTCAGCTCAGTAGTGTAGTGAGTAAAAAAAAGTTAATCGGGGGAATGGATTCTTTGTGGGGGCAAGACAGAGGGCAGCAGCAAGCAGACTTCCTGTGGGGTTGGGGGGACTCTCTTGTGTATATAAGGCTCATTATTATATAGAGGACTCAGGACACTGTGCTTCAGACCCCCCCCCCCCCCCCCCATCATGAACTCTGCTTGCTGTTGAATTGCTCATATAGAGGAGTGTGTGTGTGCATGGCGGGAGGGGGAAGTGCACACTGAGCATCAGCTGCAAGGAGTTAATGGTGTTTTCTAACCCCTATAATGCCCCCCAAAAGGCCCAGGCACCGCATACAGGTAAAACCCTGCTCCCTGACAACTGCGTTGCTCCTGATGCTCACGCGGCCGTCTCTGCATCTCCCCATCGCAAAACATCCGGCGACTGGGGGGTGCTGGGGGGCAGCCAATAGCAGGCCGCAAGGCGAACAAGCCTGCCTGACCCACCGTTGTGCTCCTTCACAGTAGTTAGGCCCACCTTTGTGCCCATTCACAGTAGCTATGCCCATCTATGTGCCCGTTCACAGTAATAATGCACACCTTTCTGCCTCTTCACAGTAATTATGTCCTCCTTGTGGCCCCTCACTGTAGTTATGCCCACCTTTGTGTCCGTCAGAGTAGTTATGCCCATCTTTGTGCCCTTTCACAGCATCGCTAGGGAGGCTCGTTCCCATCGTGGCCTGGGTGGGTAGTGGGTGTAGTTAGAGGGGGCCCAATGGTTTCTATGTACGCCCCTGACGTACGTCACACATGCGTCAAACACTGATGTGTGAATAAACCTTAAATGTCCAATAGGTGAAGGGTCTTTCCCTGTCTCAAGAATTGGATCTTGTCATGTGCTGCTCTTTTCATTCTCTGGTATGGGATTTCCAAAAATGGCCACTGGGGAATACCCCTTTAAGAATAGCTTAAAAATGTAATGTAATGGAGAACAGTTACCCTGTTCAGAGGGAAGAAGGTCCGTGGCCCGCATCTACCATTTGCTATTTGGAAACCTGGATAATATCATCTGCTGACCATACATTGTGACATCACAATGGAATCTTGAATACTATTATCTGCTGACAATACATTGTGACATCTGATGCCTCTGTGAAGATGCCCATGAATGATCCGTGTATGACATTATGATGCATTCCCGTTTACTACCATCTGCTGACCATACATATTGACATCATAATGGAATCCTAAATACCATTATCTGCTGACCATAAATTGTGACATCTGATGCCTCTGTGAAGATTCCCATGAATGATCCGTGTGTGGTCCATGTGTCCGATTTCTTGCTGTCCGTGTGTCATCCATGTTTCACTGTCCAATAGGTGAAGGGTCTTTCCCTGTCTCAAGAATTGGATCTTGTCATGTGCTGCTCTTTTCATTCTCTGGTATGGGATTTCCAAAAATGGCCACTGGGGAATACCCCTTTAAGAATAGCTTAAAAATGTAATGTAATGGAGAACAGTTACCCTGTTCAGAGGGAAGAAGGTCCGTGGCCCGCATCTACCATTTGCTATTTCTAATACTGGTGCCAAAGAGGCCTTCAGGCAACATGGCCTGGGTGCTACTGCTGCCGCTGCACCCCCTATAGATATACCCCTGCTGGCTTCAATCTCAGTGGGATAACTGCACAGACGCATCCAGATCATTTGTTTACAGATATTTCTGCTTGTTGACAATATTAATAAAATATGAATTTGTTTATTTAAGATGCAAATGAAGGAGGATTATAATGTATGTGTCTACAGTAGCTTTACCCAAGAACCACTGTAAGTCAAAGTGCATCTATCATTTTGGTCCTCCCAGGTAGGCCTATATCTAAAGGGTTAATTGTTGCATTATACTAGCATATTAATAATTAAGACCCGGAGCATTGTATTTACTAATCAGAACACTACAGGGCAGTTTTATTAGAAAAATGTCTTTTACCAACATAGACTTTTTACTTATCTGGGGAATAAAGTTTACTCAGCGGGCACAGTGCTAAATTGTTAATTAGCGGGTCACCATAGATAAGTGTGCTGCCTGCCCTAATTGGCAGAAAATATGCTTTCCATAATTACCCACTAATATTGTGTGTTAATTAGTACCAGAGGACTGCCATGTTCAGATCTTCAGAAAATGAAGCAAAATTAAAATTGAGATGAGAACAAATAATGTGAAAAGCCATTGGGCTTTTAAATAGTTTAGATATTCAGTGTCGGGTTTCCCTTTAGTCCAGTTCAGAATATTAAAGGTCTACAGAAAAATGAACACTGCTGGACATCCCCCCCCCCCCCTCCCCAGTAAAGGTAATCTACAGACTTCATTGATCAGTTTGCCTTTTAACTTTTTTATTGTCTCTAAAAAAATGAAGCAAATCCATAAATAATCTTGATTAAAAATATACTGTCTACAGCTCTTATGCAGACCTATGTGTTTCCATAGTTACAGACTGCAAACAAACTACTTGTGTAGTCTGATGCTGCTGCAGTCACTTAATACTTTATTTCATTTACATCTTGTTTCTTGATAAAATATATTTGGTAGGAGGAGAGTATGACTGTAACTATGGAGCCACATACGCCTGCATAAGAGCTGTATACAGCGGTCAATAAAGTCAGTTCAGCTATCATTCACACGACTGTGTGGTCGCCATGCCCGCACTGCAGACCGCAAATAGTGGTCCGCAATCCACAGGCACCGGGCGCGTGAACTTCATGCTGCGGTGCGAACCCATTGACTTGAATGGGTCCACAATCCGCAAACTACAGCAAAAAGATAGGACACGGCTTGCAGAGTAATGGGCCAGAAAGCCGATAGAAGGACTTTCGAGTGTTTCTGTGGGCTTCTGATCCGTGCCTCCACTCCACAAAAGATAATACATGTCCTATCTTCTTCAGTATTTTGCGGATCGCAGACTCATGGTGTCATAGATCCCAATTGTGATTATAATTTATTCGCCATTAGTAAATAATGATTAACCAGCTTAAATTTGTTAAATCTTTTATTAGTGGAAAGATATTGTTACCTATTATATAGTATAACTAACCAACTAGTCCTCAACACACTTGCGTAAACCTGGCCACCTGAATCTACGTCTACGAGATATGAGATTTACAGTGGATCTGCTCCCTGGGTGTCCTGTGAGAACTGCACAGTGATGTTCCTCGAACACCTTGTGACGTAGCTAAGAAGGAACAAACAACTTCCCCGGAGGGCAAGAATCAGGTGCTTCTCCCTGGGCCTCCAACACCTCTGCTTCAAGGTCGGAGTATAGGACGGATATTACTACCCTTTCGGACAATATCGGGCCAGGATCTTCCGAATCACCTTCCCCAGGAAAGCTAAGTGACAAGGTATCAGCCTTGATATTCTTAACTCCAGGGCGATAGGTGACAATGAAATTAAATCTGGTAAAAAACAACGACCATCTGGCCTGTCTTGGGTTGGCCTGTCTTGGGTTCAGACGTTTAGCTGACTCCAAGTAAGCCAGATTTTTGTGATCAGTGAGCACCGTAATAGGATGAATTGGTCCTTCCAACCAATGACGCCATTCTTCAAAAGCCAACTTAATGGCCAGCAACTCCCTATTACCCACTTCATAATTTTTTTCAGCGGCTGAGAGTCTCTTAGAGAAGAATGTGCATGGATGCCATTTACTCGGTGAAGGACCCTGTGACAGGACCGCTCCTACCCCAAACTCGGATGCGTCAACTTCCACAATGAACAGCTGAGACACATCCGGTTGCACCAGTATAGGGGTGTCATGGAACCATGAACCAGACGTACAACAAGAGATAAGTGGAAATAAGAAGGCTTTATTGAAAATCAAGCTGTGAGCAAAAGTCCAAACGGATGGCTAAACCGAAGCAGGGTCTTGCGTAGACAGAGGTCAGGAACCAGAAGGGTAGTCAGACGAAGCCTGGATCAGGAACCAGCAGGGTAGTCAGACGAAGCCAGGATCAGGAACCAACGGGGTAGTCAGACGAGGCCAGGATCAGGAACCAGAAGCAGCAGCAGTCTTAGAAGCATGTGAACACAGGAGGACCAAGCAAGGAACTGAAGCCACAGACCTCCTATATATATGAGCTAGGCATCCAGCTCCTCCCAGTGGGAAGGAGAAGCCGCAGGGTGGGAGGCTACAAGAAACCCAGAAACCAAGATGGCCGCCAGCACATGTCAAACGAAGGAGAACAGTAAGAAGGTAAGACCATGACAGTACCTCCCCCTCAAGGGCCCCTCCTCCGCGGAGTAAGGAACGGTTTCTGAGGGAAGCGTGCGTGGAAGGCTCGGAGCAAAGCAGGAGCATGGACATCTGCGGAGGGAACCCAGGAACGCTCCTCTGGACCATAACCACGCCAATGGACCAAAAACTGCAACCGACCGCGGACCAGGCATGAGTCCAGGATATTGCTCACCTCATATTCCTCACGATTGCCCACTTGGACCGGACGGGCCCGAGGAACCGAGGAAGTGAAACGATTACACACCAATGGCTTCAACAGGGAGACATGAAACACGTTGGAGATCCGCATGCCAGGAGGAAGCGCAAGGGCATAGGCTACCGGGTTTACCCTGCGAAGCACTCGGAAGGGACCAACAAAGCGAGGCGCCAGCTTGGGAGTGGGCACTCGAAGGTTGAGGTTGCGGGTGGACAACCATACACGGTCTCCGACCTGGTAGGAAGGAGCGGGCGCTCGTCTGCGATCAGCCTGGAGTCTCTGGCGCTGCACAGAGACCTCAAGGGACCTCTGGATCTGTACCCAAGAAGCACGTAGGACGGAAAGGTGATCCTCCACAGCCGGAATATCCTGGGGAGAGAATACCTCCGGTAACACGGCAGGTTGGAACCCATAATTGGCCATGAAGGGAGACGTCCCAGAGGAAGAGTTCACCGCCGTGTTCCTGGCAAACTCAGCCCAAGGCAGGAGGTCAACCCAATTGTCTTGGTGATCGGAGACATAGCAACGAAGGAATTGCTCCAAGGCCTGATTGGATCGTTCTGCGGCCCCATTGGACTGAGGGTGGTAGGCCGAGGAGAAAGAGAGATGAATCCCCAACTGGGAGCAAAAGGCGCGCCAGAACCTGGACACAAACTGACTCCCCCGA